>NC_085141.1:296157143-296486264 GCF_024139115.2 Armigeres subalbatus
CGGAGGGCTCCATCGCCGTTGTTCCTGGGCAGCGGCCGAAGCTGATAGGAGTCTGTCAGAAGTTGGACCAAATGATGATGCGAATCGTCCACGTCAGTATATCCACTCGAGTCGGACAATATGTGTAACGTTGAGAATCTACCCAGTAAGTAATTCATCAGGAAGTGAAGACGGATGTGAGCACAACTACCATAGCCGATTTGGTCGGGGCTCAGTGGTTATTCGGCCCATGTCTGGTGGGTTGTCGTTATTCAGTAAGTAAGTAACAATGGTTTGGTAAGTGGTTTTTCATCAAATATTCTTTCGATAAAAGTCTCCATTTATATTATACAGCAGTCTATGCATATTTGTGCACCGCGATGTCGAAATGCTATTTACTTGGTCTGTTTATCATGGCATAAATCGGTTTAGAAACGAATTCCATCTTTATAAATGTAATAAAGCCTGTCCACGTTAAATTTCGGACACTGAGAAAATGTCTAATTGATTTCTAGCCATTTATCACTTTGGACAAGAATGAAAAGACGCTGAAAGAATCACATAAAGCGAGAGATTCAGCTGTCATGTAAATTGATCTTCTCAGTGGTTTGTGAAAATATCAAAAAATCGCATTGGATGATGGGTGTCCGTGTAGGTCTATTTGGAACATAGTCTGGCGAGCGCTGGTGTTAATCAATGACCAATATCCTATAGGATAGTAATATGTAGTTTCAGTATTGAAGATTTATGATTTCTCCTTGTAGGTATTGCCATCCATAATATTTCTTCCATGGGATGTAGCTGAATGACTGTTTCAAAAGATTTTGTAATTTTTCTATAATAGTTCACATACATTTTGCCGAGAACTTCGTAAATTATCGAGTTTTTGTAACATAACTATCATTAGTGCTTAACCTTGTGTCGGAAATTAGACCTATGTCGGGATTTTATTAGTTATTAGTTTATTATAGGGCTCATATTCATTAATACCATTCATTTAATTTATTGAAATCAACATCATTATAGTCATTATTTTTATTCATTCATTTCTTTGTGCATTTCGTTTCTAATATTAATTATACCTTCTCCCATGTTCTTCAACTCAATGACGATCCTGATTGTTCTGATCGGTTTCTTTCACATCCTTTCATACTCAATGGTAGAAGTTTGAATTATACCATCAGGTTTCTCTGTATTAGGAAATAAGACGGCAGAAGAGGATGTACTATATTCATTATATTTTATATTTTCAGCTGATTTTTTTTTCTCTCTGCTGCTGTATTTATCATCATTCCAATCATTATTATATTATTAGTTACATCAAATTAATTTTGTTATCCATGAACTAAAATTCTGGATCGGACCAACAATCAAACTCTTCACCTCTGAATTGGAAATCCTATGCCTTTGCTCGCAAGGGTTTTGATCACATTATTTGCATTATATAACCAGTATACTTTTTTGTTTTCAAGTTTTATTAGACCTGCATACATTATATTTATCCCTTATCATATTTCATAGAAATATATTCATAATATATAGGCTGGCGGTATCAAAGGTGGAGCCTCGATCGTTGGAAGCACGTAGAACTTGCTATACAAATCATGATCTTGGCGGCAATATTTTTATTGATTATACTAAAATTTTAGCTTATGTACATTTCATTCGTAATATAGTGTTGACACGATTTTATCACGTTTTCGACCCGATTTTAAAACCACAAAAAAAAGAAAATTTCCGTCGTTCTTTTTATTTTTGTAAATAATACAATACCGTAAATAATACAAACAATAATGAATTTCATGAAATAACTTTCACCGCCTGTGATTAATTGCGAATCATCTCTGAGAGCATGTCCAGGATTTTGTGAGCCTTTTCGAAAACAAATTACTGGAACCATATACGCATTTTGTCTTTCCAATACATAAACGGATTCATGTTTGTAAAATGAATTAAAAACTGAAATATTTTTTTTCTCGATTTTATCACATTTTCAATTTTATCACCCCTAAATTCACCAGGGGGTGATAAAATCGGGATATTACTGTATTATTCACGTTTCTCATTTCATTTCTCATACAAATTTAATTCTCATCTATTTTGTATATATTTACATTAAATATTTTCTTTACATTTCTTTACATTCATTTTATTTATGTATTTATTTTCATGACTCCAAAATCATGAATTCATTTTCATCATTCCAAACAAATCACGGTATGCTCTAGTTATTCTTCATCATATATGTTGTCTCGTTGTCTGATTGTTAATTAAAATCACTGATAAGCCCTAATTTTCATTTACTTGTAGATGATGTTTAATGTTTACCAAAGTTTTAAAGCTGGAGCTGACCTAAACTGAACCGATTTGACTGCGGAAGCCACAACGGCTACAGAAACTTCTGTAGCTACGAACTCCAATCGAACGTTTGAAGCTGTCGAATCGGCCACAGTTGGTTATATGAGCCCACTTCCGATAGAAGGAAAGAGGGATGAGAATTGCTATACGCATTGTTATCATGTCATCGTCTTGGATATTCCTGATGCGTCCTGTTCAATCTGGAGCTATTTTGATAATGGATAAACTGGTGAGCACGTTCCAATTCTTTTCTTTCTTTCTTTCATTTCCTATATTTAAAAATTGAAGATTGAATACTAAATACGTACAGGGCATCGTTTGTTACTATCGCCGCGGATATTGTGGGAGTCCCAGGTATCCGGTTCACGCTTTAGTTAGCAACGGTGGCTCTTCTCGACCTTCTATTCCCTGAGTAGTTAGTACGAATAAGGGCGTCCTTGTGAAGTTTTGCTGTACCTGTTATGAATAACTAGTACATCCCGTTCCCTACACTTCCTGAAGAAACTTCTTGCTTCAGGGGTAAATCCTTTTTTAGTACTAGTCTTCGTAACATAAAGGGCACCATTATGGAGCATGAGATATGATCAAGTTATTCGTAGTACTACTTGACCAACACCCCCAGTTGGGTGAGGGATAGAGGATGACACACACACACACACACACACACAGCTCAGAAAAACCAAATGCCCACGAAAATACGTACTTTTGTGAATTAAAACCCGTGTTGATGTTGGACAACGTCTCACCCGAGGATACTGGTTGTCAAATCAGAATCCAAAATCCACGACCGTCACGAAATCATGTAAGGTTTTGAACACTAATAACTATCGTAGCCGGGGGTCATAATGACACTGGTTATCCGCCCAAGTACTCGATGATTCGGTGCCGATGCTGAAGATTCCGATCCGAAAATCGGATCTGAGATAGCTGCTGCTGCCGCCGGACAGAGCAGTAACAATGGAAAACTTTCAATTAACTGTGGCCCTGATAAAGGGCCGGTTGCTTTTGTTACTGCGACCGGACTCCGAATGTTCCTCTCTTCAGCGATGAAACCAGACAGTGTAGTTTGTATGTTTAAATCTTCCTCTGTAACCTTGGCCCTGAAAAGGGGCCGTTTGAGATGCGGCAAAAATTTATTCGCATGGATGGCGTCTGTGGCAGCCAAGTGAAATTTTATTTAAGCGGCAAAACCGCCACATACGCTATCGTAGCGAAACAGCCAACAGATAGTCCAATATGGCTAGAAATAGCAACAATGGCCCTACGTTATTTAACGTCTACCTTGCGGTCGTGTTTTATACACATCCTTTCTGACTTTTTTTTCTCAATAGTGTGCATTTCCATTCACTTAAGCACCTTACGCAGGTAGGCAGTATAGTTCGCCTCCTCGTGGTACCCACTGGAAACGATGGTCTGTCAACACTAGTCGACATGACCAGTCGGCTAAATGAGCTACAAACGAGGGAGCATGGGAGCGCATTGAGGCCTCAATTATGGTTCTGACATGCACGTTAAAAAGACAGGAACACCGTCTTCGACCAGAGGTCGTACAGACTGAACACTTAACACCTAGCATGAGCCAACGGACAGGACACATAACACCCAGTGGACCCAGTGGAGAATTTTTCGATCACGAAAAGTTTTCTCCTTACCACGGCGGGAATCAAACCCACACTCCATAGCACTTGCGCTTAGGCGATTGACGTCGCTAACCGCACGGCCACGAAGCCTACGAATGATATGAGTATGGTACAATGTAATATTACGAGGCGAGGGCTGGCAGCCTGACATTCTACTCTCTTAGTAGGGCCGGTTGACACCGACTCGAAACGGCGAGTGGGCTAATGGCTAGGCTGTCTTCCGTCCCATAAAACCGTGGTGGGCCTTATAACACGCCGCCCAAAGTAAGAGGCAATCCTGGCACCATGCTATGGGCGGGCCCGCGTGCCCCTTTGGTGAGGCCAGTAGGAAAAAGCCGTGCAAGTAACACAGCTGAACTACAGTGCATCTGCCCAGCAATTGCTGTGGCAGTCGGTCTCGGAATCGAGGACCGATGTCCCTCTCCTGTCTGACCCGTACATCGTCCCTGCCGACAATGGCAACTGGGTGGCGGACGGGTCTAGGTCGCGACCGTTGCCACCGACCGGTCCACTATGGGGCGGCTCCTTACAAGTAGGTGGCCGAAAATATTTTCATTTCATTTCTGCAATATTTCACACTTATATCGTAGATTATTGTCTAAAAGATGTGAAATACTTGTTTTGCAGGTCGTTATTACTTCTAAGGTCTCCAAACTCCCTGGAATACAGACCTTTGATCTCTATGGAATATATCCCTTTTATCTACAAATGTCTCATGTACACAGCAGTCTATAGATGTGTATTTTATTGCAGCGCAGACCTGTAGAGTTCAAACTAGAAAATTGTATACTGTTTTTATGTGAATTGAGTTGTACAGATGTTCTAAGTTGCACAAGGACTCCGTCAAATACAGGCCATTGCATCTACATACGTAACAGGTTGTCTTTGTAGGATTTTTCAGATTGGTTCAGGCTCTTAACCCGTAAAACAAGTAAAGGGAATACAATATAAAGCTCTATTAAAGCTAAACGAACTCCATGCAATAAAAGCTTCAAGATATATAAGTATACTGCAACAACATTTATTTATTCATTATGTACATGAACATCCTCAACAAAATCATCATTTATTTCTTCAAGATCGATTAAAATATCTGCTATGGTATATTTTTCTGTACTCGAATCTGTTGTATTGCAAGAAGTTTCAGTCACTAAAAAACTTTGAACATCTTCTGGATATTCCAGATTAGATTTATTTTGAAGTCGCTTACCTAAGTTGAGGGAGCTTATCAAAGGATCCGACGAGTTCATAGCACGAATGAAAACGTCATGTAAATTTTCTTCTCTTGAGGCTTTCCTGGCATGATGAGTCCGACTTTTTTTTAAGTGCTTGTGTTGACACTCAGCTGCTTCTTCAGCCAACATTCCAAGTGGTGCTGGTGAATGAAGCGAAGCTTTGGCAGATATATTCCAAAGCTTTTTCAACGCGATCTACCTGACGTCCCTCGTGAGCTCTAAATACTTCAATGAGTTGCCTATAATTCATGATTCACCAAATATTAAGTACAAACACTTCACACGATTTACCTTCGCAATCACAGCTCACTATGCACTCAGATAGACATTCATAAACGTTCTGTTTATTTATTTCACCTAGGTACATACCAATAATTATCGAAAGATGTCCTTAGGTACAGACATTTTTGCTTCTTGTATTCACATATTGGATTTTAATTAATATCAAAATTTTACTTTTTATGAAATAATTTCAAATGAAGCCTAGAGTCAGGGTTGTAAATATTCGGCAGCACTGGATGAAGGTGATGTTTTTTTATTTCATTTTTTTTTATTTTCTTCCTGCTTTGAAATCAACCTCACATTCCCGGAGAGGCAGAAAAGTAAACAACAGAACTCACATCACCCACTGCGCCGCGAAGATGAAATTTACCACAGCAAAATGTACACATTCACCCAGCAAATTGAAAAAATTCACCACGCGTTTAAATGGGCCACTCACAGTCATACAGTAAGGCGCGAACTGAGTAGCATGTTAGAGCGACTTGTGAGTGGCTGAATGCGAAATTGAATGGTCGGTGTTGGAAATGATTTTTCGGCTGCACTCAGTCGCACTCACCAAGGTGGCGAAGAAGGCGACTGCAGATTATACTGAGATCCATGTTTTTCACTGCATTGACTGTGAAATATTTCTACCCTGCCTAGAGTATTTTCGTAACCCTCAAGAGTATATTGTTTTTTTTTTCATATTTATTTGCTTGATACTTGATAGATAGTGAGTTGCCTCCTCTTGGTGAGCCTACGCCAAATGGAGTATCATATAGCTGCATAAGCTATCGTGTACACGGCCTACCACGAAGCCTACGACACGTTTCGTGTTATCTACTATCTCTATTTTAACTGTTCTTGATGCTCTTTTGTCATACGCATGGGATTTGTATCCAGCCCATCACAGTCTGCCGTGTATTATGAGAATAATTACATTTAATGTTTCAAAATTAATGACTTTTTTCGAAAAAGTGATCGGAATCGCAGATTTGCAGCCATAAGCAGCTGGAATTTGTTTTAATGCCTTCTGGGAGGTCCAAAGAAAGTCGTAGTGGTAGTCCCTAAGTGAAAATTTGAGAAACTTTTTTGTATAGAACATTTTGTATGATTTTTTTCGTCGGGTCATTTTCGGATGTTTCACTACCTATTTTCCCATAACTAACCCGTTCTTCGCAAGTCCATGAAACAAGCTTTCAGAATTTTTTTTTAAGAGTTGGAAAAGAGCTACTGTAGCCGAAGATATTGACAGTTGAATAATGCTTTGATTTTTCAAGAACTAAAAAGTGTCTGGCTCTAATGCCTATATCTTGATAACCATATGGCTTAGAGTGCTGATATGCTGGGGTTTAATGCTCCAAAGCATTAGCATTTAGTAGGTCAACTTGAATTACGAATCAGAAAAGTCGATTTTTTTATTTTCGGCCACCTGATTCCCCATAGTGCGGTCGGTGGCAATCTGCACAACGGAAAGGTACCGGGTGCAAGAGGTTGTACACTCCTCCGCAGAGGGTGTCACGAAAGCCAAGATCAATGGCGTGTTCTACTGCAGCTGCTATGCCCCACCAAGGTGGACAAAAGAACAATTAAACCAGATGATCGCCAGACTATCGTCCGACCTAGTAGGTCGGAACCCGTTCGTTATTGCGAGAGATTTTAATGCTTGGGCAGTGGAATGGGGCAGCCGCTGCACCAAACAGAGGGGGCAAGCGTTACTCGAGGCACTTGCAAAACTCGATGCAGTGCTTGTCAACGACAATGGATAGATGTAACGTTTGTCAGCCCCGGTCTGGTCTCTGACCTGGACTGGAGGATAGACGAGGGCTACACCATTTCAGTACCCGTTCAATCTGTGTACCATATAGGAGGGAGGTAGGGGGGTCTCCCCCCTCTGTCTACGCCCTTGTGTTAGGAACTGATTGAAATTCGAAATAAAAGACGGTGGTGGTGCTAATTTTATTTTGCACAATTTTTCATGAATTTTTTGGCTTAAATATGCATGGTGCCCATTAGTATCAAGGTAATGCACTGAAAAGTTGTGAAACAGAATGTGCTTACATTATGGACTGGAATTCATAGTTTAGGAAAATATTAGTAAAACCCTGATTAATCCACCTAGCGGTGATGGTGCCTTTCTCGTTTTTTTTTCGAGTGAGTAATTTCTACGCACTTTTGGTATGATAAAAAATATTTTGGGCATATCTACCGAGCCCATAGTCCGATCTGGCCAATTTTCAATAGAAAACAATGGGACATGTTTTTGCGTCGAATGCAATCTGTTGCGAGGGAATTGGTTGAGGGTAAGTGCTAAAAAAGTGAGCTATACATTTTTACGCGCTTTTTTATGAGAAACAGTATTTTGATCATAACTTCTGAGCCCATAGTCCGATCCGGCAGATTTTCAATAGGAAACAATGAGACAGGATTCTGCGTCGAATGCAACTTGTTGCGAAAAAATCAGTTAAGGGTAAGTGCCTGAAAAGTGGGCTACACTTTTTGCGCACATACACACACATACACACACACATACACACACACACAGACATCACCTCGAAAGTTTGTTTTTGGAGCGAACATAGAGCCTTTACTTATACTTTGTATACGAGAAAGGCAAAAACATGATGGTACTATTTTTATTTCGCTCAGTGTACATGGGAATGAAGTTCTTGCAATGTTTTTCTCTTGCTATGAAACTATGTACCTTAATTGCAGATTCAACCCAGACCTAATCCAACCTCAACGCAAACTGGAGTTCAACAAACGAAGTTGGATTTTTTCATAATTTATAAGTTGGAGAAAGGCGTTTTTCTTAGTTTGCGAAACGCATTACTTGCGGTATCTTGTGCATTCAAATTTGGAATACAATCCACTTTCGCTGGTTAACATCATTATCCAGTATCAACAGTAATCCATACATACAATTTTTTTTCTTACTACTAGATTTACATAAATCTCAGCATTCCGATTGCTGTTATGATATATGTAAACACCAACGGAGTATCACCATAGTAACTGTTAGGGAACGCTCAAAGCTTTGCACGTGTGCGTTACGTCGCTTTAGAAGTAAATTTTAGGGCGTTGATTTTAGAAGTGGGACGACAAACGCCATTGGTCTGAGTAGATTGCGCTAGTATTTTTGATGATGAAAAAATTTCAACTGGTTTTCACTAAAAGTTACGTCTCTTCGTCTATGAAACCACAGAGATATTATTCTGTATATATTGTAAACAACATGGGGAGATTGGGATTAATAATGACAATTTCTCGTGCCATCAGGCTTTAACCTTGGAACACTCATCAGACAAATTAAAAATCACGAAATTAATAATGATATCTGTAGTTTATCTTGCCTTAGGATAGTGGTCTGGTGTTTGTTAGATGGCACATTTGAACTTCAGGGATGCGATGTAGAAAAAAAAACAATACTGCATGTGTACACAAAGTTAGAATTTTTATTGCGCTTCTTACAACAAATTATTTTTGCGAAACAGTTTCGAGAAGAACTCTATGCAATCCGATCGCTGTAGAGTATTCGCAACCGTCGCATTGCCTTGTGATTTCGAGGAATCATTGTCCGAAGCTAGAGCAGAGTATTCACTATCACTTTCTATGTCCCTGAGGAAAACAGTTTGAGTCGATGCAATGGGATCTGTTGTGCTTTCCGTAGTGTCAGTTTCAAACGTGGTGCTTTCTGTTGTGCTGGGATCCATTGTACTACTTTCCGTTGTGTCAGTACCGATTGTACTAATCTCGGTCGTCGGCTCTATTGTGCTTATGTCCGTCGATTCAGTTCCGATTGTACTAATTTGCGTTGTTGCAGGTTCCATTGTACTGATTTCCGTTGTATCAGTTACGACTGTGCTGCTTTCTGTCGTGGAAGGTTCTATTGTGCTAATTTCCGTCGATTCACTTCCGATAGTACTAATTTGAGTTGTGGCAGGTTCCATTGTACTGGCTTCCGATGTATCTGTTCCGATTGTGCTGATTTCTGTTGTGGAAGGTTCCCTTGTGCTAATTTCCGTCACGTCAGTTCCAATTGTACTAATTTGAGTCGTGACAGGCCCCATTGTATTGATGGCCGTTGTTTCAGTACTGATTGTTATGGTCTCTGTTGTGGCAGGTTCCGCTG
Source organism: Armigeres subalbatus (assembly GCF_024139115.2). Lineage (NCBI taxonomy): Eukaryota > Metazoa > Arthropoda > Insecta > Diptera > Culicidae > Armigeres > Armigeres subalbatus. The sequence continues at coordinate 296,166,749 of NC_085141.1, forward strand.
TATTTATTTCCGTTGTGACAATTTCGGTTGTGCTGATTCCTGTTGTACTAGTTTCTGTTGAGGAAGATTCCGTTGTGGTGGTTTTATCATCAATCACGGTTGTGGTTGTTTCTTCACCTGATGACGAAGTTGTTGCTATCTCCGTAGTGGTTGTTGGTGAAGCCTCTGTATTGATTTCTGTGGTTGATATGATCTCCGTTATTGTCATAGCATCAGTGCTACTTTCTGTGGTCGTGGTTGCGACATCGACAGCTGTAGTAGATTCTTCAGTTGAAGGAGGAGTGGTTATTACCTCTGTAGTAGTTATTGGGCTTTCCGTGTTGGGTTCCGTCGTTATGGCAATCTCTGTCGTTGGAGTGACAGTATTGGTGTTGCTATCTACAGTAGTTGAAAACTCGGTGGTTGCTGAATCTGTAGTAGCAGTGGGTTTAGCTGTGGCTGTTTCTGTTGTCGTTTGAAACTCAGTAGTAGTGAAATCGGGACCTGTTGTGGGTTCTACTGTGCTTACAGCAGTTGAGGATTCAACTGTCGAAGGCTCTGAAGATGGTTCAACTGTAGTGACTTCTGATATTGTAGTTTTTTCAACTGGTGTCGTCAAGTCAGTAATGGTTGTTTCCATTGACATTTGACTTTCAGTAGTTGTGACTTCTGGAGCAGTAGAAGATTCGAGCGTAGTTGTCTCTGAACTGGAAGAGGTCTCAGTTGATAAACCTTCAGTTGTTGTGAAGAGTTCAGTTGTAATTATTTCAGGTGTTGATGCTTGTTCAGTAGTAGTTTCTGTTGCTGATGGAGAAGTTGTGATCACCTCAGTAGTTGTAATTGGTTCCACGGTTGTAGTTTCCTCAGGAGTTGAACTTTTCATTGTTGTAGAAGTAGTGCTTGTAGTGGTGGAAGTTGTAGATGGAGTCGTCGTCGGTTTAGAAGTTGTCGTCGTTTTAGAAGTTGTCGTCGCTTTAGAAGTTGTCGTCGTTTTAGAAGTTGTCGTCGCTTTGGAAGTTGTCGTCGCTTTGGAAGTTGTCGTCGCTTTAGAAGTTGTTGTGGCTTTAGAAGTTGTCGAAGATCCTGTCGTAGTTGTAGAACGTTGAGTTGTTGTAGTCAGCTTTGTTGTAGTTGTAGGTGCAATCGTTGTTGTTACTGCGTTTGGATCCCGATTGCAACGTCTTAAAGATTCATCAAATAAATATCCTTCCTTGCAAGTAAGCACCTTGGCCTCCCATCGAAAACCCACTCGGCTACACGAGAAATACTGCCTGGGATTTGCTGAGTTCACAAACAATCCTACTCTTCTACATTGGAACTCACACACCTGTTGCTGATAGTTGAAAATCGATCCTTTTCCACACGACAAAATGTACATTTTTTTCAAAGTTGGTACTGATGTACTGTAATCGAACTGGCAATACACGTAGTAGGAATTATCTTGTGAATAGGGCGAAAATACTTTCTTGCTTTTTGGATCACATTCCACCGTTTGGCACCGTGACGAAAAACTCCTCTGACACATATTTCTCTTACTGTTGTATCGATACCTTACTGGGCACTTGTACTGATCAGCTGAATCACCCTCGCGTTCACAGTAGTAATAGTTCTCGCACGATTGCGGATCCGGAAAGAAACCGGCACCCGTGCATGCGATCCCACCGTCCAGCGCACTACACTGCTCGTCGGGACTTGTCCCACAAGTTGCACTTTCGTCTCCATTCTGGTTGCAGTACGGCTTCGCCGAGGGACACTTTCGCGATAGACTCAATTGGTTGAACAAACCACCGAGACAGAGCCAGATGGTATCACACGATTGACAGCTGGTCAGCTTACTGGCGGTGCACGGCTGTTGGACGTAATCGCTGGCGACAGAGCGAACTAAAACTCCAGGAAGGAAATTGGCATCCCTGGCGTAGATCAGCGGGAACTGTGATGAAGAAACACATTCTCAGGTTATTATTTGGATTAAAACCGTTTCTGTACGGCGGCTCACCGATAGCAACAAAACGATCAGTGGAACCGAATTAGACATTTTTGTGCAACGTACTGTTTCAATAAACTAGGATTGCGAATGCTTTATAAGATTTTGAAAGTGTGTCAGTTTAATTTGGCATTAAATAGTATAGAAAAGCATTGTAATCAATGGCAGATTTTGCTCTAATAACTAGCTTATGCAGCAATATCACACTTGCTTCGAAAAATTGTTCCATTAGGTGAATGAAGCTTGGTATTTCCAAGTTTTGGAACATTTATGACCGGCTATTTGCTTCTTTGATTAGAACAGATTATGGAGAGCGTGTTGCTTGCAGAGAACCACCCCCGGTAGTGTAGCAGCGACATCTTTAACAGCTCCGTCTATATACCCATCTAATTGACAGGCGCGTATCGTAAACGTATGCGTTTGAGCGCAGAGCATCATAGAGAGATTGTGAAGCGATCATTGAACGGGAATCGCCGCTGGCACGGAAACCCATTTCTCGCACAGCCGGTCTGTAGCCATATGCCAATTGATTCATCTCAACGAATTTGGATGATATCTTTATGTCAGTATGGATATGGATATTTTTCCAAACGATACACTTTCTGGCGCTTAGATTAAATCGAATGGTTTAAAACTAAATACATGCGCCACGCATGTACGTACGTTTGGAATATGAGTCATGTTCGGGATTTGAGTCAAAACGGTAACTCGATTCCATTGTTTGCTGTTTGGAGTTAGTTGCTTATGTTATAGTAATTCGGAGGAATGCTTTAGCTCAATGGAGTTTTTCAGTGAACATTATTAAATTTTGAGGGAAGAAAACATCAGAAAATGTAACTGTATTCAATAAATCTGGCAAAGGAACACACTCTTCCACGAGTTGTGGCTCGATATTTCTATTTTTTGAAATGCGTTCTCCAATCTAGTTTTACATGTATGAATCACCTATAGTACAAAATCTTAAAGCACACGGTAGATAAAAATATGCACGTCCGGTAATTGCTGGCGACGGTGTATGTAGTAATTTTGCTCAACAGCGACGGCGTTTTTTTGGCGTCAAACCGTGAATAAGCGCGGCGTGGCGATTTTTTTTCCTGTGGTTGATGCCCCGCAACACTTATGTCGCCGCAACATTGTATGTCAACTCAAACGGGCACCGAATTTTTATGCTATGTTTGCATAAACACTCTGGGCCGCGAGAATAATGAACCCGCTATGTTGCCGACACAGCGAGAGGGTTTCGGCGCCACACAGCACAGCGTAAGGCAGAACGGAAAAATAAAATTGATTCTATTCCCTACCACCGACGAGTAAAGGTGTACTTATTAACGTCACTTCCTTCAAAGCACTTTTCACTTTTCATGGCGATCCTGCCAGGAGGCGGATGACTGCGGATCAGAAGAATTCAGGAAGTGGTCACCAGGAATGTGTTGCTCTGTGAAGCACGCGTGAGAAGAAAGTTTGCAACGAATTTCGGTTAAACATGACCGTCAAAACAGTGCCATATTCAGTTTTGAAGTGAATCAATCAACAGTTGCGCCGAGTTAGAATAGAAAATTTTATAAGACTCGACGAAAGAGAAACTAACAATGGGATGTTTCTCGGCCGACGAAATCGTCGCGCCAGTGATAAGTAGTGATAAAAACCACACCGCCCAAACAGTAGCGATTTGCGAAATCGCAGCCGTCGCGGTTCCCGAGCAAAAATGAATAACTAATTTTATCAATAACTCTATTATCCGGTTATCGGACATTTTGATAACTGAACTTGTTATCATTTTGGCTGAATTAACAGCCAACATAACAAAAACTATACCAGAATTTTGTTCCTTGAATAACTGAATGAAAACAAATTAAGTTATCACTGATACCAAGTTGATAACACATTTTGTTATACATGTTATTTACTCAAATAACTAATTTTGTTATCATTTAGTTATCAGCCATCACTGTTTTATCGACCAAAATAGTTAAATCTTCTTTGCTGACTTCGTTACGCATTGAAAAAAATGTTGGCAATCACTGGGTTCGAACTTGAATCGAGTGATTGGACGGCGTCGTCTCTTGGCAGTCATCTAATTACGTTTTCTTGAAGAGCAGAAGAGATGAGCACTACGCTTTCTACAATCTTGCATTTACTGAAGACTGTTTATAATCAAATCATAATGCCACGACTATTTTAAATAACAGTCGGCTGGACAGAGTGCAATGCAGAAAAACTTATTGATAACAAACTTTATTATCCAGTTATATTGATAACTATAATTGTTATCATTTTGGTTAAATTACCAGTCAACATAACAAAAATATAAACCGAATTTAATTCAAAATAGCGAATCGACAATCAATTAGGATAAATACATTTCATCGTCCTTTTATTGAATACTTTTTTTTTAGTTGTGACCAATTGAATAAATATATAAATACTAGGCAATCGTTCCCGACCTTGCTCAGGTTAGTTTTTCTCACTTATTGTCAATCATTAGGTTGCTAGCAGCGTCACACCGTAGATCGATTTCGGTGCTAGGATTTAAACAAAAAACAAAAAAAACAAAACCACAACCTTTTATTTCGCAGTCCAACACTGCTGATCACAGAAAGAATAATTCCATGAAAAAACTCAACACTCTAAAAAATGTACACGCTATTAAAAAGTGTTTTGCACTTTGATTTGCCCTACTCGTCAAACATGTGGAACTCGAGTGCAAAACACTTTCAGTAACTCATCATGCCAAATATTGATTTCAACAGCAAAACACTTTCGGCACAGGTGTTTCATACTTGAGAAAAAATGTTTTCCACATTGTATTCTAAATGGCATTGTATTGAAATCAAAAAGTATTATAAGGAATTTCAACAGAATAGGCTTTGAAAGTAAAGGTTGTTCTTGGTCGATTACAATGTTTTAAATATTCGAATTTAAATTCTTGTTAGTAAATGATAAAAAAAACATGTTTTCACAATATCATTTAATTTTTATTATGACTAGACGAAGCAAGTTTTATTTAAATCAAACCCAATTGATTGCAGCGCTGCACTTCACCTCTTGCATGTTGATCGCGAACATTTCTATGAAGTTCGGGATGATGATTCCGCCGGGTTCTATAAAGAGTAGAAAAAGCATGTAATATATGATAATTACCTATTTGAATGAATTGCAGTTACCTTAAATCCAATCTATATGTTTCTTTGTTGCAGGATCATGTTATGGTTCTTCGTATCTGTAGTGTAGTTAAAGCCTACCGACTGCGCCATTGTAGTGGCTCGAATCTTCCTCGATCCTCCAGCTAGATTCGTCAGTCGCATACCGTCGGAGCTTGGCACGGTGTTGCGGAACAGGAGCGGAACCTGATTTGAATGATCCACGCCGGAAGTTGGATGGAGAATCCACCGATGGGAGAACGCTGAACTCGACGGGAGCCTCGTCACCGGAACCCCTCCAATCGGCGGATATACTGCCGCCATCTTCGGAGGCATCCGAATTGTTCAGCTCCATTTGGAGCTATTGAAAGACACTTGACTTGCCGTGCTCAAATATCACTTAAGGCTGAATTTATTATCATCAATAATTTGGCTTTAACTACTCTGATGCCTGTGTCTCCTAAGTTAATTAATTTTTTAAAACATATTTTTAATCAAACTCATTTGTACACTACAGTATCTAATTTTACATTTAAATTCGTGTCCTACAAAAAAAGAAAATAATAGTAAAATATTATCAAATATTTATGATAATTTGATTTTATGGATTATACATCTTATCAAATCTACTTACTTCCTGATTAAAAGACTCCGTTTTGCTACTAAGAACGTGGTGCGTTCTTTATGCTCTGAATCCACTAGCACAAATTCCATTTTTTTTTTCAAAGCAGAACATACTTTTATAAAGTGTAAAACACTTCAAATTGCAAGAATATTACTTTGACATACTGTTAAAATACACTTCGCTGTCAAAACCAAAACGCTTGAAAAGAAAGTGTTTTACACTTCGAAGTCAATGGTTCTGACCTGACCAGTAGGGACAAATCCAAGTGAATTCCTCTTTAATAGAATAACAAACACACTTGATGTCGGAGAGTGACTCGAAATTGAGTTCTCAAGTGTTTTAGCTGTTGAACTCAAAGGGTGAAAAAGTTCAATTTGGAGAGATACACGTTTGGAATCCAATAGTGGAACTACTTTGAGATTCAAGTGCAAGGATTCTTGGATCGAGCGTTTAGATTATTTTCAGTGAAAGGTGCAGCCCAATCTGGTTGTACGCAAAGGTGACGTAGGACTAAGTAGCTATTTGAAATTGATGATATTTCCCATGATAATTTGTGTCGTTTTATTTACATTGAGCAAACTGCTCGGAGGCCAACTGAATCAAGAAGTCGAATAGTTGTTCCCAGATGGTTGGACTTCGAGTCTCAAACCGTGGAATTATCTGATATGAACTTTCTTCAAAGTGCAAAACTCAATCGTAACTAGCAAATTTGATAACGCGGTGGAGGGAGATGATGCAATTAATTTGAACGGATGGGATCACTAACAGCAACCAAGATATCACGCTAAACCCGATGCCGCCGAAACAATCCATTTTCGCAATTAACTCTCTTTTTTCTATAAAATGCTGGTCCTGAGAAGAACCAATTTTCTTTTCCCAATGCGTCTTTCCAATAACTAACTGCATCCAAACGCTTGACATTGCGTTGAAATTGTCCGACCGCCACTTGATGATTTTTCGCTAAGCCTCCACCATTTGGAATTAATTTTCAGCATTGCCACTGCTATCCACGCCTTCATGCTGCTGTGTCCGCTCCGCTGCATCAAATTTTGTCGAACCGCTCATTCCGCTCTTTCCGCGGAATCCCGAGCAAAATGGCTCGCGCGCGCCGGAAAGCAGCTTTCTTGTATTCAATAAATTAAGCCCGTTAGCCCCGCCCCTTTGTGATCTCTATGGTTGTAAATATAATGTGCACTCATAACGATTATTGAAGGGGCGGGGCTAATGGAATTACTTCATTAGATATAAGAAAGCTGCTTTCCGGCGCGCGAGCCATTTTGATCGGGATTCCGCAGCAGACAACGGACCGTTCGGAGAATGACAAATTCTAAGAATGCTATGAAACTTTCTCGCAAGATTCTGAATTTGGTTATGATATGTTGGTTATCTAAGATGCGTATTGTTGCGAGGAATGAGAACAGAAATTTGACTCAAGACGAAGTTTCTTCATATTACAAAACATTATCTCTTGGCATCTGTCTGTCCGAGCGACGTTCGCCGATGGGTGGTTGCTGTAGATAGTTTCCATTGATTTTATACAAAAGAAGGTTGATCCGACTATCCGAAATAATCTTTCTTCAAAGTACAAAACTCAATCGTAAATAGCGACTTCGATAGCGCGTCGGAGGGAGATGATGCATTAAAATTTGAATGGATGGGATCACTAACAGCAACCAAGCTACCACGCCAAACCTGATGCCACCGAAACAGTCCATTAACGCAATTAACTCTTTCTTTCCATAAAATGTTGGTCCTGAGAAGAACCAATTTTCTTTCCCCAATGCGGCTTTCCAATAACTAACTACATCCAATCGCTTGTCGACACCTTGCGTTGCAACTGTCCGACCGCCACTTGATGGTTTTTCGCTAAGCCTCCAAAGGTTGAAATAAATTTTCAGCATTGCCACACTGCCACTCACTTTGTGCTGCTGTGTCCGCTCCGCTGCATCGAATGTCGAACCGCGCTCTGTGGAATTCCGATCAAAATGGCTCGCGCGCGCCGAACAGCAGCTTTCTTGTATCGCGCGCGAGCCATTTCGATCGGGATTCCGCAGACAACGGACCATTCGGAGAATGACAAATTCTACGAATCCTATGAATTTTTTTCGCAAGATTCTGAATTTGATTATGACATGTTGTTTATCCAAAATGCGTATTATTTCGAGGAATAACAGCAGAAATTTGACTCAAGACTAAGTTTCTTCATATTACCAAACATTATTTCTTGGCATCTGTTTGTCCGAGCGACGTTCACCGATGGGTGGTTGCTGTAGATAGTTTCCACTGAGGTGGCATCTTCATTGATTTTATACAAAAGCCACCATTTTATACAAAAGGTTGATCCGACTATCCGAAATAAACTTTCTTCAAAGTGCAAAACTCAATCGTAAATAGCGAATTTGATAGCGCGTCGAAGGGAGATGATGTAGTGAATTTTAATGGATGGAATCACTAACAGCAACCAAGCTAGCACGCCAAAACCGATGCCACCGAAACAGTCAATTTTCGCAATTAACTCTTTCTTTTCATAAAATGTTGGTCCTGAGAAGAACCAATTTTCTTTTCCCAATGCTCCTTTCCAACTAACTGACACCACAATTTGTAATAAATTTTCAGCATCGGCACTGGCGGTGCGGTTTCGCCACAGTGCTATTTTTATGGTCAACCCTTTCTTCATATGAAATGCTGGTTCGTTGAGGTTGAATGATCTGCAGCAACACATCGAGCACCACCACCAATGCGATGGATTTTCTTTGAAAATGTTATTAGCGCCTCCGTGATGCTGTTTCCGCTCCGCTGCGATCGCTTTGATGCGTCCGCTCTGCGTAAAATCTTGTTCAAACTGAGGATTAGATCCAAACCCGCAAGTGATTGATTTTTGATGTCTGTGCTAGTGATGCATGTACGTGATTGGTTACACCCAACCAGAGATTGCAACATTTTATTGCAATCTCGCATTAGTTTCGTGTACAGTTTGCCATAATTTGCGACATATGCACAGATTGTATTAAGTAAACGGCAGGCCCTTGCATTAGGTCTCCGATCACGAGAAAATAAGAACTGGTTATGTGTTAGTGTTGTCTACATTGAATCTAATTTTACACTCCCCCATCGAGGAGTGAAATGCTGTATACTTCGACAACCTCAGCAACCATACAAAAAAATTCGGTTAAAGACGAGAATTGAACCCGGACCCACCACCCAAGTAGCACACGCAACATCTTCCAAAAAGCACCTTGTTTCTATTCAGTTTCATTAAAGGCATTGGAAAAACATCAAAGCACGAAAAAGTTGCATCAAGATGTCGAAAACGTTCGAGTTATGATCAATGTTTCATTAAAATTGCAATGCAGTACGTGTTTGACATTTGGAAACAAACAACCAAAGAATACTTCACTTTATGTTGCAAACACGAAACAAAATCATCAAGTTGCATATTTTTTACCATGTAACATCAATGCGCCTTTCAAAATTTATTTGTTTGTTTAAATTAAGTTGCAGATAAGTTGAGTGTGTCTTCATGTTTAATTCAGCATCGTTCAACGTTTTGACAACTCACATTTTTTTCCGGTGATGGTGCAATCAAGTAACAGAAAACCCGAGTACAAAACTTCATAATCGTATGGTTTTTATGGTGAGTCAACATGCAGTCCCTTCGAAGTGTTGAATGGTGCTGTGGTAGAGTGAAGGACTATCAATTACAAGATTCATACATCGAATCCAGTTTTATATTTTATTTTATTTTTTCCACAGTAGTATTTTGAAACATTATTGAAATTTTATTGCAATCGAAAGATGTTTCCGTAGGCACCACCTCTTGCGCTTTTTAGATTGCAAGAGAGTTATATTTGATGGCACTACGCAAAGATTGTTTCTTTCCGAATGGTTGCAACACAGTGAAATGTTCAGTAGTGAAACAAGTTGTGCTGCTTGGGCACCTTTAGCACATCTAGACTGCTGCGCTAACCATATGGACCATTTACCAGATGAGGAATGACGCGACCAAAGGCAATCATAATCCACGTTTCATGCTATGCAGATGTGACAAGTAGAAGGGTAACAGGGATAGCAAAGAATGATACGAGTGGAATAAACACCATGGAACACCTTAAATGGAATCAGGAAGATTGTGTAGGTTGAAGTTATATTGCTGTACACGATTCATATACTTGTTCTAGCAGGAGCCAACGAGATTCGTTTGGATGTATTGATCGAAACCAAATAAACTGATTTAATCCAATGAGCTGTATTAACAAGTATGACATTCTCTGATCGGTTTAAATGCGAGATTTGATATAAAATGGTTATTACAAAGAATGTCACACAGAATTGTTTTGGGTGTAGTATACCTATTTCTAAACTTTTTATCAAATATCGATATTCAATAGTTAAAAATAGTATTTTCATATAAATATAAAGAAGCGTTGACTCATCCTTGATCGAATGGTCCAAAAAAATTGAAAATCCATTGAGAAACGGCTGAGATATTAAAGTTTAAAGTCTATCATATTTTCGTGACGGTCTCCGATTTTCGCAATGGTAAAGTATACCCCAATATAGAAAACACAGACGTAGTCCTACGTCAAAATGTTGCTGTTTGGATATTTCCTTTGCTAGTTAAATCGAGACAACAGAAACCTCAACTCATTCTGTATAAACAGTCGAACCTCCAGGAGTCTATGTTGTATGACTTTATATCGACTTATTGGAGCAAATTTTTCCATACTAAAAATTGTTTTATGAGTTACTGTGATGACAGTACACCTTCCAAATAATTTTCTATTCCACATCTCCATATTTCCATAAGTCGATCGTTCTTTAACTATCGACTCGTGGAGGTTTGACTGTAGATAACAATCTTTCCCAGGTTTATTTTCAATTACTAGCACTCACTCCCTACTTGGAGCCGCGCGTGGTTCAATTGATGGGAACCAAACATGGGACGATGCAAAACAGGCTCTAAAAGCAAAGTTTGCTATTCAACTAACCCCCATTGCGGAGGAAGCTGAATTGCGGCCTTGAAACAGAATAATAGAACTATAACTGATTTTGGGAGTGAGATTGGGAAACTCGCTACCAAACTAGCATCTGCATGGGTATCCGGGAATTCCTCCGGAAGCTCCTCCTGGAATTCCTCCGGAAGTTCCTCCGGGAATTCCTCCGGAAGTTCCTCCGGGAATTCCTCCGGAAGTTCCTCCGGGAATTCCTTCGGCAGTTCCTCCGGAAGTTCCTCCGGTAAATCCTCCGGAAGTTCCTCTGGGAATTTCCTCCGGAGGTTGCCCAGGAAATTCCTCCGGGAATTCCTCCGGAAATTCCCCCTGAAGTTCCTCCGGAAATTCCTCCGGAAGTTCCTCCGGAAATTCCTCCGGAAGTTCCTCCGGAAATTCCTCCGGAAGTTCCTCCGGAAATTCCTCCGGAAGTTCCTCCGGAATTCCTCACGAAGTTCCTCCGAATTCCTCCGGAAGTTCCTCCGGAATTCCTCCGAAGTTCCTCCGGAATTCCTCCGGAAGTTCCTCCGGGAATTCCTCCGGAAGTTCCTCCGGGAATTCCTGCGAAAGTGCCTCGGGGAAATCCTCCGGAAGTCCCTCCGGAACTTCCTCCGGAAGTTCCTCCGGGAATTCCTCCGGAAGTTCCTCCGGGAATTCCTCCGGAAGTTCCTCCGGGAATTCCTCCGGAAGTTCCTCCGGGAATTCCTCCGGAAGTTCCTCCGGGAATTCCTCCGGAAGTTCCTCCGGAACTGCCTCGGGAAGTTCCTCCGAATTCCTCCGGAAGTTCCTCCGAATTCCTCCGGAAGTTCCTCCGGAATTCCTCCGGAAGTTCCTCCGGGAATTCCTCCGGAAGTTCCTCCGGGAATTCCTCCGGAAGTTCCTCCGGGAATTCCTCCGGAAGTTCCTCCGGGAATTCCTCCGGAAGTTCCTCCGGGAATTCCTCCGGAAGTTCCTCCGGGAATTCCTCCGGAAGTTAATGCCACACATAATGCCTTACGTTGTTCATGCCTGGCGTACTGCCTGCTTATGATAAAGGATATATGTCCAAATTTTTGAGGATCGGTCAAGGTCAAGGTCAAGGCTATTATATAATCAAAGCTCCCGCTTTTTCCAATGAGTACGAGTCCCAAATTTGGTTTTGAATCATGCGTTTGAAAGGTATGTAAAAACGTCCCTCTTTCCTTTCTCCTTTGAACCTCCCATCTATTATAGAATCGTCTTATGACAGAGAATATGTGTTCCAAATTTTTTCTCCCACTCCTTTGTTAGCTTCTCCTGAGGATAGATAATATGAGCACCTCATGTGGTTGAAATCGGCCAAGTGGTTCAGAAGTAAATAGCGAACATTCATTAATACATAGATTGGTTTTTATATATAGATAGAAGATTTATTAATACATACATATTTTGAATAAAACAGTTTTTTTAACATTATTTCAAATTGTGCAAATTGTAATCTTTTTTATATTTCAGTTCTTTTCATCTTCACACATAATGCTTAACTATAGATCATCCAGATATAGTAGAACCTAGAAAAATAAACATTAATAAAGATAACTAAAACAAACAAATTATATAAATAACAAACCAGTGGTTGTTTGCACATTTTGAATGCATGAGCCCAGCTTTGCATCGAAGACCCTTCCCGACGGACATTGCTGATAGACGGCAGTCAATTTTTCATCTTCCAAAAAATAACATTCGTAGTAGCCTCTGTTATCAGAAGCATCCGGGAACCGTCCCTCTGCAGGGCACTCGAAGGAACATGTTTTTCCATCGAATATCGTTCCATCAGGGCACTTGTAGATTGAAACATCGTAGGAAAACGGTCCCATACCGGGGTACCTGCAGTATCCGAAGAACCGATTGCTGGTTCCGTAACGGGAGAATATCTCGTCTGGGTTACACGTCACCTTCATGCAGTCTGCCTCCTTTTGTTTCCGTTTGCAGAAGTTTGTTTCCGGATTGAAGACGTAATTGGTTGGACATTTGTACACCGAAGAGGCTTGGTACTTACCCTCACAGTAATGGTACGTGTCGCAGGTTCTGGGATCTGTTGAGAACAGCATACGTTGGAGAATTTAATCGCAAACAATTAGCAACGGGGTCTCACCTGGATAGTATCCCTCGCCATTGCAGGAAAGGCTATAAGGGCAATCATCGTAACCGGGAGTAGCCGAACATTCTCCGTTGTTACAGAATGGTTTCTCTGAATTTATGTACGGACAGTAGCGCCAATCCATCGTGTCACCTAAACAAACACTAACAGATTCACAGCCGCTGCAGGTTGAGAACATCCGAGATCCATCGCAGGTTTCGGGATTTTCCGACACTGAGGCACGTTTTCCCGCTGTTTGGTTTCCTTTCAGGAGAACACCTGGCACCTCCTGCTGAGTGGATAGCTGCAGAAGAGCGAAAACTCCTAGTACGATCGCCAGCATCTTGTTGAACACTGATGTTACAATGCCGAGGGAATTGGACTGTGATATCTTTTAAAATGGTCTTTAATCTCCAACAAGCTGTTAAATGATAGATGAAAGCTTTGGCCAAATTTCGGAGATATGAGGTTGTACATTTTGCAGAGTTTATTTGCCGATAATTAAAATGTACTGCATTGGGGTCATTCATTAACTGCTTCAGATTACATTTATCAGCTATATCTACTGAATAAACATCTCTATGTCGTATGATGGCAATATTCTACTTTCCTCCAATGCTTCCTAGTTTCTTATCAGGTTATCCAGGAGAAGAAAAAAACTAACGAGCAAATCATAAAAAATGTGAAAGGTGTACGAATAGATAACAGCATCATGGATGGAAAGACGAAACAATCTTAAAAGAAGCATGTTGCGTAGATATTAAAGCAAAAACCTCAATTTCCACTTGCTCAAACCAAAACTACAACGCAGTTTTCTTTATATTATTTTTTTTAACGTTGGTATTTGTATCAAAAGAATCAATATAATTCTCAAAAATGTTCATGCTTAATGAAAGCGTTAGAAGAAAAAAATGTTTTTTTTTTATGGAACACAACATGAGAAATGGAATAAGCCGACAATTATTATAAAGAATTATTCCGTTGAGTGCGAACCATTTTTTTAAAAAATCCGTTTTAATCCGTTTGAAATCCGCATTTCAAATATTTGATCATCTGTTTGTCTATGTCTGTTAAAACTTTTTGCGCTTCCAGGAAGGCTTGACAAAAATTAAGGGATTTGTTACCCCCCATTTCGCGGAAGCTGAATGATAACAGTGATAAGGAACTCTTTGTTGGTGACATCATGCCTCCTCGCAGACAGTAATGTATGCAACCAATACGACGTAATGACTTTTTTGCCCTTCGTTCGGAAGTGTCTTATAATTTTGTTTGTATAAATAGTGCAAAATGACCGCAGGAGTAGTAATCCTCATGCTTTGTGATTTTTGTCCTAGATTGAAATCAAGGACCACACCCACCTTGGTTTCTTATAGAAGTCTGGATAGGGATTTCAAAAGAAAAACATTAGTATCACTAGCGTATGAAGTACTCCATAATTATGCTATGCTATGCTACAAACAGTACAAGATGATCGTTTCCGATTAATCTTGAATAAAGTCACTTAGTATGATAGACTAACAATTGACCAGAATGATAGGGATTTCGTTATTTAATATATTTAATATAATCGGCTATGCCTTGATTTACAGGAATTTGTCAATAATTTGCACCGTGCAAATTTCTTTTGAGTCAAATGTAGAAAATATAGAATTTTAATATTGAAAAAAAAAAAAAAATTTCACTAGTTTTAATTTTTGTTTCAATGAAAACAAGTAAACAAAATTTTCCATTTCTACCATACTTTTCTTCTTTGTGAGAATTATATTAGTTGAGGGCGGTGGGATTCGAACGAAAAGGAGTGTTCAACTATCCATTGTTGTCTTACCAGCTTCCCGAAAAAGCTATTCTCGTGCATGATTTTCCATAGCTCTGCGCTATCTGTACTATTACATGCCGTCTTGAAATCGATGAACAGATGGTGCATTGAGGTCTGGTATTCTCACCATTCTCTGAAGGATTTGCCATACAGTAAAGATCTGGCCCGTTGACGATCGGCCATCAACGAAGCCGGTTTGATAACTTTCCACGAAGTTATTTACTATTGCTGATAGACGGCGGAAGATGATCTGGGATATCGCTTTGTAGGCGGCATTTAGAATAGTAATCGCTCGAAAGTTCTCCTTTTAGGTGTTACTTGAATTGCAGCTTCCATCTTTCGATCACCACACGTACGTCAATTAAGCACAAGCATCAAGGAATCCAAAACTAAATTCACTCGCGTTTTCAAGGGCACACCACCCTTCATATTGGGTAAAATAACCACGAATAATATTTAGAGTATGTGTAAAAAATACACATTGTTCATTCAAATGCAAAAAAAACTCAACATTTTTGAGGAAATATTGGTATCAGGTGTACAGCCGATTCGAAAATTATCGGCCGCGGCATTTGACAAAATTTATCTGGGGGACACCGGCGTTTTCGACATCACACCGGAAGCAAATTTAACGGGCAGCGGCATGGATTGGCATGGCAATTTTTTTCTCATTCCACATTTATGTGAAATTATTACAAATTTCGCGAAAAAAATTTCCTGAATTTCGGGATTTTCCCAAAATACTTCTTCGAATTTCCTTGAAAAACATCATGACATTCACGAATGATTTTCAAAATTTCTTCTCAATTTACTTGATTTAACTAACATTACAAAAGTGATTAAAATGTGGCGAACATAGCCAATATATGACAATAAGTGCAAAAAAAAGCTTTTTTCAAAAATCGCTCTATCGGAACCTCTAAACTATTTTTTAGAATTTTGGTTTGATCTACAGAAAGGCTCCAGATGCGATTTTCTTTCATACAAGACTAGAGCCCAATGACTTCTCCAGTATAGTGTTTTTTTGGGACACCCTAATGCTGATATATGATGCTGCACAGAAAAAATAAAGAACCTAAAAAAAAAGTTTAAAGAACTCAACTTTGAGTACGAAGTTCAAATTTTTAACTCAATATTAGGTAGTTTTCTCACTCCCTCTCATGAATGTTATTATAAACAAAGAGAGCTGCATCGACCCAACGTGTGCTGTTCCGTGGAAGAAGCCAAATTTGAGTTGTTTTCACCATAGTCTCGAGTGAGTGAAAATAACATAAATTTGAGTTGGTGAAACTTCATAGTGGGTGAAAATTCAACACGGGAGTAAAGGCAAAGTACTCACCGGATTTTTTCGCATTTTACTTATTTTTGGCTTCTTCCACGCAAGGTCGGATTTGAGTGAAAGGAACCGTCGAGTGAGTTGTTTCGCGGTTCCGTGTGATATATTCGCAGAAAATGAGTAATTTTTTAGCCTCCATACAATTTGTACGAAACGAACAAAAAAGAAAATCTTTGCACCCATTTTCCTCAAAACTGAGTATTTGTCCCCTTCACCCCTTTGCGTTTGGCCCCTTTAATTATTTAAAATCTAATCAAATCTAAAATATAAATCTAATTCCAGCTATTGTTCACTATAGGGCACTGCACGGAAATATCTCTTTCTCTTTCGTTCTTCATAAATTTTGACGTTTACTGGCCTTGTTGTTTTCTAATTTCTTTGCAGCGAAAAAGAGACAAAGCAGTCCGTGCAGTGCCCTATATCTAAACTTTTGAATCACCTATATCAGGGGTTCTCAACCTAGGATACATGTACCCCTGGGGATACCTTCGATGGCCTCAGGATACCTCGGTCGAAAATGCGTAATGGAGGATGAATTACAATAAAATTGAAAACTCACTGATAGATTTTTGAAAAATGTGTACATTTAAATTCTCAAACTATGTACTGTACATAATATGTATGGCGATCAGTACATATATGAAAGCCTATTAAGTACCTCCCACCACAACTAGCAAAGTGTGTTAAGAGCTGTTAGGAAAAAAGATCAAAAGGACAAAACGTCGAGTGAATAAAATCAGGAATCTAAAGGTTCGGAAGCCTCCATGTTAGAAGCATTAAGGGTTTTTCCGAAAAAGCTTAGAGGCTCGAAAGACTCCTTTCAAGAGGCTCGGAAGCCTTCTTTAAAGAGGCTCGGAAGCGTCCTTCCTAAAGGCTCTGAAGCGTCCTTCCAAAAGGCTCGGAAGCGTCCTTCCAAAAGGCTCGGAAGTTTCCTTTCAAGAGGCTCGGAAGCTTCCTTTCAAAAGGCTCGGAAGACGTTTTTTTGTAACTTCTCTGACATTCTAAAATGGATAATTATGGGAAAATTACAGCTTCAATATCTTAGTCAAAAGATAAACTACTAAATTTGCTAACAAAAATAAGAGAGATGTCATTCAACACCAACAATTACCAAATATTGCTTGCACCACTATGAGGAAACACTGTTCCTTTGGTGGCGGTAAAAAATAATTTTGGTTCCCATAGTGGTGCTATCCATTGGTTTCTTATGAGACTCGCCACTATCGCCACTATTGCACCACTATAGCTGCAAGGGAGTCAATTTTATTAAGGAAAATCATTGTTTTCAATAGTTTTTCAAGCGAAATCTTAAGATAAGTTGCATTGAACAGGATATTTAAATCATGACGCATCAACTGAAACCATCGTCAATAGTATATTTATGATAAATCTAATTAAAACCCCACTACCTCCACTATTGGTGCTACCTCCACTAAGGATATGGTTACCCTACACATACGAATAACACTCGGAAACAAAGGATTGGGGCCCGAATTGATTTGTTTCTCATTGTAATATTTCCAGTAGTGAGCATGATAATAATAAAAAAAAACCCAGATCAATCCACCTAGCGTTGGTGGTGCCTTTCTCGCGCATTAAAAAAATAAGAAAAACACATAAGAGAGGTCGAAATAATGTTTTTTCAATAACATTGGAACGCAATGACCGATCGGGCATGTTATAAAGGCACAAATATCCTTTTTTTTTTTAATTTTCGCAAAACCGTACGAAAACCCTTTATTAAAAATTGCGATTGAATTGTTAAGGCCTCCGCAACACAATAAAAGTATGAAACCATCATATTACTTTTTTGGCTAATAAAAATGAGCAGTTACTACAGGGTGTCTGCAAATTATCCGTATAGATTTTGATAGTTTGCTTCTACAAAGCAAAAACAGACAATAATGGACTGAATCGGTAGCTATATGGGCATAACAACTCAGCAGGCTGTAACAGATGTATATTCTGAGAACACGGAGCGTCATTTCATGTATAAAAAAATCAAGTCTTCGTGAAAGCTTTTTTCCGGTTTTCCGAACAAAAAGGAATTGCCTTCCTACTCACCCGATTTGGATTGAATTTATCATTCGGTATGGTCCATTTTGAAACCAACAACCATCAAAACACCGAACATATTATCGAGACATTTGAAATCATGTCACAATCGTCAAAAATGTGTGAAAAGTATCTGTATAGAAACGAACGGCCATCGTAATTTTTTTCCAACAGGGGATACAGGAGTCATTTTAATGTTAACAAATTCAGCTTGGTTTATGTAGCCCTATTATAATAACATGCAATGCATGCTGGTTCTATAATTTATTCCAAAAAATATTTAAAAACCTGTCTTGTTGTACGGATAATTTGCAGACACCCTGTACTTACGTTTTTGCTTTGTATGTATGTATGTATGAACATATGTATGTAGTTAGCCACCATCCTGGCAAGAGTCGTGCTCTGCATGCGGTTCCACTTAACAGTAAGGTCAAATATCAATATCATTCTGAATTCAACATACTGCTGTATGAAGGGCCAAAAATGGGGTTGGTGGGCCTGTAAGCAGAGACACTTACACGAAACCCACAGAAAAATGAGAATCTCCTTCCAACAGAATGATCCAACAAATATAGGGTAAGACGGTATAATGCACACCACCTGGCCAGGGGGCAGCAGGGACAGTAGGGACAGCATGGACCATGTCCAAGGGCTTGACGACCCCTCCCCAGCTGTCTGCGAGTCAGGGAGAACTGCCTAGGGCGTGGTGGGATTTAGCAGTGGGCTCTGTTAAAATCTCTCCCAAAAAACCACAAGTGCCCGTAAGCAGACTCTATCAAAGCGACTGTGTGCCGCTTCAAAAGCACAAGCCCAGGGAGTGCCAATTGGCATGGGGAGTGTCCCTACTCCGGTAGGGTAGCGCGTGAGCTGCTTCGGCAGGGAGTGAGTGATCTGGTTGTGCTGAGGCAGGAGTGTCATAGCGTGTCGCCGCCGCTATTGTCACCTCGAAGCGCAGCAGAAGTCTGAGTATGGACTGCACATGCTGAGGTAGGAGTCGAGGTACCCATCGACACCTCGAGGCATTGCAGTGGAGTGTTAGAGTGAGCACCCGAAAAAGGGTCACATGGAGCGAATGGTCTTTGGAGAAGCTGCTTCGGCGGCAGGGTAGTAGTGGGTTGTACCCACACACCTACAGTTGTGCACATGTGGTGCATGGGGAGTGTCCCTGCTTCGGCAGGGTAGCGTGTGGTCTGCTTCGGCAGTGGTGTGATTGATCTGCTCGTGCTGAGGCAGGAGTGTCGTAGCGTAATATCTGTAGGCCCAGGCAGTTACCGCTATTGACACCTCGAGGCATGGCAGCGGAGCGCCAGGGAGAGCAGCCAATTAAGACTCAAATGGAGTGAAGGGTGTGCGAGCACCCAAGTCATGCTCGCATTGGACGAGTGCCTGTGTGAGCGATAATGAGCGAGTACGCTTAGTACTGCCGTCCCCAGAAGTAGTACTGCGAGGTAGTTCCTGGGGAAACGATGGTGGAGCCCAAGGAGTTTAGTCGGTATTACCGGTATGGTCGAGTCCGACACTCCAGTACACTTCCGTGTGGTAGTTTGGCAACTACAATGCACGTGTACTGGGTTAGTGTGTAAATGCATTCTCCCTTGTAAAAAAAAAAACACCACCTGGCCAAAACGGCCCACTTTGATTTCTATAAAACTATACAGTAAAACCTCCATGAGTCGATATTGAAGGGACCATCGACTCAAGGAAATATCGAGATGTGGAATATACAATCCTAGGGATGCTGTTTGAAGGGGTCATCGTAGTAACCCAGAAAATAATTTTTAATATGGAATAATTTGCTTCCATGAGTCGATATCGAGTCATAGAACATCGACTCATGGAGGTTTAACTGTAACTAACTAAGGGTTGATGTAACTTTCAATGTTTGTTTGCTCAACATTCTGGAACGACGCTAGCATACTGTCTGCAAAACTTGCACTGGAATACTTAGTTGGGCAACAAAATAGCTTTTCTCAGTGGTTAATATGATATAAAATTGCTTCCATCTTCAAAAATGTAACGTTTTTCAAAAATATGTTTCACTGGTCAAAACGCCCCAGTGTAGGCAGGACGATATGCCCTTACCAACTGGACACAAGCGCGGCGAGCTTGCAGCAGTTGCTTCCAAATTATATGGAAACTATTGAAATGTAATTCAAACCTGCTTAAATGGACTTATGTTGGTTTTTCAATGTCAAGCACATAAGGATTTGTAACCTTTTTATTATGGGATTGATAAAATACTAATGAAGGGCTATGAAACGTCTTTGGTTAAGGTGGGGCGTATTGCCCAGGCACTTTTTGAAATTAATTTTTTCACTACTTTTCAAAAAATCTTTGCTACGTGTTATCTATAATATTTTTATATGACTACTCACGGGCAATGCATTAGCGACTTCCTGGACTACCAAATAACACAAAGTTTGCACAAATTGCGTTGAAAAGTAAAAAGTTATCAAGGAGTTGCCTTAGGGGAGGCATATTATATCGTCTTACCCTAATAATGAAATTTGCAATAATTGTCAAGCTTTCCACGGGATGGTGTGTTTGAAGGAGGGTGCGTCAACTAGTTAACAACTGTTGGAGATAAAAGTAATAGACGCGAACGACTAATACTTTCCTTACTTGACTCCGATTGGCCACCACTTCATTGTCCAGTTTTAACTTCATTGATGCCCTGATGCACCCTCCCAACCCCATCGTATATATTTATAGTCAAATCAGTAATATTGTAAGGGAAATTTATGCATGTGTAGAGAATATATGAAATAGTGATCTGGCCTCAGATCTGATAGATAATCATTTAAAGCTACTGTTCTCCAATGCTGATTTAAAAAAATATTACAAATATAAACACTAAATAGAATTAGAAGAAAACAATGTTTACAAAGAATATAATAAGTATTATGTCGTGCCTAGTTTGCAAGTCCTCGCAACAGGTTGCATTCGACGCAGAATCTTGTCTCATTATTTCCTATTGAAAATTGGCCGGATCGGACGATGGGCTCAGAAGTAATGCCCAAAATACTATTTTTTACCGCACGAGAAAGGCATCATCACCGCTAGGTGGATTAATCTGGGTTTTTAAATGCGATTCGGTATATTATCATAAAATATTGAATCATGGAGAGACCTGTAATCATTATCACCAACATGATTAGACGGAATATGACGTTAGAACTGGAAATAGATGGAATTTTTAGTTTTAGGGTGCCAAATCGTACCCTAATCGGATTTATAGAATATTAAATAAATTTCACTGCAGACGCAAGAGTAACGTTTATTGTGTTAAACACTGTATCGCAATTTACACAAATAGAAACCCAGATTAATCCACCTAGCGGCGATGATGCCTTTCTCGTGCATTATAAAATGTATTGAAAAAATCTATCGGGGCCTATATCGCATTTTTTTTTGTATTATGAATACACATTGCCACCATCACTGAGAATTTTTTGTTCGATTTTGAGATTTTTTTTCCAAGGGTGACCATTGGGAAACACAATGATTTTTCAATAATTCAGAAATATAATGTTCGATAATGCCAATTTTCAATAGCAAACAATGGAACCGCATTTTCCGTCAAATGCTTGTTGCTAGTAAATCGGGTAATGCTAAGGGGCCGTCCAGAAACCACGTGGTCATATAGGGGGGGAGGTTTGGAAAATGACGACGATAAGCCACATGGGGAGGGGGTGTTGCTCTCGAACCACGTGGTTTTTTTAACACGAAAATTTTTGGTAAATAACAATAGCGGTGTAAAAATACAAATCATCAAAATTTAATGATTTAATCATTAAACGCAAAGCGCATCTTAGGGCCGATGCCCACGTAGCGTCTTTTCAACTCAGTGTTAAAAAGAATTTAGCATTAAGCATCGAGAAAACCCGGTAACGCAGCGTCGGTCGCAACGCCGATGCATATCTGAGTTATTTGGCCAACTTAGCTTTAGATCCTTTTTCCATAAAAAAAAATAAACGAAAAAGCAGGTTGCGTTTCAGTCTCAATTTTCACCAAAAAAAATTGGGAAAGAAAAATGAAAAAATGTTGGCAGATGGTTTTTGGCATCACGCCGCCGACACTTTTGCATCAGCGGACTACAGCTACAATTTTGAAAACTGTTCATGTTTTTACAATAATTCAAGAAAAATCTTCAAAAGAATGTCTTGTGGATATTCAGGAAAAATCCAGTAAAAAAATTTCCTGTAAAAACTTTGACCTTACTTCATACAATCCTGATAAAGTGCTAGTATTCAGAATGTTTTTTGAACAATTTTCTCTGGAAAATTTTGCTTGTAAATTTTGCTACAAATTGGTCATGAAAAAAACAAAATATTGCCAGTGTAAATGCCGAAAAAAATTCTATGTGAATTCTGTCTGAAAATTCAAAACAGTCTCGTGGGAAATACATATAATTTTCGGTGGAAAAAAATGTTCATATTTTCATATTTTTTTTACATTCTAATGAATTTCTTCGACAAGTTCTTCCGAATCTTCACCAGAAATTCTATTTCATTTCCAAAATAAGTTTTTCGAACATTTTGGGGAGTGCACTTCAAAATGTTTAGTCTCCAGTTAGCCTTACGACCAAAGGCATAGGATTGCCAATCCGGAGATGACGAGTTCGATTCTCGTTCCTGTCTAGGATGCTTTCGGGTGTCAAACATTGTCGACATCCTAGGTATAATGTATCCTTCGTACTTGCTACACAAGATATATAATCGTACAATTGCTGGCATTTAAAACTTTCAATTTATAACTGAGGAAATGCTAAAAGAATAAACTAAGTTGAAAAGCAGACCAACTTCCAGTTGGAATATGGAGCCATAGAAGAAGAAGAAGACTTCTAAATTTTTCAAGAAAAAATCTTCTGAATTTTCATGAGAAATTAAATAGCCAATGCCACATGAAACACTTTGATATTACCGTTGATTTTTTGTTTTTGGATTTTTGTTTTCAAATTTGGAATTTTGAAATGAAATTTTTTACGCTCTTTGTGAATTCTATCACATTTTTTTAATTTTCCAAGTATTTTTTTATTCGAGGCATTATTTAGAATTTCCACGGAAGAGTCTATGGATTATCTTCAAAAAATACTTTGGATTTTCAAAGAATAAATCTTTAGAATTCACAAGGTTCGTGTTTTTTTAATTTGCACCATAAATTCTTCCAAAATTTCATGGGAAATTCATTCTTCTTCGGAAAGTCATTTTGATTTCTTTGTAGGTTCAGCTAAACATTGCTTTAAATCTTTACCATGCAAAGAAGCACAAGAAATGATTTAAAAATTTTAAGGAATTTTCACATCAGAAAATCTTCAAAATTTTGATTTAATTTTCTAAGGAATTCCTATTGGAATTGCTTCTAAAGTACAACCTTCACAAGTACTACAAAAGTGCAATTTTTTTCGTAATTTCCACTTGTAAAAACATCGAAATATCCTCGGGAAATTCATTATTGGTGTTTTAGATGAACTTTTCATCGATTTTCTACTGGAAAATCTTAGGAATTTCCATCCGAAATATTTTGGTATATTCCAAATAATTTCTTTTGGAAATTAAAAAAACTGCTGAAAATTTCTAAGATTATTTTTTGAAAAACGAAAAAAATTTCCATTGGAAATTTAGAAGAATTTCCTTTGAAGATTCATTAAATTTGCCCAGGATTTTGAAAAAAATCTTTAGAGATTCTGTAAAAAAAGTAAGCTGGATTTTTTTTCTAATTTATACCGGAAGTTCTTCGGAATTTGATGTTTATTGGAATTTTCATCGTAAATATGCATTTAAGATCCTTCTACGGATTCTTCTAGTTCTTCAAAATTTCTACCGAACCTTTTTTAGGAACTTTTCCACAGAATTTCGAAAAAAAATCGTTGAAATACTGAAGATTTTTCCGTGGAGACTCCGAAGAATTTCTTCTAACTATTCTGAAGGGTTTCCCTTGCAACTCCAGAATAATTATTCTTGAAAATTAGGAAGATCTTGGAATTTAAAATTCATCCAAGCAATACATGTAGGCAATTATTTGGGATTAAGAAGCCTAGTTCTTATGATATTGAATAATTAGGCTAATTGATCGAAAAATTTAATAATGCACCTAATTAGAACATTTAGGTGCATTTTTAAATTTTTCGATCAATAATGCACAAAATTCTAGTAGTGCGTATGAAAAAGGTTATGACATAGAGAAGTTTGCATTTAAAAAATCAACATGAAATTCTAAATAAAATGCTTTTTAAATTCATAAAAGGGTCTTAGAACTAAGAAGAGTCCGGCGATATGAAAAAAAGTGGCAGTGTTCCAGAAAAAAACACTCCAATTCCTAAAACAATCTAGGGTAATAACAAGTGTTATAATAACGATTGAAATTGAATTCCAAAACAAATCTCAACCCTTTCAGGACGGATGGGTCATATATGCCCAGCGTTTTAGATTGTCTATTAAATCACAAAAGAGAGCTAGACCACCATTTTCTTCAGTAAAATTGTTCATCTAGATTTTGGTTTTACAGAAAAAATATGGGAGCTCAAATTTGACTGACCCTGAAAACTCAGTTATCCGAAACTTTGGGAAGATTTCGATTCTAAGAGTATGCAAATGAAGTTGAAATGTTTGAATCATTCTGAACACTCAGATAAGATGGGTCATCCTGAACGTTAAGCCAGTGATTGCTCTCAAGTTCAGCCCACGACTTCTCGGGTGATCAATCATGACATTTGTAATGTCCTCATCATCGGTATGTACCCAATCCGATGAAATAAGCATATGATCCTAATTTCCATTAACATGAGATCTAAGAGACAAAGTACCCAAAATTATCTTGAGTCAACATCAAGCTGCACAATGACTATGCCTTTTTTGTAGGGCCTTAGAAGCACTGGGTTCACGGACTTGGATGATTAAGTAGTTCAAACAATACGACTTCCAGGACGTTTTTTAAAACCTAAAAGTTTTGTATAACCTAAGTCGAGACAAGTACGAAACACTGAAGACGACCTTACTGTTGAGGTCGAAATACGTATCTGTCAAGGTACAATCAAGTGGTGGAATTAAATGGGAAGGTACAAACTCGTTATATGACAAGTAAAGACATTCCATTAAAAAGCTCAACATAATTTTTTTAACTAAAAAGTCTGTACTGCCGTCATACGCATATTTGTCCCATGTTTGCTGGGATTTCGTATGTACATGGGACAATTATGCGTAGAACGGCAGTGTAGTAGCTTGTACAAATAACAATTGTCATATCAACCCAATGGACCTAATGGGATATTATATCATACATCATTCATAATTTGGTTAATTGGATAAATCGAATGATCCGAACTCCAAAATGATAATTGATCTATAATAAATTCATTCTTTTATGAGTCGCTTATGAAAAGACCATTGACTGAAGCATATTCGAGATATGGAATAGAAGTTCCTTGGGAAATTATTCGAAAGACATCAGAGTGACCGAGAAAATATGTTTAGTATGGCATCATTGGATTCCACGAGTCAATATCAAAATAAAATTTCAATGAAGAATTAGAAATTTTGAGAGATGAGCCAGCTCTAGATTATTTATCAGAGAAAAAATAGAAATTTCCCATAATAGAATTGGAAATTGCCAATAAAGAAATCAGGGTATGAGTATTAAATAAATATAGAATTACTGCAAATAATGCAAAATTTCCATAAACAGTTGAAAATTTTCCACAAAACAATAATAAATTAGCACTTGTAAAAGCAAAAATTGCAATTATGTATTTAAAAAAATCACCAATAAAGAAATTAAAAAATATAGGGATATTTTGGAAAATTTCTAAACCATTACAAATTTTTCTCGAAATTTTATAACATATTCGCGAGTCCGCATTTTTTGGTATCCTCCTGATGCATCGAAGGTATGCGAGTTCTAGATAACCTAATACCTGATACACATTACAACATGATAACATCATAAAAATCTTCGAAATAATGAAAATTTATAATTTCCATGCTGGGTTTTAGTTTGATTTTGAATCAGTTGAAATTGTCCATCTTCAAAATTGATCGGATTAACCATATGTTTTAGTCACATAGGTTTTTTTTTAATTTTTGTGCTTGAAAAAAAACCACGTGGTCAAAGGGGGGGGGAGGGGGTTGGGGTCTGCCAAATGACCACGATAGACCACATGGGGGGGGGGGGGGTTGAAAATCTTCAAAAATATGACCACGTGGTTTCTGGATGGCCCCAAAGGCGTGGGCCCATATTCCTATGAAACCGAAATCTACAGGGGATGGACAAAATAATTAGGATAGGCAAATTTTGGGTAAAATTAGATGTGTTGTAACTACCTTAGTTATCAACCGATTTTGACAATTCAGGCATGGCCGAAATAGAAAATTAATGCAGTTTGACGGTATGTCCATGGAACCGACTATGGCCACCGGATTCCGGAGATATTCCGGGTTTTTCGGAGGTAGGTTCAAAACCGTAAATTTGAGGTGGATATTAGGAGAAGTTTTGGTTAAAAATTGAATAATATTAGTAACCACAAATGAAGTAGGGCTCTTGCTGATTGGAACCATATATTGAGATTTGGAATCGGACCAGAATCAAGGGAGATATGGCCATTTCTTTATAATCGGTTCCGATCGATACTTATCAAAGGGGTCAGGCCACAACTTCATTTGAATCTCGCTTTTTGATAGATCGTCCACTATGATTTCATTCTAGAAGGCCTCTAATGTGTCAAGAATGAAAAACCAATTGAATAAACGGATCCTGGAGTCGCTGGGATGTCCCCGGGGAACCTGTGAATGGGGACATTTAAGTTTTAGCACCAAAATCAGTCATTCGACGGCTCTTTTTTCATGGTTTTCGATCAGGAAGCGAAGTATGAATATAAAATGGCCAATTGACGGTTCTGACCGCTTCCAGGACCCAAGGATTGCCCCCGAGGAACCTGTGGAAGGGAACATTTTAGTTTTACCACCAAAACCAGTCGTTCGACGGCTCTTTTTCATGGTTTTCGATCAGGAAGTGAAGTATGAATATAAAATGGTCAATTGACGGTTCTGACCGCTTCCAGGACCTACCTACGGATTGGCCCGGAGGAACCTGTGGAAGGGGACGTTTAAGTTTTAGCACCAAAACCAGTCATTAAAAAGCTTTTTTTTTCATGGTTTTCGATCAGGAAGCGAAGTATGAAAATAAAATGGTCCATTGACGGCCCTGACCGCTTCCAGGATCTACGGATTGGCCCCGGGGAACCTGTGGAAGGGGACATTTTTGTTTTAGCACCAAACCAGTCATTCGAAGGCTCTTTTTTCATGGTTTTCGATCAGGAAGCGAAGCCTGACCCCTTTGATAAGTATCGATCGGAACCGATTATAAAGAAATGGCCATATCTCCCTTGATTCTGGTCCGATTCCAAATCTCAATATATGGTTCCAATCAGCAAGAGCCCTACTTCATTTGTGGTTACTAATATTATTCAATTTTTAACCACAACTTCTCCTAATATTCACCTCAAATTTACGGTTTTGAACCTACCTCCAAAAAACCCGGAATATCTCCGGATTCCGATGGCCATAGTCGGTTTCATGGACATACCGTCAAACTGCATTAATTTTCTAGTTCGGGCATGCCTGAATTGTCAAAATCGGATGATAACTAGGGTAGTTACAACACATCTAATTTTACCCAAAATTTGCCTATCCTAATTATTTTGTCCATCCCCTGTATAAGTGCCCCGAAGGAACGGAATTCACGGGCAAAACATGCTCTTTCATATGCCCCGCCGAAGGGCGATTCGAGGATACCGCGGACGGAAGAAGCTACTACGAATGCTATCTCTCGGATGACGGCAAACTAATTGACGTTTACCAAATGTGTCCTCCCGGAAGGATATACGATGCAACGCTGTCCACATGTGTGAAAGGTGTGACATCAACGGAACCCACATCTCATGGTGTGTGATGCGCGTAAATATTTTCTAGATCGCATGTTTGTGACAAATATATTATTATTATCGTCTTTATTAAAGAGGTTTTCAGCCCTTGGCTGGCTCACCTCTGGTTTGTGACAAAATGTCTATCTTCTAGGAACTGTACTCCCTGGTTGACGGAAGGGCAAAGTTGATCTTCAATTGATTAAATAAATAGGCACAAATTACAATCTTATTATTATTTAAATTTTATTGAGATAGCCTGAGGGATGTTGCCTGCATTGAGTCTGTTCATAACTAAGTCACGCTAATAGTAGGACAGCGTTCGAGGTGCCGTGCTGAGCGTTTTGTGGAGCTTGATAAAGTCAATACCAAGTTTTCAAAACAACTTATCTGCTTTTGTAAACAAATATTCAAAATCTGATTTGAATTCAAGCCTTCTTATATACCACATTGATCAAAATGCTCGAATGGTGGGTGCAGTTGACCTCCAGAAACGTCAAATCAGTGACTAACCCGCAGGCAAGCTAGCGGCCATTACCGCTCGCGGAAAACTGGATAGCCTCTAATTTTACATCCAACTTTTTCTTGTACGCAATATTGAATACAAGCTCCATAGTAACGACGACTTGTAATTTTAAAAAGCTCAATTGAAAAAATTGAGTCGAATCGAACGGAGCCTTTTTGTTACATCATATATGCTGTGGGATTTTTATACTGTGTATTAGACGATGTATCTAAACAAGTGTCCAGTACCCAGTTTTCTGTGTGCGGTAATGGCCGCCAGCTTGCCTGCAGGTTAGTCTCTGATTTGACGTTTGCGGAGGTCAACTGCACCCACCGTTCCGAGTGTTTTGATCAAACTGGCCTTTCTCGTGCGGTAAAAAAAATAGTATTTTACGTATTACTTCTGAGTTCATCGTCCGATCCGGCCAATTTTCAATAGGAAATAATGAGACAAGATTCTGCGTCAAATGCAACCTGTTGCGAGAAAATCGGTTTAGGGTAAGTGCATTAAACGTGAGCTAGACTTTTTTACGCGCTTAAGAGAAAAAGTATTTTGGCCATAACTACCAAGCCCAATATCCGGTCCGGCCAATTTTCGATAGGAAATAATGGGGCAGAATACTGCGTCGAATGCAACCTGTTGCGGAGAAATCGGTCAAGGGTAAGTACAAAAAAGTGAGCTAGACTTTTTGCTCTTTTGGTACACACACACACATACACACACACAAACATACACACACGCAAACACGGGGGCTGCGAAATCGTGAGTTGACATCTGGGACGGAGCGACCTACACAGCTCTGGTCCTCACAAGTTCCAATCTCACGCTTCCAAGGGTCTTCCGATGACAATTGACTGCCAGCTAAGGGTTGCGTACTTAGCTGGTAGTGCAGCCTGGGCACTGTTGTCCTTCTGACATCAGCTAGAGTGAGTGGGTGCGACCAACGGGACCATCGTCCCTAACCCCTAATCCCAAGGCATTAAGCGACCCGTGCCGAGGGGATGTCCACAGTAATTGTCCCATACCGCGTCATGCTGGGCTCTGGCGTGGTGGACCTCTTTTCCCGAGCAACTCGTGGGACCAAAATGGAAAAACAAGTCAATTCTTCAATTAGTGCTAGTAGTGTAGGCGACAATTCCTTCGCAAGAGGTGGGTTGTTCAGGTCTCCGCCTAGGAGGCCAGAGGCAATAGTCGGCAGCTCAGTGCGCAGCGCCAGCGTGGGTCACTTAACCATCTCTCAGGTTCCGCCGGTAGAGGTTATAGACGGCCCATGGCTTGTGGAGGCGATGAACCGCAAACGCGATGGGCTTTCGGCCTTCGAGGTGGCGACGGAACAGTTGGACGCCATCATCGACTTTGCGTCATCGAAGCATAATATCAGCAAGGACCTCAAGAGGAGCTTGCAGAAACTTCAAAAGTCGATGCTGGACGCCAAGCTGGAGAGGGCGGTCGGGACGGCCAAGTGTAAGCCCGTGAAATCGGTGGAGTCGAGGTCTAACCAGACTGAGGCCCAAGGATTCGCGGACTCGGACAAGGTCGAATCGACCGAAGGCGTGCCAGCGACGACGGTGATACCAAAGTCTACCCAGACTGAGGCTCAAGTATTTGCGGGTACGTCGAGGGTGGCTGCTCCAACGGAGCAGACACAAAAACGGGGGAGACAGTCTCCAGGGGATGAGCTCCCTGAGGGCCGCTCCAAAACGCGGAGGGTTACTACCCCGAACAAGGGTAGTGGGGCTGGGAAGCCGAACCCCGGCCAGGTACCTCCAAAACCGGGGGAGGAAGGACCTGGAAAGGTCCGTCCACCCAAGAAAGACGGTGGTAAGGGATTACGGCAGGCTGAGAACTCTCAGCCGCCCTAGACCAGGGAAATAGAGGGGGATGACGCCTCCTGGACCCTGGTCAAGAGCAAGAGGAAACCGAAGACGTCAAGGGCCGAAAAGAAGGCCCAGGCGAATGATGGTAGCAAGAAGTCTAGGGTAGGCGTCAATCACTCCAGAGGCGATGCCCTAGTCATCACGGCGGACGAGGCTAAGTACTCGGACGTTTTGAAGGCGATGAGGAGTGACGTCAAGCTCGGTGAACTCGGCGCCGACGTACGTCGAATAAGACGTACCCGAATGGGCGAGATGATCCTCGAGCTGAAGCGGGGCGTCTCGCAAAAGGGCGCCGCCTACAAGAAGTTGGCGGAGGGAGTTCTAGGCGAGACGGTCAAGGTGAGGGCACTCACTACGGAGGTGAATCTAAGGGTTAAAGACCTGGACGAGATCACCGAAGTCGAAGAGCTCGTCACGGCACTGCGGCGACAGTGTGAAGTGGAGACGCCCACCGCAGCCGTTCAGCTACGGAAAGGTCCGGCAGGAACGCAGGTAACATTGGTTCGGCTATCTGCAGCGGACGCCTCCAAGGTAGTCAAGTTCGGGAGTGTCAAGGTGGGATGGTCGGTATGCCCTGCGGGCATATACCAGCTACCCGAAGTTTGCTTCAATTGCCTGGAACCGGGGCACAAGCAATGGGACTGCAAAGTCCCCGACAGAAGCAATCTCTGCCGACGCTGCGGATTGGAGGGACATAAGGCACAATGCTGCACGAACCCTCCCAATTGTTTGATTTGTTCCAGCAAAGCTGTGAACAGCAAGCACCCCATGGGGGGTTCGAAGTGACCGGCGTTTAAGCGTGCTGCAAAATCACAGTGCAGGTAACGCAGCTGGCTTGCTCGGCCTCGCCCGAGTGTTTGGTGTGAGCAGGTTTGGAGGAAACGGCGAAACACGTGTTGTTCGTGTGCCCACGTTTTCGCGCAATGCGTGACCACATGCTTGCCACATGTGGTCTGGACACTACCCCGGACAACCTAGTTCGGAGGATGTGTAAAGATGAATTTGGCTGGAACGCCGTTTTATCGGCTATCGTCCAAATCGTCTCGGAGCTACAAAGAAGGGTGGCGCGTGGACTCAAGGATGGCTAGTTCAGGCGCAAATAAGAGGTGGTCCAAGGATTCGGAGTTGGCTTCATGGGTCATACCGGTGGTCATGCCCTGTGGTCGAACTCGATCCTTTTATCGAACAAGTGGCCGCGTGAAAAACAACATGGTATCGTCGCTTTCGCGGCGTCGGTTAACCGGGCGGGTTCCGAGCCCGAGGACGGAAAGGTTTTCTCGTCAAGGCTGGGGTAGGCGTAGGCACCGCGTCGGCAAGTCCCTCTGTGTGTTGGCGAACAGACCCTATCGCAGAGAGGTCAATTTGGGGTGCACGCGGCATCATCATTCTTGATACCAGTCGTGCAGAGGGAAGCAGGCGCGAAGTCTACCCTTCCCACCTTCCGAGGACATAGGGCGTGGTAAGGCCACCTGGAAAGCCGGCAAAGCGCTGGCACGATACCATCCCAAGTAATCAAAAGTTTCTTTAAGAGTACGTTTTTCGCTTAATCAGCTTCACAGAGCTGCTTAAGCGAAAAATGTACTCTTAAAGGAACTTTTGGTTACTTGGGATGGTGTTCTTCTAAAAAAGCGAGTCACGATGTTCGGTGCTGCAAGGACACGCAGCTAACCTCGAGGGTGCGTCGTGCACTAGCCCCTCTTTGAAGCATTACTTTCTGGTTGTACCGAAGGGACTATGGGCTTGGCGGCAATGGAAACGGTTTAGCGGCTCGGGGATGTAGTTTACTGTTGGAGGTGGTCCCTAACCCCGCACTTCCTGGACAACCCAGTATGTCTGTTGAGCAGATTCCCCCTCCATTGCTTAGGAAAAAAACACACGCACCCACACACAGACATCACCTCAATTCGTCGAGCTGAATTGATTGGTATATAGCACTATGGGTCTCCGAGCCTTCTATAAAAAGTTTGTTTTTGGAGCGAACATATAGCTTTTACGTATAATTAGTATACGAGAAAGGCAAAAAGGCATTAATTCATTTTATCAGCGCCTTCTTATATGCCACATTTATCAGAATTCTCGGAACGGTGCGTGTAGTTGACCTCCACCAACCTCAAACCAGAGACTAACCTGCAATCAAGTTGGCGGCCATTACCGGCAAACAGGATTCAAACAAAATGCGTTGATATTTTATTTACGCACTTATTCTCGCACCGGTTGTTTCTATAAAGTTTGTTGAAGTACAATTATGTATTGCACCGGTATTTGATAAAGATTCCGATTAAGGGTATGCGATAACACATTTTTTCCTGACGAAACGAAACAAAAAGATACCCAACTGCCATAGGGAGAATCTAGCTTAAGGTGATTATACAATAAAGCACGAAAACGGCTATTTTTTAAACCACGTGCTAGCTAAGTGGTAGCTAAGTGCTTCTTAAGTAACGGGCTTGGTGGTCACGTAACGATTAGCTCCTTGTACCCTTAGTATAGATTAGGTTAAGTTTAGTTTAAGTTGAAAACATTGTAATTCCTACATGGTATAACCAGAGGTAAAATCCTAACTGCCAGAGGCAATTTAAATTTATTAATAATAACTAAAAATGTAACATAGCAAATAAAGATGATAGTGTTGAGAAAACACGGAACACCTAGTCTAAGAGATGAATGCATGTATTAGATAATTAGCTAATAAAATTAGTAAAAAAAACATAAATGAATCTAACCCATAAATGGTTAACTGGCGTTAATGAGTTAAACGTATGAGCATTTACCTTATGACTTACCTCTTGATAAATTTTATATAGTCTGCCAAACAATAACAGCAGGCAATGGAGTGACCTTGAATGCTCTTTGCTCTTCGCAAAAAAATTCAGATAACACATCCAAATCTTATGTGCGTTTATCATATCTTTTATTTGTTCTTGAACTTGAATCTTTTATCTGCTTCCACCAGCAAGTCATATAAAAGGTCCACCAATGTGGCAATATCTGCTAGTTGCTTGCTAAAATGGCGTTCAAACTGGGACTACTTATCTGTGCGCTGATCCAGCTTTCAACGGCCGCGGTAGAAGTACCGGGAGCGTTGCTTAAGAGTTCATCAGTTGCAACTTTTGCAGCGGTGGCAGCAGCAGTAGCACCAACCTGCGACAAAGTTAGCGTTTATTCTACGTGCAATGATTGCAACGAGGTTTTAATTTGCCTGGGAGCATCAGAGGATACAAGGGACTGCAGCGTAACGTCGCCATCTACTCCGTACTGTTCCAATGGGGCATGTTCTGCGATGCCAGACTCTTCCGCTGACTGCCTTCCCGACGGAATAGTCTGCACCGGTGTGGGATTCTTTCCTGATCCAAAGAACTGTCAGCTTTACCATTACTGCGAAAAAGTCAGCGATAAATCGTCCGTTTACGAGTGCCCACCAAACTATGTGTACAATGCAGAAACCAGCCTGTGCAAACAGTCATCACAAGCTAAAGATTGCATAACGATTCAGTGTGATCTGAGCAAGATTTTCGTTAGCTATGGCACCAGCAAGAAATACTACGCCTTCTGTCAATATGACGGTACTACAGTGAAGAGCATCTCAATTCTCAAATGTGGCGATAATTCAAGCTTCGATGGAACGACCTGCGTCTTCAAATGCCCTGCTGCTGGTAATTATGCGCACGCGGATCCGTCCAAGTACTACCAGTGCTATAGCTCCGGAGGGCAGCTAGTGTATACGGTGCAAAGTTGCACCACTGGAAAGAACTTCGATCAGAGCCTAAAAGTTTGCATCACGGCGGTAACGACAACAACGGTGGCAACAAACAATGACTAGACCATCGTTATTTTAATTCACAAAGGTTACATTGAGATTGATTCAATACAGGACGATAAAAAAAGACCCAATG
The DNA here is from genome assembly GCF_024139115.2 of Armigeres subalbatus. Classification (NCBI taxonomy): domain Eukaryota; kingdom Metazoa; phylum Arthropoda; class Insecta; order Diptera; family Culicidae; genus Armigeres; species Armigeres subalbatus. Next base: position 296,200,961 of record NC_085141.1, read on the forward strand.
ATGGCAAGCATTATCAAGAGGAATATTCCTGCAAAATTATAAAATATTGTCGAATTTAATTGATTGGTGGATTAATTGACCATCACGAAGCAGAATCAATAAACGATTATTATGCATTTATTTGTTATTTTCTATTGTTATTTAATTGTTGAGAAATTTACTTACACTGATGCTTTTGACACTTAAATACCGGGTGGTATTTAAAAATACCGAAATTGAAAGCGGTACGGGAGCGTGAGAAATTTTACACGTTGATAGAATTCACCTGGCTTTCTATTTCAAATATGTTTTTTTTATATTTTTTTAAGTAAATCAAAAATCCAAAGAAGCTTAAAAAATAAAAAAAAATCGAAGGTAATTTGTTCGAGACTTCTTCTTCATTGCATCCCTCATCGGGATATTGCCGCATTGCAGCTTAGTGTTCATTTAGCACTTGCGAGTTTTTAAGCCAAGTAAGTAACTATTTCAGTATTGGTATATCATGAGGCTAGCACGATGGTACTTTTATGCCCAGGGAAGTAGAGACAATTTCCAATCCGAAAACTGCCCAGATTGGCACCGGGTATCGAACCCAGCCACCTTCAGCATGGTCTTGCTTTGTGGGCGCGCATCTTATCGCACGGCTAAGGAGGGTCCCAAGAGTTCAAGGCTATTGATGGCTTAAATAAAAGATTGTGTACAATTATTGTTGTTTTGACTACTTGGCGAAATAACCAAAAGTAAGCAAGCCGTCTGGTGGCATAATTTTGATAAGAGCGTCAATTTAAGAATATTTACAATGCTAATTGTTCCACACATGTTCCACTTAGGCTACTTCAACTCGTATTGGACCAGATTTAGTCACAAACAAGTTGCAACCGGCTTTGCCTGACTTGTGCTGCTCGGGTCTGCTCAACCATAGCGTATTGTAAAGCCTAGAACTCGGAACCGTGATTAAAACACACAAAACGTCTTTTTCAACTTCGATTCATTACTCCGTCACTTAGAGACCACACACCGCACGCGCCTTCACTCGCTCTCGTAACTCCCCACGGATCACTCGATCTCACATCGGGGTTACGAACTTAATCTTACACGAATTACATTTACAAAAAGCGTATGATGCATAAGACATTGTTCAAACTCTACACCCCCCTTAACTTAATCATCTTGAACATAGCTTATGAACGATATTTTTAGGCAAGATGACTATCGGTGGTCGAGTGTTGAAACAATCTCTACAGCAGGGCTGTTCTGTAAGTCTTAAGTTTATATTATTTCCTAACTAGTCTATCTCATCGGTGTTTACTGTGATAGCTAGATCCATTCGAGGGAAACCATTCAAGTGAGCGACATTTGTATTTAAAATCCGGTATGTTTTCTTACATCGCAAAGTTGCTTCTGGACCTGCAGAAAATTTCACATTCTTCCGGCTTGAAATTGCTTGACCGCTTGTTTTCTTTAACCATGCGTTTTGTAACACCGTTATACTCCTCGTTGAAAATAAAATATTTTGATTCTAGTCGTGTATTCGTGTACTCCGCTCTCTTTATCTTATTTGCCTAATCTCTATCACAGGCTTTCTCCTCTTCAATGTGTCCATCTCTTTCATTAAAAATCAGAAGAGTTATGAACAAGACACGACCGCCCGACGCAAACTACGTAAAACAGTTTGGTGCATTAGTGCTATCATGCATGAAGATTATAAGATAATTCATTTGATTTCCTATGTCACTCGTTCAAGCATGAGCATGAACATGACTGCCCACGATTGCTACTCCGCTATTGCCAGGCCAGATGTAATTATGTTATTATACTATTATTATTATTATTATTATTATTATACTATTATTATATTAAATATAACCTTCGATGTATAAAAACTGGTTACCCAAAATTAAGCAATACCGGTGCCGGCCGTATCCGAATGCAGGTCAATTAAGGAGTGGGTAAGAATATGCTAAGCCGACGAGTCATCTGCACTTCCACGAGTAATCACTGAGATGTTCGATATATGGGGTAGGGAGGTAGCGTGGTTCATTTTGGTAAACGGTATGCCGGCCGCGTGCAATGTGTAGTTTTTCCGCACAAAGCAAAACAAAATAACGCGAGTCTCGAGACTGTTCTGCATCGATCGATCGCGCACCAAATAATTAGCTTTTCGACAGCACACAGCAAAACAAAATAACGCGTGGCATAATTCACAATATGAAAATTATTTGAAATGTCAATTTAAAATTTTCTCTAATTCCACAGTAATTTCATCGACTATTGGATTCGACTTGTATTGGTTAATATATCCCAAAGTTTAATACCTATGAAATGGCGATTAATTGCTTTGAAGTCAACCGTCTAAGACGAGTTAAGTAACTCCATTCAATTCCACCAATTATTTCGATAGTTTGTTATTATTTGTTTGCAAGGTTTTGTTTCTCTTTTTTCAAAGTTTCTCTTTTGACAGCTGCCGCAGCCAAATTCCCTTTTTTTGTGGACGGCTTGAAATGGATTTTTATATACTCTTATAAGAGGTTTATAGTGGTAATCTAGAGAGGGCCATTTGGACATCTTACTCTTATAGTGGTCATCAGAAGGTAATCCTGTAGTAATGGGTTTTATTGCCAGTTCTTGTAATTCGATCTTGAAAACCACTCCTAGAGCGGAATAAAACTTGAAATGTTACTTGGATATGCATATTATGTACAAGACAATGTCCGCCATTACGCATTTTTGTCCGAGGTACCCCCTGTAGCTAGTAAAGGTACCCCCAGGGGTACATGTACCCCAGGTTGAGAACCGCTGTACTACAGAGAGCATGTACCATATTTGAAACTGGAAAATTGATCTTCAGTTACGCGTGTAGATCGAAAGGCCTTACTCCAGGGATTTCTTGGATGACCAAGAACATATGCAGTGAACGCATTCTGTTCTTTGTACTACAGAGAGCATGTACCATATTTGAAACCGGAAAATTGATCTTCAGTTACGCGTGTAGATCGAAAGGCCTTACTTCAGGGATTTATTGGATGACCAAGAACGGCCTTACTTCAGGGATTTATTGGATGACCAAGAACATATGCAGTGAACGCATTCTGTTCTTTGTACTACAGAGAGCATGTACCATATTTGAAACCGGAAAATTGATCTTCAGTTACGCGTGTAGATCGAAAGGCCTTACTCCAGGGATTTCTTGGTTGACCAAGAACATATGATGTGAACGCATTCTGTTCTTTGTACTACAGAGAGCATGTACCATATTTGAAACCGAAAAATTGATCTTCAGTTACACGTGTAGATCGAACGGCCTTACTCCAGGGATTTCTTGGATGACCAAGAACATATGCAGTGAACGCATTCTGTTCTTTGTACTACAGAGAGCATGTACCATATTTGAAACCGGAAAATTTATCATCTACGTATTCTATCTCTGTACCACAAGGAGCATGTACCATACTTAAAACAGGACTGCAAATTTTTGTTCCTGAGCTCAAGCCATTTCTTGGATAACTGGACGACTTATCTGTGACTTTATGCAGAATAACTATTATTTCGGTCAATTTTGAAACTTAAAAGTTTGTTTTCGGTTCCAGTTAACAAAAATTTCCTATTGCAATCCCATTTCGACCGCATAAAAATGGTTTCGATTGTGCTGCCATTCAATTAAATGCCTCAGTCTGTCAAACAACTAACACACACGCTTAACATGTACATACGTGGGTAGTGCTGCCAACAGATTTTTGTTATGAAATTATTTCTCTTGTTTCAAACTTTTGGAATAGTGGAAAATTTTAGTGTGAATGACGAGTGTGTATGAAAAATATTTATTTGGAAGACTTTTCTTTTATTACACTTGCGGAACATAATTGAAAAACCCACTTTTATTGACTGCATGATGTATTATCAGATGTGTAACATAAGATTATTTCAGTTCAAACCGCCAGTTTGGCAACGCGTTTTTCGACTATAAACAAGGCGACGAAGAAAATAAATTTCAAACGCTCTAAAGTTTGAAGAAACAGATCATTTGAACGCCTTCCGGTAATTATTTTTCAATTATTTTACACTTGAGCAATAAACATTGCTTTTATTTAGTGCGCAGTGAGAAATTTATGTGAAAAAGTGCGGTGAAAATCAGTGAATTGCGTTGATTTTGGTGACGGTGTTGTGCGTCTTCTACAGCAGTGAACGAACTGGATTTTCCTTCGTCGCACGGATAACGTAGGAAATTGTGAAAAAGTCACTGCCGCAAAGTTAAATTTAACTGTATTTCAAGTAAGTAACACCGGAATGTAATTTGAATGAATGCAGATCGTAGTGTACACTTTTTTCTATCTCGCCAGATGATTAGTTCATTATTTTAGTTTACGATTCGCGAGTATTTAGTGATTTAGAATTTGATATGACGAATACTAGCGCCATGGACGAATTAGCGCATAACCCTAACAGTGACTTTCATTCACTGCCCGAGCCATCCCCAGAAAGGATGTACGGCAAAGACGGACGCTTCGATAATTCAATTGTTCTCAAATGGCCCTCGCATACTTCAACACCTTTCAAACAATTTTCACACTTGTCGCTGCCTAGCGATAACATTCGGACTCCGTTTCTTTCCCATCTGCTTTCGCACACACGCTGCTCCTTTCCTCTATACGAGCAGCATCGAAACCGATATGCCAATAAAATTGAATTTAAACTTGATTATAAAATAATGTATTATGTTTATTTTACAGAAAAACAAAATTGCCAACATTTTTGGTAGATAGGAAATGGAAAAAAAAAACGAAGTTACCACCTTCAGTATATCTTGATTTAATCGAGAAAGGCATCGTCGGTAAAACCATTGCCATTTTAGTACTCTCACTAGAAACATTTTTATAGACAGGGGTACTGGTGGCAATTTCCCATGTATAAGTAAGCATTTTCACTGTTGCAAGTTACTCAATACCAGGAGAGTTTATGACATTATTTGAATTCTCGCAACTTTTCATTCGAAGTTTTGTTCATCATTACTTACTTTTCGAAAATGTGGAAGTTTTGAGCATTGCGTACTACCCGTCTGAGCAGGCCGAGGCACGATTTTCAGTCTTCATTTTTATGCAGAAATTAACTAAGAACTTTTTAAACATGTAGCTTGAAAACATTAAGGAATTATATTCTTTTCTGAACATCATAACTTTCTATCATATACTAAAGCTCGATAACCTGAATGTCCAGATTGAAAAAAAAAATTACGGGTAGCCTTGGAAAATGCATCTGAATGGAATCAAGTCAAAGTGTTGCGAGTTACCCCATTTGACGGTATCTTGATTAATTGGAATCATCAGGTGGCGCTCTGCAAATAATTATTTCGAATGTACATTCACTATTTACTACAACCTGGGACAACTATCCATCTGTTATCTTGACATGCAGGATTACTTCGTTTTAAATATCAAAACATACAGTTCTTAGAAATTCTCCCACTTAGTTGTTTATCACTTGCATAAAACTGGGTATCAGATCTATAGAGAGATTCAATCAACCTTCATCTACGCCACAATGCGCTATCTCCCAGCCCTTGCCATTTTCCTTCATCTAATTTTCATCGCCACAGCCCAGGCAGATGTTCCCGGTGTGAAATTAGGTCGCAGCTCTCTGTTACGATCGTTTGCACCCGGAAGTTGTTCGGACGGCACCGGGAAAACATCCATCTGTACCAGCTGTTCGTCGCTGTCGGTTTGCTTCGGAGGCAACGCCATCGTAGAATTTGCTTGCACCGGAACGAATCCGTTCTGCAACCCCGGAAGCGTGGAAGCGAGCTGTTCGTCGGCACCCTCGCCAGGCTGTGCGGCCGCTGGTGATACTGCGGTCTCGATTGTATGTCCAGCCCTCGGTGTTCTGCCAGGTAAGTTGTTTCACATTTCGCAATCAAATTAGTGATTTTACAAACGATCCTCATTTCAGATCCATCAAACTGTAGGGTGTACCACGTTTGCCGCACCCTGCAGCAGGCGTCCGACGTGTATCAGTGTCCGCCGGGATACCACTTCAACCTTACCACTCAGTGGTGCCGTTCGGATCAAACCGATCAGTGCGTTCGAATCAACTGCGGAACCACTAGCGGATTTGTGTACTACGGAACATCCAGGCAGTATTTTGCCATATGTGTGGTCGCCAATGGTGTGACTACGCCGTATATAATGAAGTGTCCTGACAGGGCGACGTTTAGCGCGACCACCAACAGCTGTGTCTACCAATGTCCCGGCCAAGGTAACTTCGCAAATTCTAATGACCTGGCAAGCTACTATCAGTGCTATATTGTGAACGGAAACTACGTCGTGGGGTTACAAAGATGTCCGAGTGGTACGACGTTCAAGGAATCGTTGCAGTATTGTTCTTAAAAGGATAAGTGGAACAATTTCATACAACAACTAAATGTAGAACTCTGTACAAATTAAAATAGTGTTGGACTTTGCACGTTCCAAAGTTTCTTCGTTTCTTTTGCGTATAATCATTAGATCACATTTGAAGACCGGGTTAGCACATGGAATGGAAAGCTCCTGGAATGACTTCTCACTTAGATCAGCATATGCTTGTCGTTGGTTGAATTGATCATCCGTGATTCAAGCTTTACATCGTCGCATTTGCGAACGTAAGCGTTGTTATGTGAATGATCGCATGCTTTCGTGCCTCTAGAATTGAATCGTCTATTGCATTACAGCCCCTACATGAAGACTAAAATAGAAACTCGCCCTCAATAAATTGAAATTTTTCATACAAAAAAAAAACAGAAAATTGCCAATAAAGAAATCAAGGTGTGAGCAATGAATAAATATAAAATTTCCACAAATAATCAAAATTTCCATAAACAATTAAAATTTTTCCACAAAACAAAATTTCTAAAAAAAATACAGTTGTAGATAAGGGGAATGTACCATTCCATACTGTGCATATTGACCATTATGGATCGTTAATTTTATCCAATAGTAGGGTGAAACGTCCTATCGTTGTGGTATGCCCTAATGTTGTAGTGTAGGTAGTGTTAAAATAGTCCATTCTGGATATAACAGCATCAAAAACAATTGTGGATCCGCTAAAACTCTTCGAATCAGCCACTAGAACACCTTTTCTTTAACAAAATTCCGTTCGAAATGAAGAAAAATCAACATTTTTGATTAAAAAAAAATGCATCTTTGAGCCTATTATTGCGGTAGTGCTAAGGTCCTATTGTTGTGGTATCGCTCTCCATAAGAAATACACGCAATACCGCAACAATAGGACTGACCTTCAAAAAATATCGCAACGATAGGCAACTGCGTCCTATTATTGCGGTAGTTTGTTTTTATTGTGACAAAACAAAACAACAAAAGTATAGCAAAATTGACATCTTCTTCTTCTTCTTCTTCTTCTTCTTCAATGGCTCTACATTACAACTGGAACTTGGCCTAGCTTTTCAACTTAGTATTCTATTAGCATTTCCTCAGTTATTAATTGAAAGCTTTTCTATGCCCGCCATTGCATGAGTATGTATCTTGTGTGGCAAGTACAATGGATACACTATGCCCAGGGTGTCGAGAATGTTTCCAACCCGAAAACATCCTAGACCGGACCGAGAATCGAACTCGCCATCTCCGGATTGGCAATCCTACGCCTTTGCTCGCAAGGCTACTGGAGACCCAAAATTGCAAAATTGACATAGTGTTTACGAATTTAGAGTTAATGAGTATCCTATTCGACTACAGCAATGTGAAAACCCGACTTAATCCACCTACAGTGAACGCAACCCTTCTTACACTTTTGAATGGTTGTGTGTGCCCAGTTCATATTACAATTTCTATGCATATGACCTTCAATTGAATATAAAATAACTGATATTATCATGCTTTTATCGATTTCAAAATAAAAAAAAGGGATATTTCTGTAAATTTAACAATTTAAAAAAAAATACAAAAAGACTGCAGATTTGATTTGCCGCCTTAAATGGCAATATTACAGCTTCTGTTTAAGCAATAAGAGTTCAAATCGGGTCATAGACGGCTGAGATATTGGTGTGACAATTATTCATTAGTAGTCTGAAAATATGTCTCATATTCGTATTTCACAGATATCTCTGAAACCGAATTTCCGATTGCAGAAAAAAATTAATGAGTCCAATGACAAAAACATAGCTTTCGTTCAAAGATAAAATCGCACAAATCGGTCCAAGGACGACTGAGATCTTGATGGGACATATTTTACCAATGTGTGAAGTTGATACGTCTAATGCTTTATGTTCGTATTTCAGAGATATCTCCGGAACCCAATGTCTAATTGCAAAAAATACAATGGCAAAGTCATAGCTTTCGTTTAAAGATAAAATCATGCAAATTGGTTTACAGACGGCTGAGATATTCATGTGACAGTATTTTGTTAGTTTTCTGAAAATACACTTCATGTTCGTATTTCTCACATATCTCTGGAACCAAATGTCCGATTGCAAAAAAAATTGAACTCGTACAATGACAAAGTCATAGCTTTCGTTTAGTGTTAAAATCGTGCAAATCGGTCCACGGACGGCTGAGATCTTGATGTGAGATTTTTGTAACGCACACACATACGCACACACGCACACACGCACACACACACACACATACATACATGTGCTCAGCTCGTCGAGCTGAGTTGATTGGTATATACGACTTGGGTCTCCAAGCCTCAGATAAAAAGTCGGTTTTTCAAGCGATCTTTATACCCTTCTTAGGGTGTAAGAAGGGTAAAAAGATAAACAGTTCATTTTTAAAGATTTTTCGTAATCAATTTTGCTCTGACGCGATGCTTAACCCCTCCATAATAGGTCGTTTTACCCTAAATATAAACTGTTTTTTGTAGTTGTCGATGCTTTCTCAAAATATTTAAAATTATATCGTACTAGACCATCATTTGAAAAGGGCGTAACAGCCAAAATTTAATCCTTCTGATTCTTTGTCCACATATATAGCTATATATGTAGACGAAGAATCAGAAGGAATAAATTTTGGCTGTTACGCCCTTTTACAAATGTTTCAAAAAAATGGTACCAATTCAATTAGGCTCAAACTGCGGAAGTTGTTACACATAAAATAGTTTTAGAGAATTTAAAAATGACTTAAACAATTAAGATTTTTTTTGGGAGAGATGTTTAATTTTGATACACTAGTTAAGTTTGCCATTTTAAGATGTTTTTATGAGATATTGCAAAAAAAGATTCGGAATCCACACTATTCCACTCAGTACACGGATGTATTACCAATTATACAACAGATGCCCTTGCGAGAAGTTATTCCATAGCCAGCTAATAACGATGGGATATCAGTCAATTCCCCGTATCCATCGAATCTGCTTTGGCAACATTTCACACCCTTTCTCTCTAGAACAGTCGAGAAACAACAGTCGGTTGCGTTTGAAACACAAACATGTGCTTCTGTTTGTCGTATTGAGGCGGGTTTGCTTCTGCAACAACAATAGAGGCTCGCTTGCCACCGTGCGTCCGACAAGCTACGGTATGGAATACTGCAGGGTATCATCGTTTCTCTTTTTTTAATTACTCTGCAGTATTATCTTTTCCAAAGAAAAGTAAAAATCTGACTTCTCTCAAAAGTAAAACATTATTAAACATATTCTTACTGCTTGCCCTCAAGCCAATGGTGAAGAGGTTCAACAGAGTACTAACTCCAATTTTAGCCCAATTAGTAGATTCGAATCATATTATAGGTTTAACTCCTATTTTGCAACATGCAGAAGATTTTACAAATAATTCTTTTTGTAGATCGATAGCTAATACTCCTTCACAGGCTTTCATTCATTTATCTAGTTTCCGGAGAAATTCCAGGAGGAACTGCCGGAGGAATTCCCGGAGGAATTCCCGGAGGAACTTCCGGAGGAATTCCCGGAGGAATTCCCGGAGGAACTTCCGGAGGAATTCCCGGAGGAACTTCCGGAGGAATACTCGGAGGAACTTCCGGAGGAATTCCCGGAGGAACTTCCGGAGGAATTCCCGGAGGAACTTCCGGAGGAATTCCCGGAGGAACTTCCGGAGGAATTCCCGGAGGAACTTCCGGAGGAATTCCCGGAGGAACTTCCGGAGGAATTCCCGGAGGAACTTCCGGAGGAATTCCCGGAGGAATTCCCGGAGGAACTTCCGGAGGAATTCTCGGAGGAACTTCCGGAGGAATTCCCGGAGGAACTTCCGGAGGAATTCCCGGAGGAACTTCCGGAGGAATTCCCGGAGGAACTTCCGGAGGAATTCCTGGAGGAACTTCCGGTGGAATTCCCGGAGGAACTTCCGGAGGAATTCCCGGAGGAACTTCCCGAAGGAACTTCCGGAGGAATTCCCGGAGGAACTTCCGGAGGAATTCCCGGAGGAACTTCCGGAGGAATTCCCGGAGGAACTTCCGGAGGAATTCCCGGAGGAACTTCCGGAGGAATCCCCGGAGGAACTTCCGGAGGAATCCCCGGAGGAACTTCCGGAGGAACTTCCGGAGGAATTCCCGGAGGAACTTCCGGAGGAATTCCCGGAGGAACTTCCGGAGGAATTCCCGGAGGAACTTCCGGAGGAATTCCCGGAGGAACTTCCGGAGGAATTCCCGGAGGAACTTCCGGAGGAATTCCCGGAGGAACTTCCGGAGGAATTCCCGGAGGAACTTCCGGAGGAATTCCCGGAGGAACTTCCGGAGGAATTCCCGAAGGAACTTCCGGAGGAATTCCCGAAGGAACTTCCGGAGGAATTCCCGAAGGAACTTCCGGAGGAATTCCCGAAGGAACTTCCGGAGGAATTCCCGAAGGAACTTCCGGAGGAATTCCCGAAGGAACTTCCGGAGGAATTCCCGGAGGAACTTCCGGAGGAATTCCCGGCCCAAGTAGCACCTGCAACTTATTCCTTAAAAAAAATAAATACAAATGTTTTATTTCAATTGTATATATGTTACAACTGTTACACCTAGTTGAGATTCAGTTATACTTAAGTCTTCTAAGTTTTGTGTTCAGGAAAGTGATCTCTCTTAAATTTTTCCTTATGTGACTTATGTATAACTTGATTATTACAACTGCTCATAGAAAAAGGTACGATTGTTTCAATTGCGTCCGTTAGAAACTCTTTTGTAACAATCTGCATGACGTTCCAAATTGGGAAAGGATAATTTTGTAGATTGGAATGATTCGTTTAGTTAGTGTTCTTGCTGACATTATTTCGTCCTACCTTCATTATTTTATACGTTCCAGTAATATGTTCGTCACTTGTTATCACGAAAAAGTCCCAACAATCATCAAATAAGAATTAGAATTTTAACTTATTATTGTTTTGATTTGCAACTTGGAAGTGTTGTTTATAACTTTAGGTTTATATCAGAACCGATTTACGATTGTGTTATAACTAGTTAATCTAAGGGTTATTATTAAAGGTCATATTCGTGTTATATACAAGCTTTTGGGACACATTTATTTTTTCTTGTAGGATGCAATATTTTTGACGGATCTAAAACAGTACCGGACAAACATAAAAGGATATCCCATAATAATACTAGAATTGCAATGATGTCGAATGAAAATAGTTTTCGTTAAATTAAATTTGTCTATTCGATTAACTCAAAAATTTTAATGAATCAATTGGATTTTCAAAACGGTCTAATAGTCTTGGCACATGCTATTTAGAATTTTATTCAAAAATTGGATATGTACTCTCTCCCGAATAGCATCAAATAATGCCATTGCAATAAGCCAGCAAATTAAACATTGCGGACGGGAACAGGGGCGCTGGCCTTCTCATAAAGTTTTTTACAAAATGTGGAATATTTTTCCTATCAATGTTTCATTTACAAAAGTTTCAAAACGTTCGATCGTCACTGTGCGATGAAAATGGAGATCAGAATTAAGAAAATCGAAGATGCACTTTTGGAAATGGATCTAATTATCAACATTCTGATCAATAATATCGCTGGTTTCACATGGCGCACCGAAAAAATAAAGCTACAATAGTATATTTCACCACAAATTCCAACCCGCCGGTAGAATTACATCACATATTTACGGTACTAAGGTCATTAGTCATGAAATTTCTAATTTATTTATATTACTTGTATCATTCCAACTCCATCATATTTTCTTTTCCAAAATAAATCCCGATCGGAATGAGTTGACAGCTCGATTTCCATCTATGTTACAGTTAAATCATAATTGAGATACAAAAGTATTGCATATGAAACCAAAGAAGTGTTTTATATTGACTCCACCTCTTGCGCTTTTTTCGTTGTAAACAAGATGTATATAAGAATCCAGCAACGAAATTAAAGATGGTAGAGAAGTCATAATTGTAATGCTAATTCTGATTTATAACAAATTGTGTTGCTTGGGGGAGGAACTTCCGGAGGAATTCCCGGAGGAACTTCCGGAGGAATTCCCGGAGGAACTTCCGGAGGAATTCCCGGAGGAACTTCCGGAGGAATTCCCGGAGGAACTTCCGGAGGAATTCCCGGAGGAACTTCCGGAGGAATTCCCGGAGGAACTTCCGGAGGAATTCCCGGAGGAACTTCCGGAGGAATTCCCGGAGGAACTTCCGGAGGAATTCCCGTAGGAACTTCCGGAGGAATTCCCGAAGGAACTTCCGGAGGAATTCCCGAAGGAACTTCCGGAGGAATTCCCGAAGGAACTTCCGGAGTAGTTCCCGAAGGAACTTCCGGAGTAGTTCCCGAAGGAACTTCCGGAGTAGTTCCCGAAGGAACTTCCGGAGGAATTCCCGAAGGAACTTCCGGAGGAATTCCCGAAGGAACTTCCGGAGGAATTCCCGAAGGAACTTCCGGAGGAATTCCCGAAGGAACTTCCGGAGGAATTCTGAAGGAACTTCCGGAGGAATTCCCAGAAGGAACTTCCGGAGGAATTCTGAAGGAACTTCCGGAGGAATTCCCTGAGGAACTTCCAAAGGAATTCCGTGGAAACTTCCGGAGGAATTCGAAGGAACTTCCGGAGGAATTCCCGAAGGAACTTCCGGAGGAGCTCCCGAAGGAACTTCCGGAGGAATTCCCGAAGGAATTTCCGGAGGAATTTCCGAAGGAACTTCTGGAGGAATTCCCGAAGGAATTTCCGGAGGAATTTCCGAAGGAACTTCTGGAGGAATTCCCGAAGGATTTTCCTGAGGAATTCCCGAAGGAACTTCCGGAGGAATTTGAAGGAACTTCCGGAGGAATTCGAAGGAACTTCCGGAGGAATTCGAAGGAACTTCCGGAGGTATTCCCGAAGGAACTTCGGAGGAATTCCCGAAGGAACTTCCGGAGGAATTCGAAGGAACTTCGGAGGAATTCCTGAAGGAACTTCCGGAGGAATTCGAAGGAACTTTCGGAGGAATTCGAAGGAACTTCCGGAGGAATTCCCGAAGGAACTTCGGAGGAATTTGAAGGAACTTCCGGAGGAATTCCCAGAGGAACTTCCGGAGGAATTCTGGAGGAACTTCCGGAGGAACTTCGGAGGAATTCCAGAAGGAACTTTCGGAGGAATTCCCTGAAGGAACTTCGGAGGAATTCGAAGGAACTTCCGGAGGAATTCGAAAGAACTTCGGAGGAATTTGAAGGAACTTCCGGAGGAATTCGATGGAGCTTCCGGAGGAAGCCCCGAAAGAACTTCCGGAGGAATTCCCGAAAGAACTTTCGGAGGAATTCCCGGAGGAACTTCCGGAGGAATTCCCGAAGGAACTTCCGGAGGAATTCCCGAAGGAACTGCTGGAGAAATTCTGAAGGAACTTCCGGAGGAATTCGAAGGAACTTCCGGAGGAATTCGAAGGAACTTCCGGAGGAATTCTGAAAGAACTTCGGAGGAACTTCCGGAGGAATTCCCGGAGGAACTTCGGAGGAATTCGGAGGAACTTCCGGAGGAATTCCCGGAGGAACTTCCGGAGGAATTCGGAGGAACTTCGGAGGAATTCCCGGAGGAACTTCCGGAGGAATTCCCGGAGGAACTTCCGGAGGAATTCCCGGAGGAACTTCCAGAGGAATTCCCGGAGGAACTTCCGGAGGAATTCCCGGAGGAACTTCCGGAGGAATTCCCGGAGGAACTTCCGGAGGAATTCCCGGAGGAACTTCCGGAGGAATTCCCGGAGGAACTTCCGGAGGAATTCCCAAAGAAACTTCCGGAGGAATTCCCGAAGGAATGCCTGGAGGAACTTCCGAAGGAATTCCTGAAGGAATTTTCGAAGGAATTCCTGGAAGAACTTCCAAATGAATTCCTGGAGGAACTACCGAAAGAATTCCTAGAAGAACATTCCGAAGAAATTCCTGGAGGAACTTCCTTAGGAATTCCTGGAGGAACTTCCTTAGGAATTCCTGGAGGAACTTCCTTAGGAATTCCTGGAAGAACTTCCGAATGAATTCCTGGAGGAACTTCTTTAGGAATTCCAGGAGGAACTTTCGAAGGAATTCCTGGAGGAACTTCCGAAGGAATTTGTCTTATTTGTCTTATTTGTCCTATTTGTCTTATTTGTCTTATTTGCTTTATTTGTCTTATTTGTCTTATTTGTTTAATTTGGCTTATTTGTTTGATTTGCCTTATTTATTTTCAATTGTTTATCTCATCTCATTCATATATTTGATTTAAATTTATATATTTGGTATCCCGGATAAAAAATATGATTAAAATATCATAAATTTTACTGTTACATCACCAATCAAAACATACTAGTTACCATTGAATGTAATGGAATTTCAACAATTAAATCACATCAGAAATAATGGTTTTCCACGATAAAATGAATAGTAAATGGGACTTTTACAATAAAAAAGGGGGGTTGTTATGTATCTTTACAATAAAAAAATCGAAAATTTTCCATACAAAATTCAGAGCAAAACAATTGATTTAACGGTTCTTTAATGGGATGAATACTGAACCATAGAAAACAATGTGTTTCAAATGTTTTCTATAACGTTATTTATTGTTTTACAGTAAAAATACGATACGTTTTGGAATACATTTCACACTAATATAACAATAGAAATTCAATACAATTAATTGTTTTACGGTTTATTTTATTACTTTGATTTGAAATTGAATTTGAATTTTAGATTTAGATATTTTATTCTATTGTTGAGCGCTCTTCATAGTTTCTCATTGGCCATGCCGTAATGCTACGTTTAGACAAGGCAATTAAATTGAGCAAGTCGCTTGAATCGAACGCGAACTGAACGTGTAAACACCCTAATTCAATTCACTTGAACGAAAAAAAAAGTTGAACATGTTCAACTTTTGGCAAGTCAATTGAATTCAACTGAGTTATTCAATTCACTTGCCCTGTCAAAACGTAGCATAATGCAACAACTCAGTTGAATTCAATTGACTTGCCAAAAGTTGAACATGTTCAACTTTCTTTTCGTTCAAGTGATTTGAATTAAGGTGTTTACACGTTCAATTCGCGTTCGATTCAAACGACTTGCTCAATTCACTTGCCTTGTCTAAACGTAGCATAAGTGTTGCTGCTGGTGAAGAGTGGTGATGCTCGTATATGGCAGCGCTGATTGTGGCCGCTGTCTTTCGGCATCCTTTCCAATTAACCATGCTTTAGAACTTCCGTGGAGATGCGCCTGTGGATGATGAACATTATAAAAGAATGTCAATGTTCTTCGAGAGCACATAGAAAATATAAAGAAAAGTTACCTTTATCAGCGGTGGGTATGACGGCTGTTCCAGTGAGCTTCATAGTTCTGAAAGAAACAAGTCAAACAAAATATTAACTAAAACGTCAGATTTGCTTTGGCGATAACAATCAAGAACAGAAGCGTTTTATAGATTTCCCCGCATGGTCATTTAATTGAAATCTTCAGGTGCTAACAACACTTACAAGTACTTACCACCATTACAAGGCACAGCAGCCAATGATCCATTGGTCAACCACTAGCAGAATTTAAAAGAGCAGGAAGCAACGAAGAGTCCTGCACTTTGACTGTTCGATTTTTTTTATTTTTCCCTAGCCGCAAACAAAACATTACACGCTTAATTGGAATTAGTTTTCCACCGAGTAAAAAAAATTAAAAAACTTATTTTTTTTATTAATTTTAATTGTTGTAGAAATACGGTATTTTAAGATCTGCAATATAATTTATATATAAAAAACCAAAATAAATATTTTTTTACTCAACATTGGAAACTATTGTTATTTTATGGTTTTTATTGTTTCTTCATTATAATAAATACTTCAAAAATTAATTTAATTTTTCAGATTCTAATCTTTAAAAATTGATTTTTGGTGAACAAAATGGACTAATTTAAAAATTTGGTCAAAAGTTTAATTAACATAAGCGAACCATAATAATATTATAAAATGTATTGGTGACATTTGGATTTATTGTTCTTTTGAGGTAAATACAATATAGATGTTTTTCAACCATAAATAATCTACATTAAACGAACAGTAGATTGTATTGTTTACCATTCAATCTATTATATTCCAATGGATTAAACCATTCAAGGTACTGTAAATTTTTATCCGGGATTCTCGTGTTCACAAATAGGAATACGCTTTTTTCTAGTGTCACGCTAGATACAAAGTTGACGGACTTTCTATCGCTCTCATCGCTCCTTTCCTGCCGTGCGTCACAAGAAAATATGCTGTTGGCTGCTCTCCCGAAATGGTAACTTTTGTATTGAATTTAAAAAACTTGGTTGGAGTAAAAAGAGCTTCCTGCAAATTTTATTGCGGTGACATATACTTTTTATTACATCAAAATGATCGTTGGAAAAATTCAAAACTTTTGTCAGTTGGGTTTTGCGAAATTCGGTTCCTTTGTGCCTCAAATCATCGGAGAGAGGTACTGAGAAACGATAATTTCAGTTGTACAATTGTTCAGTATTTAGAGCTTAATTCAAATTTGGGAAATAGTAGGTCCATGAAATTTTGTAGGAACATTCCTTGATAAATTTCAAAGAGATTGTCAGTTGGGTTAAGCGAAATTCGTTCCCAGTTCCGAGTTTTAAACATTTTACTACGAAAATAGCGCTCTACCGCGAGAGAGCTTCCCTCAGACCTTAAGTTCAACACCGCCGCGAATCGAAAAAAAATTACAGTTCAAGCGTTACCCGTTAGTGTATGTATTATACAAATTTCTACATAGTATTAGTGTGACCATCAAAGTATATTCTTGCATAATGTTATGAAGTGGTAAAAACTGTAAAGTATGTACAATGAATTATTGGCAGTGGCTGATTTTCTACCCGCCGCTGTCACATCCAAAGTATATGCGCATAGCCAACAGAGTTAACCGCCAGAAAATTGTAAGAAAGTCATTGTAACGCGGGTTTCTCAATAAAACTTTTCATGAAAAACTATTTGGTACAATGTAGGAAGGTGTCCGTTTACCAAATATTTGATAGTGCTTAATTTGAGAAATGACCTTAGATGCCTTTCGCCATACTGATTTCAGAAAGTTAACTCTAGTGTTGTTGTTAAGCACGCTCAAAGCAGGCGATTCATTCCAATGAATCGCCTGCTTTGAGCGTGCTTACAGCGGCACATTAGGAGTTAACTTTCTGAAATCAGTATGGCGAAAGGCATCTAAGGTTCGATTTCTCAAAATTAAGCACTTTCATCAAAAAAATATTTGGTAGGCATGGTAGCGGACACCTTCCTACATAATCGGTACCAAATAGTTTTTCATGAAAAGTTTCTTATTTTGAGAAAACCCGCGTTAGATGACTTTCGCCATACAAATTTCTGCCGGTTAACTCTTGCTGGCTATTTTGCGCATATACTATAGCGCCTGGACGTGACAGCGGCGAGTAGAAAATCAGCCACTGCCAATAATTCATTTTTCGAGTTGATTTTTACACTTACCCGCTTTTTTCACTTCCTCCAGTGTACCTCAAATAATTCATTACTGGTCACTTTTCCTAGTGCAGTTGAGCCTTTTATTTAGCTATATTTACCCGAGTATTGTATCGAATCACTTTTATTATCTTCTCAAGTGGTGGAGAACTATTTTTTTGAGGAATACATGGTGGTTTGGTGCAAATTGGTCAACTGACTAAAAAGATATCTAATTTTTACTTAATGTGTTGTACTTTTTACAGCAATGCGAGTCCCGGAAGGTTAACTATAAAGATAGATCGATTTGCAGATCCCGTTAGTTTTCAGGTCTCTTATTCATGTATCATATATCTTATGAATTACGTCTATTTTCATTTATAGCGAAAAATAGGGAGTACCTCAGTGAATGCAAAAGTTCAAAGGCGTACCTCTCAAGAAAAAGGTTGAGAACCGCTGTGTTAGATAATAAGCCAATATATATGAGTTACAAAATAGTAGTTTGTGCAAGTAGTTGCAAAAAGATGATTTTTTTAGCACGAATTGTACGTTTATTCAACAAGGCTTGCCGAGTTGGGTAGATACTACGAGTTTTGATACAACTTTATTTATTTCACATTATCAATCTTGCCAAAACATCATGTTGCTGCAGAAAACAAACAGATTCCATGGTATCGTACCCCATTGTGTGCTCGACAGACCATAAAGCGATAGATAAACCTGCCTTTGGAGAATTTTATGTCATGCCCATAACATTATTTTGTTTATTACGTGACACAGAGAGTACACTATAGTCATGTAACTATTGTTCTAATGCTGGTTTTCCATTATAGCACCCAAATGAGTGCTATAATGGGTTTTATGCAACCCATTTGAATAGGCGAATTTGAGTAAAGCTCATCGATCATTTCGACATCTGGTGGTCGTCACAAGAACCACGAAAAAAGTGTCGTTGGCCAAAAAAGTGCATTGGCAGCATATGGAGGGTGTACGATTTTTGCGTTTTCTGGTTAATTCAACCATTTATGAAAGCTGAAATAATCGCAAATTGGAAGAAAATTTTGTTTTCTTTGGGATGCGCTTCAATCCGGTTGGTGCTTGCATATGAGTTTTCCGATTAAATAGAACATCTCTTGCAGTGCCTCCACCGCACTATCTTGGTTATGAATTCCCGGATTTTTAATTCGCGGCTTATTTGGGTGGGAGACGACTTCAACAGCTGCTTAAAGACTGTAAAAAGCCATTGCCAGTAAAAAACATGTGACAATATACCAAAAAGTGAAGTAAATTTTATGGAGAAAATTTGATTTTGAATGTAAATAATCGCTTCTGGCGACTTTTCTCCCAAACTCTCGCAGCGCACTCTACCACTGGATCCTTCTCGAATTCGCCTATTGCATAATGTTCATTAAAGCACCCATGTCAATGGTATGGACAAGTAGGCCGTTTTATCACTCAAACGTCTACTGTAATCTAGGTATTATGATCAGGAATGAATCACCCACTTTGAGCGTGCTTACAGTGGCACACTAGGAGTTAACTTTCTGAAATCAGTATGGCGAAAGGCATCTAAGGATCGATTTCTCAAAATTAAGCACCTTCATCGAAAAATATTTGGTAAGCGTAGTAGGTGTTCTTCCTGCATAACCAGTACCAAATAGTTTTTCATGAAAACTTCCTAATTTTGAGAAAACCCGCGTTAAATGTCTTTCGCCATACACATTCCTGGTGGTTAACTCATGCTGGCTATTTCGCGCATATACTATAGCGCCAGGATGTGACAGCGGCGGGTAGAAAATCAGCCACTGCCAATAATTCATTTAAAAAAAAATGTTTTGGAGCAAACATATAGCCTTCACGTATACTTAGTTTTCGAAAAAGGCAAAACAAAAAATATTATCGACTGAAGCGCCTCTAGGCTTCTAGTACTAATGTTTCTACTTTTCTAACCCTCGTTGCTATTTACTTTTCAAAAAGATAGTGGGATTTCGCAACAAATCTTGTACCATCAAACCCGTCCTATCAAACCAACTACTTTATAAGACTGCAAAAACAACCCTCCTGCAACGTTCCTCGCTGTTATCTTCCATTTGCAAGATGAAATGCATCATCATTTGCTTCGCTCTGTTGGTGTCATTCAAAACAACACGTTCTCAGGATGGACTCCCGGGCAATAAGCTGGATCAAGTTTCCCTTGCCAGAACATTCACTCCCGGAGCCTGCGGTGGAGGACAAACGTCAGTGTGCGCTTCCTGTACGTCACTTTCCTTCTGCATCTCCGCCAACGTGGTAGTGGACGTCCCTTGCAACTCATCCAGCGCCTACTGCAATCCGGGTGACGTGGAGGCCAGTTGCTCAACTGTCCCTGCCGAAGGGTGTGCTGCTGTGGCAGATCAAACGGCTGCAATCACGTGTTCCTCAGTAGGATTGTTACCCGGTAATTGATTGCTTATGGAGTGAATGGATTCCCTTTCGAAAATATCTTCTTTTTTGCAGATCCTTCAAATTGCAACATTTACCATGTTTGTCGCACGGTACAAGGAACCTCGGATGTCTATCAATGTCCAGCCGGAACACGTTTCAACCTTGCTGTCATGCAATGCAGGGCTCAGGGCCTATCGCCTTGCGTGACGGTCACATGCGGGGTCGCCAGTGGATTTGTGTACTACGGAACATCGCGGCAGTATTATGCGTACTGTTTGGTGGCGAATGGTGTCACAAGCCGCTTCATATTCAAGTGTCCAAATCGAGCCACTTTCAGCATGGTTACCAATTCTTGCGTTTACGTTTGTCCTGGTGTGGGAAACTACGTTAACTCGAATGATCCGGCAACATATTACCAGTGTTACGTGTCCAATGGACGGTACGTGGCAGTTTTGAGGCAGTGTCCTTTGGGGACAACCACCTTTAACCAAACGTTGCAGTATTGTGTGTAGGAGGTTGGCATGATCTTCAAAACAATATCAAATTTATGAATCACAAATGCAGTTTTAAATAAAGGAAACACATTTCTTCCAAAACTTGCCACAATTTAACTTTTACCGCTACTTATCACGCCCTTATCTGGGATTAGGGAGGTTCAAGTAACAAATGCTTACGGATTAGTTTTAATGGCAAATCATTGAAGAAAAACATTGTTTCTATTTTTATTTATTCTCATTTTTTGCAATAATCGAATCACGATGCTTCCACTCTAGGCAAATGAACAAAAAAAATCAGAACATCGTTGAGATGATGTCCACGCCGCACCACTGCTGGTCCAATGGTCTACAAGATAAATATAATTTCCTGGGAAAACATTCAACGGCCTTCGATAGTCTGTTTTCTCATTATAATGTCTCAATTATGGTGGGTCATTGCCTCCGTGACGAACTTCCCATGATAAGTATTCAACGTTGTCTCGGTAGCCCCACTCGACGCCAACAAGCTTCTTGTCGGTGCTATTTCCACGGTTCCCACCCTCTCTATTTCAGTAGCTTTTATGGATTCCTCACTCTCCGCACTATCAACATTGTCATTGCTTTGTCCACCTCCAGGCACCGTAGAACTTTCCATCCGCCAGAGTGCATCAATCACCGCTGCACCGACTCCACTTCCACCGCCAGCACCATTACTGCCCTGATTGCCACCCCCAATGGAGAGCCTCGGTGCTTTGTTCGCCCCATTGCCTCCGATCCAGTCGAACACCGATGGATTATTGTTTCCGGAATCGCTCACCACGTTCAGCAACCGGTTGTGACTGTGCTCCCCGGGCAAATTGATTGTGATATCGCTTCCGTTCGCCACCAGCACGACAATTGAGGCTGCCCGCACCAGTCCAGCCGGAGACTGCAATGAAATGGGAAATCTGCTTTTGCATTTCCGCTGTTGCATCCAACGAAACGTGATTAATCGCATACCAAGGTTGATCCGACGGCTAGGACGATAATCGTGGAGATGAAAACGGATTTCATTTTGCGGAAAAACGAAAGTTCACCTGCACCAGCTGACCGTTTTATTCACTATTGCAACCCACCACCTGTCTGACTATAAACCGGGTCACCCGTTTGGCGGGAGGGTAGTTCTAATCTCGTTTAATTTATTTCCACAGCAGCTGGCTGCTGTTTGGTCGGGTGGGTGGACCAAAAAGGCTGCACACCGCTGTGTGATCCTATTAGAAGTTGCACCAGTCTGGAAGTGCAAGTAGAGTCGGGTATGAAATGCACATGCCACAAAGCAACGAACAAATAGATTTCCTTCGTGTTTAGACACCCAACGTTTGATCAACAGATAGCAGAGTAGAGACTTTCAGCTTTTGCATGGAAACTGTTTAGCTAGTTTTCTTTCCCCAGACAGCAACCAAGATGTAGTTTAAGTATGTTTACCTCCATATAGTTGCGGTCGGGGATAATACTTTTAGCTCTCATGGTAGTTGTCTTTTTGCGAGAGCCAGAGTAACTTTTTCTGGCTTGTTGATATAATAATTGCGCCAGATAAGGCGGTCGCCAATAGATTTCGTTGCCTGTTATTAAATGGCTATTTATCCACTAGAAATATAGCTACATTAAGACCAGTGATACATAACATCTCACGCTGGTTTAAATTGGTAGTAGTCTGCATAGTTCTGGGAGATTAATTTTCAATCCTGCCGTCCCAAATTCATTCATCTAACAGCACTAGGGTTCATTTGTTTAGAAAATCGTTGTATCTTTGTTTAGCTATATCTCACTGGTTGTTAATCGATTTCCTCAGATTTTTCATCAATCTCTTAAGCATCTCTTCTAGTTTCAGGACATTGCTGTGTATAAGGGGATTAAAATTTTCGGGATGCGTGTTCTTTAGCTAGGGTTGGCAGTCTGACATTCTACTCTCTTAGTAGAGCCGGGTTACACTGGCTCGAAACGGCGAGTGGGCTAATGGCTAGGCTGTCTTCCGTCCCATAAACCCGTGGCGGGCCTTGCAGCACGCTTTCCTATCCTGCCACCAAGCTTTGCCTGCTGGGTGGGAGTAGGCTCAGATGCCCTTTCCTGACTTGCGCTCATCTGGCTCTGAACACGAAAGTGTCAACCCTTGCATGGCCTCCCTGCATGCCGTAAGGCAGGCAAAGATGAGCGAAGCAAAACATAATTCTTTTGACAATGCTTTATGCATGGAGGTGGTAGACCCCTTGCTAAGGGGGGTTTGGTGAGGTCTCCTCCCAGGGAGGCGGAGAGCGGACTAAGGCGGAGTCTCCCCAGCAGTGACTGGGTACAGCCCTATCAGCACGCTCACTTCCATCTGACACAATTCCTGTCAGGCAATGGATGCTTCCGACAGTACCTCCAAAGGTTTGGGCACACGGAGAGCCCCGTCTGCCCTGACTGCCCAGGTGTTGATGAAACTGTAGAGCACATACTGTTCGTAGTTCGTATGTGCTCGTTTCGACGTCGAAAGAAGAGTTAAGCTAGGAGTTTGCGGTCGGGAGACAACTCCGGATACACTTATCCGGAGGATGTGCCACCTGGTCCATTGGGGGTTAGGGACCATCTAATCCCAAGGCGTTAAGCGACCCGTGCCGAGGGAATGCAGGGCCAGGGGGGTGAAATAATGAGCTTGGCCTTTAACGGAGCCTATGAAGTACTATGGGCACCCTCCACAGTAATTGTTCCTTGCCGCGTCATGCTGGGCTCTGGCGCGGTAGACCTCTTTTCCCGAACAACTCGTGGGATCAAAATGGAAAACCAAGTCAATTCTTGAATTAAAGCTAGTAGTGTAGGCGACTACCCCTTCGCAAGAGGTGGGTTGTTCAGGTCTCCGTGTAGGAGGCCAGAGGCAATAGTCGGCAGCTCGGTGCGCAGTGCCAGCTTGGGTCACTTAATCATCTCCCAGGCTACGCCGGTAGAGGTTATGGACGGCCCATGGCTTGTGAGGGCGATTAACTGCAAACGCGATGGGCCTTCGGCCTTCGAGGTGGCGACGGAACAGCTGGACGACATCATCGACTTTGCGTCATGGAAGCATAATATCAGCAAGGACCTCAAGGGGAGCTTGCTGAAACTTCGAAACTCGATGTTGGACGTCAAGTTGGAGAGGGCGGTCGGGACGGCCAAGTGCAAACTCGTGAAATCCGTGGAGTCGAGGTCTACCCAGACTGAGGCCCAAGGATTCGCGGATTCCGGCAAGGTCGAATCGACCGAGGGCGTGCCAGCGAAGACGGTGGTGCCAAAGTCTACCCAGACTGAGGCTCAAGTATTCGCGGGCACGTCGGGGGTGACTGCTCCAACGGAGCAGACACAAAAAGGGGGAGACAGTCTTCAGGGGATGAGCACCCTGGGGGCCGCTCCAAAACGCGGAGGGTTACTACCCCGAACAAGGGTAGTGGGGCTGGGAAACTGAACCCTGGCCAGGTACCTCCCAAACCGGGAGAGGAAGGACCTGGAAAGGTCCGTCTACCCAGGAAAGACGGTGGTAAGGGGTTATGGCAGGCTGAGAGCTCTCAGCCGCACCAGTCCAGGGAAATAGAGGGGGATGACGCCTCCTGGACCCAAGTCAAGAACAAGAGGAAACCGAAGACGTCAAGGGCCGAAAAGAAGGCCCAGGCGAATGAGGGTAGCAAGAAGTCTAGGGTAGGCGCCAATCGCTCCAGGGGCGATGCCCTAGTCATCAAGACGAACGAGGCTAAGTACTCGGACGTCTTGAAGGCGATGAGAAGTGACGTTAAGCTCGGTGAACTCGGCGCCGACGTACGTCGAATAAGACGTACCCGGACGGGCGAGATGATAATCGAGCTGAAGCGGGGCGTCTCGCAAAAGGGCGTCGCCTACAAGAAGTTGGCGGAGGAAGTCCTAAGCGAGATGTTCAGCAGTTCGGTAGTATGCTTGTTTGTTTGGCGGCTAACTTGATGGGGCGTAGGCCAGTGGTGACAGCGAGGGACTTCAGCACTTGAGCCGTGAAATGGGGAAGCCGTTCCACTAATCAACGGAGACAGATCCTGCTGGAATCACTGGCCATGTTGGATGTAGATTTGGCCAATGTTGGTACCAAAAGTACCTACAGCTGCAACGGGGCCGAGTCGATTATCGACGTTACGTTTTGGAGCCCTGGCCAAACGAGTAGTTCGAACTGGAGGGTTGATGATGGCTACATTCACAGCGACCAACTGGCGGTTTGCTACAGTATCGACCATACGACCAGCATTCAGCGGACGGAAAAAGGGGCGAGGCCTAGCCCTCGTATGTGGAAGACATCGTACTTCGACGATGAGGTGTTTGAGGAAGCGCTCCGCCGCGAGCACAATACTCTCGGTCTGAGCGGCGAGCAGCTGGTAACAGTACTCTCGAGAGCATGCGATGCCACCATGCCTAGGAAAGTCCACCCTAGGAATGGGAGGCCACCGGCTTACTGGTGGACTGAAGCAGTTGCGAACCTGCGCCGCGCCTGCCTATGGGCAATGAGGCGGATGCAGCGAGCACGCACAGAAGAGGAGCGTGATGAGCAACGGGTGGCGTTCGTGGCTGTTAGAGCCGCTCTGTAGACTGAGATTAGATCAAGCAAAAAACCTGCTTCGAGGGCCTGTGTCAAAGTGCCAACGCGTGCCAATCCATGGAGTGACGCCTATAGGGTCGTAATGGCCAAGACAAGTGGGGCGATGGCCCCTACAGAGCGGTCTCCAGAAATGCTGGAGAGGATCATTGCGGGGCTCTTCCCACGTCACGACCCAAGTCCCTGGCCTCACTTTGTGGAGCTGCCAGGAGCCAGGGTGGCCGACGAGGGAAGAGTAACTGTGGCGGAACTTGCGGGGATTGCACAGTCCCTTAATGTGGGGTCTGCCTAAGATGTGATGGGGTTCGACACTGGGCTCTGTTGAATTTCTATAAAAAGCTGCATGCGTCCCCAAGCAGGCCCTATCAAAGCGACCGTGTGCCGCTCAAAGCGCACTAGCCTAGTCCTGGTGTTGGGTGGGACTTTTAACAAATTTGACCCGACTGATCAAGCGTCTGTTCACCAAGGAGGTGCGGCTCCAACAGCGTCTGTTCTGTCTTCCAGCGGCTGAGTATGAAATGCTATTCCCCGGAAGCTATATCTAAGATGGCAGCCCTATCCCGGTGGATAGGGAACCTTGGGCGAACAACCTACTGTTCCCGAAACATCAATTTGTTCGAGAATCCGATAATGAAAGAATACGGACTGATTTAACGGCAACGACTCTTAGCGCGAAACAACGGACACGAATAGGAACATGGAACGTTTTAACCCTAGCCCAGCAGGGTAAATTGGCACAACTTACCGATGAGGCACGCCGCATGAAGCTTGAGATCCTGGGACTGAGTGACCAAACTTTGGAGAACACAGAACGCAGTCGGGACTAGTTCTGCTATACTCTGGTTTACGAGATGAACACGCTCCGGCATCGCGGAGTTGGGTTCCTGCTAAACGCTCAGGTACACTCTGCGCTTATGAAGTGGGAACCTACAAGTGAAAGGATAATCGTTGCCACGGGTCCGAAACCTTACTATAATCCAATTGTCATAAGACGAGTTTGTACAATCCCATTTAATTACACCACTACTAGTCTTAATATTCAGTTTGGATAGAGTTCAACCACTAGATTATTGCTACCACTGTCGGCACTAGAAAAACGACCTGTCGGTTGCTGTAGTCTGAACTCAAATGAAAGGGCAATCACTTTTTGGTGATCGAATAAATCGTGATAGGTAGAAAGGTGTTATCTCCATTTTGTATTGTTAAGCAATCTCCTGCATCCCAACATGGAAAGCGGGGATGCTGGGAAGCTTTTTTTTGTCTTCATCACAGAGGTTTTCAGGCCTTAGCTGGCTCACCTCTAAGTGCTTGGAAGCTATTATTTTTTTTAAACTCTCGCTAAAAATGTTGAAAGAGTATTACTGAGCGAAGCCGTATTTAATATCTCTTACCGTGAGTGCTACATTTTTCACCTTCACAGATAGGAACGGTGTTCGCATGCTGGCAGTTTTAATTTGGTAGGGAAACTTTCGGGATGGGGCTACCGTTACAAAGGGATTAAATTCGCTATTGGCTTACTGCAGGCAAACGCTGATATCCAAATAACGAATCACATCCAACATTGTCTTATTCTGGGAAAACTTCTACTTTTAAAGAAGGCACATCACCTTTACCTTAATAAGAGTAAGCGCCTACTTTTAACGATGGTATCACATCCTCCATCGCCTTATTCCGGGCAAACGCTCACCTTCAAAAAAAGGAATCAAATCTTCTACTGCCTTATTCTGTTCAAACACCTACTTTTACAGAAAGGATCACATCCACCATTGCCTAAACCCGGGCAAGCGCCTACTTTCAAAGAGGGGGTAGCAACCACTATTACCTTCATCCTACTTTTGCCTACTTTTACTTGCCTTAATCCGGGCAAGCGCTTAATTTCAGAGAAGGGATCTTCTACTGTTCAACAAGAGATCACATCTACCATTAGTCTAATCTGGGCTAGCGCCAATTTTAAAAGGTGGAATCACATCAACAATTGCCTTAACCCGGGCCAGCGCCGACTTTTTAAAAAAAGAATCACATGAGCCATTGCCATGATCCGGGCAAAGGCCTACTTTTAAAGTAGGAATCACCCGAGCAACACAAAACGGTCAAAAATGGTTGGAGCAACTAGATTGTAACTAAACTTGGTCACATATGAGTTGCAGTAACCTTTGTGGAGCATGTGTGCTGCTTGGGCACATCCACCGGATGTGGAATCACATCATTCCGAGCAAACGCCTACTTTAAAAGAAGGGATCACATCTGTCATTGCCTTATGTAATCCGTGCAAAGACACACTTTTCAAGATCTTTCGAACTTAAATTGGGTTTTCTCGGTGAGAAAAAGCAATTCTAGTTCGAAAGATTAAGTAAGCGGCGATCGAAACCTATTGAAGACTTTTAAAGAAGGAATCGAATCCGCCATTGCTGTAATCCGGGGAAGCGCCTACTTTAAAAGAAGGGATCACATCCGCCATTGCCTTAATCCAGACAAGCGTCTACTTTTCAAGAAGGGATCACACCCACCATTGGCTTAATCCAGGCAAGTGCCTACTTTTACAGAAGGGATAACATCCATTGCCTTATTCATAGCAAACGAGTACCTTTAAAGAAAGATTCACACCCGCCATTACCTTGATAAATAAACATTGCTTTTCACTGGGTGAACAATAAATCCAATGGAGGGATAACAGTTATCATTGCTTCGTACTTACCTAATGCAAGCTTTATAGAAATCAGTTGTTATTCTGCTTTCGTCAATCGTGGCAGCAGATTGTTTTCGGATTACGGCAACCGTTGTAGGTACCGATCAGCTTAGATTTTTTTTTGCTTTGTCTGCTTGTCGCGGTAGATAATAGAGTGCGAAATGATAGAGAATACGGTTCAATTTCGTTTCCCTGTTTCTGCTCCCCGGCCGAGCTGGGTTGATATCGCCGGGTTTGTGCGGCAATTAGATGTGGATGTATCGTCTATGGAAACTGTTTACATAACAGCAATGGACAGATCACCGTTTGTTAAATTTGTTACACTGGATGCAATGCAGGATGCATTGAAGAAGAATGCGGTACCATTTTAATATTTCTAGTGGAAAGACAGTTGAAGTAAATATGGTGATTGCTGGCAGTAATGTCCAGTACATCCGTGTATTTGATTTTCCACCTGAATTATCGGATAGTGAGTTATTGTCGCGTCTGGTGGAATACGGAAAAGCAGAGCGCGTGATCCGGGAAAGATTTCCGCCCAACTTAGGATTGGATCATATGTTTACTGGTGTGCGAGGGGTATATCTGGATGTTCAGAAGGAAGTTCCACCGTCGCTTGAAGTACTAAATTGGACCTGCAGAATATTTTACCAAGAGCTTCGAAATAAATGCTTCGTGTGTCGAGAGGAAGGCCATCGGAAGGACATGTGCCCATAATGGAAGAATAGGAGTCGGGAAAACCAGCATCATGGCAAGAAAGTAGGGAAAAGCAGAGATGGACAAAACCGAACATACTCCGGAGTGGTGATCGGATTCGAACGGACAGCACCGGAGGAATCGTCAGTAGAAATAATGGAAAATGAGGTAATCGAAGAGGATGCAGTTGAGTTAGACACTGAGTCGACGGCAACAAAACAAGCGGAAACTGTGTCCATCCCGGATTCTATGATTGAACGCGAGAAGATGGCGGAAACAATGAGTTTCAAAAATAAAACTGATCGGATCTGGTTTGTGAAGAAAGGAGCAATGGGCTACACAGACTGTGTAAGCGCATTGAGGAAGGAGGAGGAGAAAAAACAATCACGATTGGCGAATCAGCGACTAGATCTAACTACGGCAGGTTCCATAGACCGGTCGCCACTGAAGAAAACCTCTCGCAGGAATGCTTCTCACAGCACATCAGAAACAACTTCAGAATAAAATTGAATTGTTTATGAGCTTTTGGGCTCCGTAGAGTTTTATTGTAAACATCTGAGCCTGTAAAATAAACGAAATGAGTAAAAAAAAAAAAAACTTTATAGAAATGATTATGTATTTTAATATCGCTAGAACTGAAAATGGAGTCCATACCATTTCCATCTTCTACTATATACACTATACTATACTACTATATACGTTCATCATCCAATTAGAATATACCACCACTCTTCAAGAACTATCACATTGGCAACCCCCACCTCGGCTGTAGAACCTAATCCCCAAGTTCTAATAGAACTCCGTATGAACTCGTGGCAAGTGGAGAGGTGTTCTCGGCTTGCAGTGGGCAAGTGATTGCGTCATCAATTCCTTCCCATTCCCGATGCCCGTCAGGACGTGGCCAGCTCCGTTATCGACTATTGAAATTTGTAGAGCACTCGGACTATGTACATGTAGGTTGGAGAGCAAATCCCATGCATCCATACATTGGTTCACTATGCATTTGCGATTGTTCTGATCAATCACGAAATAGCAACTACGAAATGCACGGTCATCATAGAAGAAAAAATAAGAAAGCCACTTACTTCAGCAACTAATTTAGTGGCCATAAAAAAAAAACGAACAGTGGGTAATGTCTATGACATAACCGCTAAGTGGACGTAAGACTTGACTTGACCATGCCTTTAAGATACATAATATGTCCAAATTTCTCACATAATCGGCGTTGCATACCATTCCTTGGCAAAATCTTCTCCTCAAACCGACACAGAAATCAACCTCGAACAAGAATCATCAAAAAAAAATCAGGAAGTATCTGTCCGGTCACGGAATATTTGCCTCGACAGTGGATACCTTCCCACTGAAGGACTGCCTGAAATAAGCCACAAGTAGACTGTATCTCAGCCCTTCCACTGAAAGGCCTCCTAATCCGTGCGATAGCGACTGAAGGAGAACATTATTTTTAACTCTTAGAGCCTTGAAAAAGGCTGTTTGCTTCAGTGCAAAAAGTAAGAAAACGATCTTTTCAAATAACCGCGAACTTCTAGTGATGGTATACAAAAGACTGAATGCTCTGCGAGCGAATGCACTTTTCTTTTATACCTTATTTTGAATCTTCTCTGCTTCCCAATTGGTGGGCCAATCAGCCAGTGTCTTGTATCCCGCTTCTTTGTCAGCCAAAGCGTCATCATCATCAACGCGTTGGAGAAGGGCTTCTTCTTTTTTACGCTTGTTGCTCGCTGCTGGCGTCTATTTCCTAACGGGACTTTTCGCTAGATACAGGCCAATAAGCCGGGCAAGCGAGCTTAGAATTGCAGTTCAGGTGGGAAGTACGTGTTTTTTTCTGAGACAACATTGTTAGTAGTAGAAGGAAGGAAACACCCGGACATGGGATTTCGGGTGATAAGATTTAGAATTGGTAACATGCCAATCAAAAAATGCCAATGCCAAAAAATCCAACATTTGATGAAAAATCGATTGATAGTTTATTAATGTTTGAGCTGTTATCGGTGTTTTTTTTTCATCCAAATAAGATTATGTGAAATATTTGGACATCTTATGAATCTTTAAAAGCATGGTCAAGTGAAGTCCTTCGTCCACTTCGCGGTTAAGTCAGAAAAATTATCCACTGTTAGTTTTGACGCTATTTATGAAAATCACGCATAAAATTTTATCTCTAGAATATTGGATTTGGCACCCAAGTACAATTTCAGGGTTGTTACGACTAAGCGGATTTCGCGGATTTTGCGGTTTTCGTGGATTCGGCGCGGATTTACATAACGATATTAGGACTTTGTGCGGATTTAGTTTTAGGAGTATTTAAACAAATGAAATTCTGTATCCAAGGACGTTTATTTGAAAATTAGTTTTATGTCCATCTAGATGGGCTTTATTCTCGTTAGCAAATGTTTTCGAGAACAAAATTAACGTTTGTAGTTATTTACTAACATCAATTTTCGGATATTAACAATCCCTGTTGGAATTCCATGGTTACACTCTTGAGCATTGATTGAACAAATGTTATGAGGCGAGGGACGCCACTTTTTAAACCATTATGAAGCATAGCGCATTCAAAACATGTCTGTTGAAGGACATGAACACCCGTCTTTGAAGTACTTCGCAGAAATTTGTTCAAACATTGAAATGTGGTTTTTA
Organism: Armigeres subalbatus; assembly: GCF_024139115.2. Taxonomy (NCBI): domain Eukaryota; kingdom Metazoa; phylum Arthropoda; class Insecta; order Diptera; family Culicidae; genus Armigeres; species Armigeres subalbatus. The sequence goes on from NC_085141.1 coordinate 296,232,238, forward strand.
AAAGGTGTTTCTGAAAAAACCGCAATTATTTCAGGAGCACTTTTTGCGAAACTTTTTTGAAATATTTTGGAGGAATTTCCACGGAAATTCTTGGAGCGCTGACCAAAGAGATTACTGTAAAAAAAAATCCGCAGGAATGCCGCCTTGAATTTACAAAAAAATTTCCAAAACGATTTCCAAAAGAATTCAAGGAGAAATTTTTTGATGTTTTCCCGGAAGAGTTTTTGCAGAGATTCCCGAGAAATTCCCGCAAGAATTCACGTTGCGATTTCCTCGAAGTTTATTTAGCTATGATCACAAGAATTTCTGTGAAAAATCCTGAAAATTTAACAAAAGATTTTCCGGAAGTTTTTCAGCAGGAAGTCACCAACCAATTTCTGTTAGAATTTCCCAAGCGATTTCCGTAGGAATTAATTAGGGGTGTCCACATACAGTTTCCGAAAATTTCCAGCATGTTGTTTTTGAGGAATTCACAAAAATTTATGAAAAAATGAAATTCCGCATAAATTTCCGGAGAAATTTCCACAGATGTTCTCGGAACAACAACCGCAGACAATTTTGGAGCTTTTTTTTCAGAAATTCCAAGAAGGACCATCTAGATGAGTTGTTATATCAACTGCTTCTTCCTAAATCCTATTTTCAATTTTGTACAAACATGTGTGACGTTGAAATTAAAACATATACTTAAAATCAGTAATATTATAAAAACGAACTCGAAAAAGGACGTTCACTAAATTGTGGTAAACAACATTGATATTTAACGTGTATTTGCTTACAATTTTGTTTGGGTCGCGCGGAATGGATTTTCATGTCGCGCGGAGATGGCGTGGATTTGATTTTAGTCGGCGCGGATTTAGCGCGGAAAATATTTCAGGATCTCCGTAACAACCCTGTAATTTCTATCCCGAAGGTTATCGGAAGCTTTGATATTGATCTCTATTACTGGCTCTCTGAAGAACCGTTTGTTTTTTGGACATACATGCTACATCATGTGGCTTTTCTTCAGCCTGTCTCAGCTCATCAACGATGCCGGCCGGTCTCGGCTCGACTCTGCTGCTGCTGCCGGTATCTGCTCAGCATTGCTGCTTTGTTGGGTCTGTAGGGTGGACTGCTGCTGTACTGGCTAGGTTTCGGCTGATGAAGGTGGCTTCGATGGTGTCGAGCCGAAAAAGCGGTCGGTGCAGACTTCATTCCCTGCTAAAAGGTGTGAGTGCTGTTCAATCGATGATGCGGTTGCTTCGCTTGTCCCGGTCAGAATGAAAGGAAAAAATCGCGTTGCGCTATTTTATGGCTTCTCGGCAGACCCAGCGGCTGCTCATTCGCTGGTGTCTGCACCAACCAGAACGTGGTAATGGAATGATGCAAGAATTATGCGGTACCCATATTTATAGGTTCCCTTGATCTCAATGTTTTTCATTGAAAACATTTTCATGCCTATTGAAACACGTTTTTCGGGTCTTATCAAGCATGAACATGAAAGGCATACTTGAAATCTGTCGATTGAGGGGCTTTCCACAGAAATTCGTCCACTGAGACGAACGCTATTAACGTTTAAAATCTTTCAACAAAGCGTAACGCGGTCGATTTAAATATTTTGAAATAACACCCGGTATAGTAAAGAGAGACGTAAGTCATACGTCAAAAAATATGCCTAATGTCCCTTATGCCAAATGACCTTCACTTTTGACGCTGTTCATAATTATGCCAAATGGTCTTTATTCCAAATGACCCGCTCCCCTCTAAATCAATAATTTCTGCCGTTCCATTTGTTAGTGATTGATCACAAATATAAAATCAGAATCTGACGGAAAAACCCTCACTTGATTGCTATTGACACCAGCATCATCCACTCGATGATTTGCCGATGAAACGTTATAGACTCCATTCAGATGGGAATACACCCAGGTCTTTTTTTACACGGTTTTTTTTTGCGAGGTTTTTTTTACACGGATTTTCGAATTAACGCGGTTTTTTTTACACGGATTTTCGAATTAACGCGGTACCCAGATCAAAATTTTCTAAGTCTTTTTGAATGGAAAACACTTAGAATAATTTTATGGATATGGGAACGATTGTTTTGCAGAGTATAAAACTGCATACAATATGGGTATTGCCGGAATGGATTCGATGAGTAGAAGCCGGAAATCGATGTTTGGCGCCATTTTGAAATTCAAGATGGCCGACTTCCGGTTTGATAAAAGGCCCAGAACCCCCTGCAATATGGGTATTACCGGAATGAGCTCAACGAGTAGAAGCCGGAAATCGATGTTTGACGCCATTTTGAAATTCAAGATGGCCGACTTCCGGTTTGATAAAAGGCCAGGAAACCCATGCAATATGGGTATTGCCGGAATGAGCTCGAAGGGTAGAAGCCGGAAATCGATGTTTGGCGCCATTTTGAAATTCAAGATGGCCGACTTCCGGTTTGATAAAAGGACCGGAAACCCATGCAATATGGGTATTGCCGGAATGAGCTCGACGAGTAGAAGCCGGAAATCGATGTTTGGCGCCATCTTGAAATTCAAGATGGCCGACTTCCGGTTTGATAAAAGGCCCGGAACCCCCTGCAATATGGGTATTGCCGGAATGAGCTCGACGAGTAGAAGCCGGAAATCGATGTTTGGCGCCATCTTGAAATTCAAGATGGCCGACTTCCGGTTTGATAAAAGGCCCGGAACCCCATGCAATATGGGTATTGCCGGAATGAGCTCGACGAGTAGAAGCCGGAAATCGATGTTTGGCGCCATCTTGAAATTCAAGATGGCCGACTTCCGGTTTGATAAAAGGACCGGAAACCCATGCAATATGGGTATTGCCGGAATGAGCTCGACGAGTAGAAGCCGGAAATCGATGTTTGGCGCCATTTTGAAATCCAAGATGGCCGACTTCCGGTTTGATAAAAGGCCCGGAAACCCATGCAATATGGGTATTGCCGAAATGAGCTCAACGAGTAGAAGCCGGAAATCGATGTTTGACGCCATTTTGAAATTCAAGATGGCCGACTTCCGGTTTGATAAAAGGACCGGAAACCCATGCAATCTGGGTATATCCGGAATGAGCTCGACGAGTAGAAGCCGGAAACCGATGTTTGGCGCCATTTTAAAATTCAAGATGACCGACTTCCGGTTTGATCAAAGGAGCGGAAACCCATGCAATATGGGTATTGCCGGAATGAGCTCGACGAGTAGAAGCCGAAAATCAATGTTTGGTGCCATTTTGGATTTGAAGATGGCCGAATTTGAGTTCGTTAAAACGACTGGAAACCCCTGGAATATGGGTATTAACGGAATGAGCTCGACGAGTAGAAGCCAGAAATCTATTTGCCGCCATTTTTGAATTCAAGATGGCCGTTTTCCGGTTCGATAACACGACTGGAAACCCTTTCAATACCAATGGTCAGAAACCATCATAAGAATTCCTTCGGAATTTCTTCCAGAAAAAATTTCTCCGGAAGATCCTCACAAAAATTTCTTCGGGAGATCCTCACAAAAATTCCTCTAAAAGTTCCTCAGAAGAATTCCTCATAAAGTTCCTCAAAAATATTTCTCCCGAAGTTCCTCAAAGGAATTCCCTCGGGAGTTCCTTAAAGAAATTCTCTGGAAGTTCCTTCTGGAATCCCTCAGGAAGTTCCTCCAGGAATTCATCGGGAAGTTCCCCCATTCCTCCGGAAGTCACTACAGAAATTCCTCCGGAAGTTCTTCCGGGAATTCTCCCAGAAGTTCCTCCGGGAATTCCTCCGGACGTTCCTCCGGGAATTCCTTCAAAAGTTCCTCCGGAAGTTCCTCCGGGAATTCCTCCGAAAGTTCCTCCGGGTTTTCGTCTGGAAGTTCCTCCGGAAATTCCTCCGGGAATTCCTCCGGAAGTTCCTCCGGGAATTCCTTCGGAAGTTCCTCCGGGAATTCCTCCGGAAGTTCCTCCGGGAATTCCTCCGGAAGTTCCTCCGGAAGTTCCTCCGGGAATTCTTCCGGAAGTTCTTCCGGGAATTCCTCCGGAAGTTCCTCCGGGAATTCCTCCGGAAGTTCCTCCGAATTCCTCCGGAAGTTCCTCCGGAATTCCTCCGAAGTTCCTCCGGGAATTCCTCCGGAAGTTCCTCCGGAATTCCTCCGAAGTTCCTCCGAATTCCTCCGGAAGTTCCTCCGGGAATTCCTCCGGAAGTTCCTCCGAATTCCTCCGGAAGTTCCTCCGGAATTCCTCCGGAAGTTCCTCCGGAATTCCTCCGGAAGTTCCTCCGGGAATTCCTCCGGAATTCCTCCGAAGTTCCTCCGAATTCCTCCGGAAGTTCCTCCGGAATTCCTCCGGAAGTTCCTCCGGAATTCCTCCGAAGTTCCTCCGAATTCCTCCGGAAGTTCCTCCGAATTCCTCCGGAAGTTCCTCCGGGAATTCCTCCGGAAGTTCCTCCGGGAATGCCTCCGGAAGTTCCTCCGGGAATTCCTCCGGAAGTTCCTCCGGGAATTCCTCCGGAAGTTCCTCCGGGAATTCCTCCGGAAGTTCCTCCGGGAATTCCTCCGGAAGTTGCTCCGGGAATTCCTCCGGAAGTTGCTCCGGGAATTCCTCCGGAAGTTCGTCCAGCAATCCCTTCGAAAGTTCCACCACAAATTCCTTCACCAGTTCCACCAGAAATTCCTCCAAAAGTTCCTTCAGGAAATCATCCAGAATTATTTCTTGAAATTTCTTCATAAGTTCCTCTAAGAACTCCCCTGGAAATTCATCTTGAAATTTTATCCGGGAATTCCTCCTGAAATTCTACTGAGAATTCCTCTTGAAATTCCTCCAAGAGTTGCTCCGAGTGTTCCTCAGAGAAATCTAGCTTAACTTTTCAAAAGGACCTAAGTAACATTTGTTTTAATGAAATAATTTGAATATTGCAATCCACAGATCAATATGAAAGCTTTTGATTGCAGTACTCACATTAATTAATTTGAAAAATGTTGTTTAGGTCCTTTTGAAAAGTTAAGCGAGAAATTCCTCCAGATGTTTCTCGAAGAAATTTCTTCGGAAGTTGCTGGAAGGAATTCCTCCTGAAGTTCTACAAAGGAATTCCTCCGGAAGTTCCTTCAGGAACTCCTCCAGAAGTTCCTTAGAGGAATTCCCCTAGAAGTTCCTCAAAAGCATTCCGCCGGAAGTTCCTCAAAGGAATTCCTCCGGAAAATCCTCAAAGGAATTCTTCCGGCATGTGGTCCCGTAGCGTAGTTGGCTATACGTTCGCCTTATAAGCGAATGAACATGGGCTATATTTCCATCCTCTTCACACTTCACCAAACCCTCGTCAGTCACCGGCAGCGCAGTCCCAACGGTGGCGTTTGGGGTAACGCCTCACGGACACGTCTGCCAGACAACGACTAATAAAACTGATCTCGAAGGCATTCCTCCAACGTACTTCGAAAAATGGCAACCGAACAAAGCAACGATCATTGGATTCACCATATGGACAAATGGACACAAGGACTCACGATGATATCGGCAACGACAACAATATCGAACTACGGGTATCCATAGGTTCTGTACAGCAGAATACTATAGTAGATCACGGTTCAGTAGCACTTAAGAACACGGAGTGCCTATTAAATAAATATATGAATAAAAAAATCCTCCAGCAGTTCCTCAAAGGAATTTCTCCGGCGTTTTTTTTTTCTGAAATTCCTCCGAGAATTCATGCGGAAGTTCCTCAAAGATTTTTTCCGAAAGCACAGGAGATTTATCCGAAGTACCTCCAGGAAATTCTCTGGCACGTTCTCCAGACAATCTTCAAGAATTCCTTCCAGAAATTCCTCCGATGATTCCTGCTGAAATTCCTCCTTACTACAAAAAACTAGAAATTAAAAAAAGCGCCAAGAATGCAAGTTTCTAATAAAAATAAAATTTTACTTAATTATGCTTGTCGACGGGACAAGCATGCGTGGGCGGACTCGCTTGCCGACGAAGGGGAGAGAGAGTCACAGCAACCAGGGACATTCGCCTCCTCTACGATATCTCACAACGCTTAAGCAGGGCGAAGATGAATGCAACGATGCCTGTAAAAGACGCGAATGGTCAGTTATTGGTCGACCCTTTTTCAAGTGCCAACCAGGCCACCACCACCTCAGCATGATCTGTCCAGGATGCGACGTGTAACGCGCGTCAACACCGGAGCGCCATCACTGCTAGAGATTCAAACATCTGCCATGACATCTACTCATCTTCTGCATAGTTTATTTCGTAATATAGGACACCTCAACCTTCCCGGTCGACTGGTTGCAAAGTATCTTAGTGAAGGTGCCCAAAAAGGATGACCTGACTGTGTACTCGTCAGTTATCAGACATGATGTTGCTGTTTACCGTCTTAAAAGTTCTATGCAAAGTTATCCTAGCCCGGATTCAGGAAAAGATCGATGCGACTTTCAGGCAGCAGCAGACCGGGTTCCGTGCCGGAAGATCCTGTGTGGACCTTATTGTCACGCTCCGTATCATTCTGGAGCAGGTCAACGAATTCCAAGAGTCCCTTTACTTGGTATTCTTGAGAATATGTGGGGACCTTGAGCCGCAAGGGGGTTCCTGAGAAAATTATCGGCCTCATCGAGGCATAAAACGAGGTCTACTTGTGCAGAGTACTGCACAATGGGGTCGTGTTTGGCCCTATCCGGGTCGTAGCTGGTGTGAGACAAGGGTGTATTCCATCATCGTTACTGTTCCTTATTGTAATCGACGTTAATCTGGTAGGTGCCAAACCTATGGCAGCCTTTAACCATGGAGAATCTAAACGACATCGAATAGGCTGATGACGTTGAACTTCTCGCTCAACGGTGCTCTGATATGCAGAGTAAGCTCAACGACTCGTCTTCCGCAGGTTTAGTCATCAACGTCAACAAAACCAAATCGTAGGACGTAAACACGGCAACCTCTTCCAGTTTTACAGTAGTTGGACAATCAGTGAAAAGTTCGAATATTTTGGAAGCCATGTGGCGTCAGACGGCGGTACCAAGATCAACATAGGCGCACGGATCAAGAAAGCAAGGGCTGCCTTTGCGAGTTTAAGTAATATCTGGAAGAACAGGCAGATATAACGCATCAAAATCCGAATTTTCAACTCTAACGTGAAATCTGTACTGTTATACGGTTGTTCATCAACAGATGCTTACGGTACATAATTTGTGCCTGGTGGCCTCACAACTGGATCTTAAACAATGCGCTCCATTGTCCGATAGTAAGGCCGAGGCCGATAGTAATGGAAACTCGGGATCGGAAGTGGGGCTGGATCGGCCACACTTCACGAAGGAGTGGAAACGAAATATGCAAACTAGCATTAGATTGGAACGCAGCGGGACATCGCAGCAGAGGCAAACCCAGAGGCTCATAACGGCTCATAGAAGAAGTCGACCTTAATCTAACCTGGCTACAGGTAAAAGCGATAGCTGGTCGTCGCTCAGGATGGAGATCTTTCAAGTCGGCCCTTTGCTCCACCGGAGGTACAGGATTCATAAGTAAGTAATTAAATAATCTTCATGCTGCTAGATAAAACTGAACTTAACAGTAAAAATCCTCTTCAAAATTGTACAACACCATTCAACCTACTTCTTTAACAGTTCTCCAATATCCATCGATATGGTAGAAAATATTCGGTGGCGTGGTAAATTCACATACAGCGGCACGCCGACGTGGCGACGGCATAAGAAAATCACAGGTCTAACTGGAAGTCGGCCTTCTTAAATTTCAAAATAACGCCAAACACCAATTTCCGGCTTCCGCTCATCGAGCCCGTTCCGGCAATACCCAGTCTTTGTCAATCAAATAGACTGATAAACTTTTCACTTATCAATAAATTTTCTCAATAAAAGTCTTTTTCAATGAAAATTTTTCGATGGTATTTTTTTACACGGATTTTCGAATTAACGCGGTCTTTTTTTACACGGATTTTCGAATTAACACGGTTTTTTTTTACACGGATTTTCGAATTAGCACGGTTTTTTTTTACACGGATTTTCGAATTAACGCGGTTTTTTTTTACACGGTTTTTTTTTGCGAGGTACGTATCCCCCTCGTAAAAAAAAACCTGGGTGTACACTTTCACAGTGTCTTCTTCCGACGCTCGCTTGTGATTCTGCTGCCGAAGGTTTGCGATTATGATTTGTACTTTGAAGAAAATTTGTATCAGCTCATCCTTCTCTTCTATAAAATTGTGATTCTGGAAGGAATTAGTGATTCAAAAGGCGCATGATAGGAAATCAATCGTTTCTTTTCAGGACCACCATTCCAAATTTGTCCAAATTAGCACTTGATGACGCTACCGCAGACTAGGGACGTTCCGATACTCCAAAATATTGATATTTGATTCGAAACGATAATCGAATCAAAGTATCGATATCACTGATATATTGGAAAGAAAATATCGATACATCGGAAAATCATATGATATTTCAGTCATGAGAACAATTAGAAGATATTTGTTGTTTTATATTCAATAGCGTATTAGTCCTTTACAAAAATAATTGCAAATGACATTTTTTTTCAGTTAGTCAACTTATAGATAGTAGAATCTATAGATGAGCGAAAGCATGGCTGAGTCGATTTTTTTGCCCGTGCACACGCGCATATGACGTCATAGCCCTTAACGTTTCCATTGAAATCGTGACGTCATGCTCGTTTGGAGACACGTTTGACAGTTCGTTTGGAGACAGAGGATTTATCTTCGCTCATCTATATATTCCACTATCTATAAGTCAACTAAGCATATGCGGTATTTCGAAAAATTTCGTTTCAGGTGGTTCGAAACGAAATTCCGCGGAATTTCGCGGAATTTAAGCATGGCGAAATCAGATTTCTTGATTTCGTTTCGTTCCGTAAAAAGTCAAAAATTTCGCTAGAAAAAACTAGCTTCTAACGAAATTTTACGGAATTCCGCGGAATTTCGAAACAAATTTAAACTAATCCATACTTTATATTATAAAAAATTCTGGCTGCGCCGCTGAGAAATCGTTAAGTTGATATCAAAATTTTGGTTATACAGTTTTTCCTATTAACGCTTACTATATAACCCCATTCTTAGTCGACAAATACGTAAGTAGTTTTCTTCTATAAAACGTCTTCAGTGTTTCCATGATTTCAATTTTGTGATATTTTTCTACTATTTGCATAATATGAATGCGGAATCGATCGTGTTGCTGCTGGTCATGGGCATGGGACCGCAGCTAGTCCGGGAGAACGCGAAGTGAAAAAATCTACCTTGCGTAGCAAAAATTTGTTTAACCAGTGTGCAATCGATCGTGTTGATGCTGGTCATGCCTGCTAGTATGGGAGAACGCGAAGTGATAAAACTCATGTCTGCATCGAAGAGCACAAAATAATGTAGTGCGGAATCGATCGTGTTGTAGAAGATTATTAAACGAAGCACATTGATCTTGCGTTGGATTGATTTGAAACACAGTTTTCATCTTCTTGCTTTCAAAATAAATTCGTTTACAATAAATATTTTGTCGCTTAACAAGGGGTTTCACATGAATTACCTTCTCAACCAACGATTCCTTTTCCGTAGCGCTTACGGAGATGCAGAGTATTCCTCAGTCTCTTAAAACAATGAGTGTTAAACTAATTTTCCTCTCCTTATCCTAAATTGACTATTAGCACGTGACCACCATCGTTGTTGGTCATGAATTGGATACTCCGAAGCAAGTATACAATAAGAATAGCTTTTTTGTATCCCAAGAATATTATTTAATTGGTGAGCTGGGCATATTTGCTGTTTCTCAACCAATCATGATTAGCAACTATGATGTGTGCAGTTAATTAAGCTAATAAGCTCTTCTTTGACTATTTGCACAATATGTGAGCAACAGTTCGTTGATTTCAAGGCGGCATACGACAGTATAGACCGCGTAGAGCTATGGAAAATTATGGACGAGAACAGCTTCCCTGGAAAGCTTACCAGACTGATCAAAGCAACGGTGGATGGTGTGCAAAACTGTGTGAAGATCTCGGGCGAACACTCCAGTTGGTTCGAATCGCGCCGGGGACTAAGACAAGGTGATGGACTTTCGTGCCTGTTGTTCAACATTGCGCTAGAAGGTGTCATGCGGAGAGCCGGGTGTAATAGCCGGGGTACGATTTTCAACAGATCCAGTCAATTTATTTGCTTCGCGGATGACATGGACATTGTCGGCCGAACATTTGCAAAGGTGGCAGAACTGTACACCCGCCTGAAACGTGAAGCAACAAAAGTTGGACTGGTGGTGAATGCGTCAAAGACAAAGTACATGCTTGTGGGCGGAACCGAGCGCGACAGGGCCCGCCTGGGAAGCAGTGTTACGATAGACGGGGATACCTTCGAGGTGGTCGAGGAATTCGTCTACCTCGGATCCTTGCTAACGGCTGACAACAACGTTAGTCGTGAAATACGAAGGCGCATCATCTGTGGAAGTCGGGCCTACTACGGGCTCCAGAAGAAACTGCGGTCGAAAAGATTCGCCACCGCACCAAATGTGTCATGTACAAGACGTTAATAAGACCGGTAGTCCTCTACGGACATGAAACATGGACAATGCTCGAGGAGGACTTGCAAGCACTCGGAGTATTCGAGAGACGGGTGCTTAGGACCATCTTTGGCGGTGTACAAGAAGACGGTGTGTGGCGGCGAAGAATGAACCATGAGCTCGCCCAGCTCTACGGCGAACCCAGTATCCAGAAGGTAGCTAAAGCCGGAAGGGTACGATGGGCAGGGCATGTTGCAAGAATGCCGGACAGCAACCCCCGAAGATGGTGTTCGGGACGAGGGACGAGGGACGAGACAACGTGGAGCGCAGCGAGCGAAATGGGGAGACCAGGTGCAGAACGACTTGGCGAGCGTGGGGCGTATTCGAGGATGGAGAGATGCGGCCTCGAACCGTGTATTGTGGCGTCAAATTGTTGATTCAGTGTTATCTGTATAGATGTAGACTAAATAAATGAATGAAAATGAATGTGAGGAACAGGGAATCAATATTTGGACAACGCCTAACAGTATACTCTTTGTCATCAACAGAGTTTGTTATACTGACAAACGCACTTAGCGACAAACCTTTATCCGGAGCCGAATACAATATGGCAAGAGTCATTTGCCTTGCATACTCTTATATTTCCAAGAATACAATGCTTATTTTGTAATCATTGTTCGATTCTCGAATATTTCCATAAAAGCAGAAACTATGATAGCATAAAACCGAAATTTGCTCTAGAAATAATGCAAAATAACGGGTTGAAAAGTTAGCAACAAGATTGTCTTCTTTTTTGTTGCTGACAAAATTTTTCGGATCTCGGATTATCTCCGAGAAAACGGGCTTGGTAGTCATATAGCTACAGCTTCTGCCTCATACACAGGAGGTCGTGGGTTCAATCCCAGGTCCGTTCCATTCTCCTACTTTGTATCTTTCTCTATATTTCTCATGTTCTAGCAATCGCTAGAACAGGAAATGGACTTCCAAACCGTTTCCATTACGATTCCTATACCTTCAACTTGAGTATTCTAACAGTAATCTGCTAGAATTGGAAATGAACTATAGAGCTCGTTTCCTACATCCAATTAGAAATTCCATCAGTTGCTTTCTCCTATCTATCACATTGGCAGCTCGTTAACCAAGACGGACCTCTGCCTCTCGAACCTAACCCAAAAAATTCCAACAAAATCCGCATGAACTCGTGGCACGTGCAGAGGTATATTCGGCTTGCAGTGGGCGAGTGATTGCATCATCATTTCCTCCTTCTTCCCTACATTGACTTGCATTCTGACGTGGCAGGCGCCAGTATGACCTAACAAATGAGATCACCAGTACTTGTACATTGAAGATGTGTGCTAGTCCCAAGCAAACATCTGTTGGTTCCCTGTGCAAGAACAGCTGATCTGGTCATAATGGAGTAGCAACTACGAGCAGTCAATCAAGCTCAAGCTCAAGCTCAAGCTCTTTGTCATTATTATCTCCGACAAAATCAAAGCTTTGTCGTTGGTTTGCTTTTGTCGCTTTTTTCGCACGCGCATTCCAGAAAAATTGATTCCCTGGTGAGGAACATTGCAGATTTGTGGGTATTTCTAGATCTTCGCATGGAATTAGCAAAAAAAAATTAAGAGCGGGTTGAAAGATCATTAAAATTGCTGAGAATTTTTTACTTATGATTGCTTTCAGCACATACTGACCATAACAGCTGTTCTCATATGCCAAGGACATACACACAATAGCTCAGTTTGTCGAGCTGATTGTATATAAGACTATGCTGCCGCTAACCGCAAGTCGAGCACATCTGTATATGGACGCTCATATACAGGTGTGCTCGACTTGCGGTTAGCGGCAGTATGGGTCTGTGAAATTCAATCTGAAATATGTACATATCTTTGTGCATTTTAGAAAGGTGCACAGGATTCTTCTAGTGAGCAAATTAATGCTATTGCTATATATGTAGACGAAGAATAAGAAGGAATAAAATTTGGCAGATACGCCCTTTTCAAATGTTGATCTAGTAATATCAATTCTGGCAGATGTGGACACATAATTAAGTATCCCACTAAATGAAAAATAAATCCAAGCATCCTTTTTAAAATTTTGACTAAGTCAATACTGTAAAACCACGCTGACAAGACAATATGAAGCAAGCTTCAGCATAATTACATAATTCTTAGGTGAACTAAGGTCTTAAACGAAATTTGTAAGAACTGGTGTAAGAATGTGTAAGAACTGGTAACCCAAAAATAAGCAATACCAGCGCCGGCCGTGTCCGAATGCAGGTCAATTAAGGAATGGGTAGGAAAATGTTGACATGATACTCGCTTTGATAGAAGCCGACGAGTCATCTGCACTTCCACGAGAAATCACTGGGATGTTGGATATATGGGGTAGGTATTGTGGCAGGGTTCGTTTTGGTAAACGGTATGCCGTGTATAGAGTGTAGTTTGATCAATTCAAAACATAATCGAACGAACACTAATTATTTTAATTACCGACCGCTCTAAACAGAACAAAATTATCGATGACCAGCCGATCTCTCTGCTAACCGCACAAAGCAGAACAATATTTTCGATGACCGGCCGATCGTTCTGCTTACTGCCGCGAACTGAATCTTCACTTTCTAATTAATTGACTCACCCGTCTTTATTTTTATATACTTACTGATATAAAACTGATATAAAATTGATCCGATTCGGGAGCACACACTCCACGATGAATTCCTTTGAAAGCGGCACAAATGCTGGGGTATTGCTTCATCGCCAATGCAATGGTATATGCGGCGAGAATGTGACGATTTATCATAGATTGCCTCTTCAGTTATTATAACTCTTTTGGTCGCAAAACAGACCTTCGCAAAACAGACTTCGAAAAGTGGAATCAGAATTGCGTACATGTAAAACCAATTCAATAAAAATTCCGCGGAAAAAAATCAAAATTTCGTTTCGTTTCGAAAAATTTCGAATTAAATGAACCTTGATTTCGTATCGTTTCGAAGTCTCGAAAGAAATCTATATTTCGTTTCGTTTCGATCCGAATCAACATAAACATTTTAAATTTCGTTTCGTTTCGTTTCGTTAGGAAAAAGTGTGTTATCGCATACCCTTAAAGTCAACTGAATCTGGGCGACGTTTGCAAGTCCACCAATCATCGGCTGCTGCGATCGTCTTAGTTTCACCAGTAGTAGCATACTAGTACCTAACGCTAGTGGCGCTGTATAGTCATTGAAATTATTTAGCCAAAATTAGCTTCAACGAGCTTCAATTGGCCATAATTAATGCATCATGTTGTAAAATTTCCAAGGGAAAGCCCATACAAATATTGAACTTCTATAGCATTTTTTTTCTTCAAATTTCGTAAGGTTATTCTGAATCTTTTCCACAAGAAATACTTCTAAATGTCCATAAGATATTGTTCTGAATTAACTACTTCTTAAGGAAATTCTTCCTGATTCCTTAAGGAGGAATTCTCTTCAATTTTCAAAGGAACAAATCACACATGATTGACATTGACCTATCACGTCAAAAAGTTTTGTTCGTTGAATCGATTATTTGAGTTACGTTACTTGAAGTAATTTTTTCAAAGAACTCTATATTTTTGACGCCTCTTTGTTTAAATTAAAACAAAAAGACAGATTTTGCACAGTGGCGTGTCAATTAAAATTTGTTCACAGCGGCGAGTTGCCAAAACTTTCACCGACGACAGCGCACACCTCAATTTATATCAACCGCGGCACTAAGAAAAATATATTTTCTATTTTTTCAAAACTGACCTTTTCTATTAAAAATACGGCATTTCAGAACCTTTCTCTGGTTAGGGTTACATATAACTTCTATTATGTGAAGTACTTTTTTTTACAATGTAAAAATGTTATTGTTACTTTTGTGTATTAATGGCCATTTTCCTGATTCGATATATTGATATCGAAAGCAAAAATATCGATATGACCGATATATCGAAAGCAAAATATCGATACAAAAATATCGGATATCGAAACAAATATATCAATATTCCGATATATCGGAAATATCGGAACGTCCCTACCGCAGACAGTTACCGTTCGTAGCAGAATCCCTAGAGCTGCAAAAATTATATCGCATGGGTGGCATCAGAAACTAACATCATTCTGATGTCCGTGTTGGGAGTTGGAAACGCATGAACGGGATTGATTGGTTCTAAAACGTCTGCTGATATTTTCAAAAGTTTATCGTAAACAATCGAAAGTTTCAATGAAATTGGTAAATTGCTGTATAGTTTCCGAGTCGAATGATATATAGTCTTCCAAAATCCATCGAAAGATAAAAGTATAACGTTCAAAATCTTACATGATTTCATGACGAGCCCCAATTTTAGATTCTGATTTGACGCCCAGCACCTTCTGGTAAGACGCTGTTTAACGGCAAATCCTACGTGTATGATAATGTAGTTTTCAAACAAGAATACTTCCTCCTCATCAGAATGTCGATTTTGCACTTGGGATGATAGGTACGGGACAGGTTTTCTTGTTGGTTATTCGATCGTTAAAACGATATCTCAAGAAGCATAAAGTTGTATCGTTGACTGACGTACCTACGGGGCTTCAATAATAAAACACTCAAGAACCTATATGAGAAAACAATTTCCAATAAACTTACCTTCAAACAGCGTCTTCGTTTCACATTATCCAATCGCTCTTAGAAGAAGAACGGATGTGATATTATAATATAAACCCTCAAGGACCAACCATACCGACTGCAATTTTATCTCAATCTTTATTTGTATTCAATGTTTGACTTTTATTCTCTTTTTAGAAGGGGGAGAGTAAATACAGTAAATATATGTATTTTTGTTTATTTTCTTCCTTCATCATTAGGATGCATATTTCACAACTGCTGTATGATACTCTGATTCCGACGACGACGGCTCTTATTTTCCTTCAAAGAGTTTTCGCAGATTGGCGCACTTCTGTACTCGTTATTTTACTTCCCTACTCTGTTTATCTACATTGCACCACGTGAAACTTGTCTGACTTTCGTCTTATCCGCATCATAAGAGGGCAAGCAGGTTCGCTCGCAAATCTCTTCCGGTTCTGCATTAGTTTGCTCTGGTGAAGCGCATAGATTTGCAATATAAATCTGTCTGTCTGGAGTGTGGTTTGTGTTTTTTTTTTACTTCAACAAGTGCGATCTGCAGGAAAGTATTTACGCAACATAAAATCTGTGTTATTTGTTTGATCTATGGGGTGCAATCATCAACATGTGTTTTTTTATCATAGTATATTTATTGTCTTCAGATTTACCTACATCAGATCTTTGTGTTTTTCTTTCCTACTTAGCTGCAATCCGTTTCGAATGTTATGTTCTGTCAGTTACACATGTTTCGTATTAAGTTTATTGTCTTGGGGGTTTACTCGTATTTTGTTCATATTTTTATTTTTATTATAATACTGATCATTCCACATGAATACATTTATTCTTAGATTGTACGAACTTTCACCGTTTTTCTCATGCCTTCTCCGTATTTAATTATTGTCGGAACGACTTGTATTGTTTGATTACGTTTACTGTAAGCTTAGTTTTCCCATCTTTTGTTCATTCTCGAAACACATTCTTAACGACTATATCTTTCCTTAAATGTAAATCCTATCGACATCTCATAGACAATCGATTAACCCTTGATTGATAAAGCTGAAGGGGAAATGGATTGCCATCAATGAGGATTCTAAACGCTTTGCAGCGACTTCTTTCTATTTGGCTTCCCACTAGTTAGGAATAATATGTATTGTCCATTGATTTCTGCTGTTATTGGTTTTGTTCCTTATCTTAAGAGACAATGATGATCATCGTAACACACTTGGGAACTGATACTCGGTGCAATGATAATAATGATAATGAATTGTCACCCACAGCAAGTTTTTGATATTCAGATGCCATTATTCGTTAGCTTATATAATAGATGGTACCGGTCAATTTATCTCCCATTTTCCCAAAGCGACTAATTGCATAGCTCTTCTCTAAAGGTTTCCATTTTATTGATAGAATGCCTAAATTATCGTACGTTTGTTTGACTTTTTTTAGATATTGACAATTGTTGAAAACCGTTTTTAGAAGTTGGTTCGATTAAAGGTAAATTGATATTTTATTGTTTATGGGCGGCATTGACGACCACGTGAAAGAAATGGTATTTCACAGTAGAAATCCAAATCGAAAGAATATTATACTTTCTAGTTTGTGTGCAGTTTTAATTGGAGCAGTTTACCGTTATTTGGTCGACACAAACTCCAAAACATACAAGGGTCAAAAAAGTGGAACGCATGAAGTAAAATATTTGAGAAAAAAAATTATATTTTTTACCATTTGACGGTGTTTTTTATATTCAACGTTGCCGAAAATGGAGATTGTTATGGCCCTAATCTTCTAACAGGGATAAAGGTGTAGTTTCTAGCTGATGCACAGCTAATCCTCAAGCCCTTTATTCCATACAGCCAATTATAGGATATATAAACCCACTCATTCGTCTCCGAAAACCTTAATAGAAACCGGAAACACGTATCTGAAAAGATTCATTCCATACTATCTGATCCAGAAAATTGAGCCCGAAATGAATCAATTCACATCAATTGATACATTTAACACACATCGAAAAATGATGACGTCTTTGCCACCACCCCTCGACACGTTTATCAGGAAAGTCCACCCTCATCATCGAAGCGACAGGAAAAATCTGCCACCCATCAGCAATCCTAGTGGGAAAGAAAAAGAAAGTAACAAAAACCTACTAACGAGCCAATTTAACTCAAAGTTTAATTCCATTCCATGTTTCTTCCTGGATCAAAACTGACAACGACGTCAGACGAAAGAAATCTATCGATATTCTCTTCCACGTGGTCCGTCACCCACCATGACCCATTTATCGTCCGCCCTTCAGACGCGGATTGTTTACAACTGTTTTTCCCATTTCCGTAACTGGTTTCCCCGAACCGTCGACCGCGTCCTGCGACGATCCCCGCCGACCGGAGCAGATGCCTTTCCAGTGTAGCAGCATAGACAGAATGAATTTCATATTTTCTTATCTTCTAGTCTAGCGACCGTGATGCCCCGATCGATGATGCTGATGATGATGGAGATTGGGGGGAAAAACCGAGCGGGAAAGTGGTTTAGCTGCCTACGGTTTGGCATTTCCGTCGATTCACTGCGACGACAACGACGGTGGATATATCGGACTCGACGATACAAGAAACAAACGATTTTGGGATTTTGGAACCGGGCCGGAGGCTGTCTGATAGGGTGGAGTGTTCTCTTTAGCGTGTTTGATAGATAGGGATGAGTTCGTTGCTGTAACAGTTTAAGGACGATTGGGTTGCGATTTGGAAAAGGGTTGGTAGAATTAGAATGACAGTGTCTTTCCGGATAAAGAAAGAAGTGTAATCCTGTATTACAGATTTCGTATCAGCAAAAGTTCAAAGCAAAACAATTTAAAATGGTTCAATAGTGAATAGAAGCGTAGTATTCGATGGTGTCAACAAAATGACGATGGGCTGCCGGCGTCTCTAAACCTCTCCATTCAAAAACTGTTTAAATACGTTTGGATGTTCTTTGAAGAGTTTTGAGTTATGTTGTTTGAAATTAATTCAAATCTATTCTGGTGTTAATCAGATGAAAGCTAAATAATAGAACATTCGTAGGCTGTTTATCCTTCAGTCTCGTAGGCTACGATGGATCTAAAATACTTGATTGCTTGAGGCAAAACGCCTTATGATTTTAAAGCCTCTTCGCTCGACTCATCTTTAGTCAGAAAAACACACAGCACTGCTAATTCTTATAGTGCGAAATTATGAAATCGGAATTGTATTTGAATCGATTACTATTTAATAATTTATGGCTAAGAAATGGCATTAAAATTCTTCATCACATTATCATGATGCTTTAAGAACATCTCATTGATGATTCACAAAGGATGACAATCGTAAACTTTTCCTGCAAAACATCACGTTTAGATACTATTTTTCAGAAATCAACAGATTACATCACTGTTTACGAACATGTGACTAATTTGGTGTTTAAGAATCAACACTGACCATTTATTCTTATCTTGGGGTTGAAAAACATGCTTGTGCCTATCTACACAATAAGTCGAAATACAATAGCTGGAGTATAAACGGAATGGAATAACGAAATGAAATATTAAATCTGAAGTGGAATGAAAAAAAATATTCCACTTCATATTTGGTGATATGTACAACCTTCATATCCTGCAAAATAGAATAAATGGAACTATAAAACAATCATTTAACTTGATATGGCATCCAGACGAGATAATCAAGTAATAAACGTAACAACCCTAGATTTGGCCGAATTTTGCCAAATTTCGAATATTGTGCAGTATATGAAGAACAATTCACGGAACCTCGCATACAGTCATACCTTCATGTGTCGATTTTGAAAGGACCATCGACTCATGGAAATATCGACTTGTGGAATAGAAATTTCTTGGAAAGCTGTTTGAAGGGACGATCACAGCAACCCAGAAAATATTTTTTATATGGCAAAATTTGCTTCCATGAGTCGATGTCAAGTCATAGAAGATCGGCTCATGGAGGTTTGACTGTATATTCAATGGGCCGATATCCGAAGAACCGCTTTTTGAATAGGGCACTGCACGGAAACATCTCTTTCTCTTTCGTTCCTTATAAATTTTGACGTTTACTGGCCTTGTTGTTTTCTAATTTCATTGCAGCGAGAAAGAGACAAAGTAGTCCGTGCAGTGCCCTATAGAAGCCATTGGCAGTCATTGAAGTCATTTAAGGATAGGGTATCCAATCATGGTTTGAACTAGTGAAAAGCGTATCATGGTTTGAACCATTTTGAAATCAGTAGAAATTACCATCTCATTGGCAGGAAATGAACCTAAAACAGTATGAATGGAATATTTAGGTATACTGGAAGTGATAGAGTTTATTTAAACATTCGTACATATTGTTTAAGTAATAAAATAAAGCGATTTAAAAACGTCCTGAATTTGCGCCAAATCCCCCCCACCAGTGGCATAATTTCAAAAAGCTCGTAAAGGACGCATTTTATGACACAGGAGTGAGATCAATATATCAAAAGAACGCTATTTTCATCTGTAATCGATTGACGTCATCATACAATTGAGAAACAGTTTTAAATAGTTAAAATAGTAACATTTATACAAGGTAAAAACTGATCATGGTTTGAACTAAATTCGTACCATGGTTTGAACTTGTAAATGCAGTCATGTTCTGCTGCTGTCCGCTAGGAGCGCTGCATGCGCCTAGCTGGAGCATTTTGTTTACATTTCCAATATGAAAAAATCGCAATTTTCATATCGATAGTTTAGACGATTTTCATACGTTTCGAGTTACTAATCGAATGCGAGAAGATGCATAGTAAAACAAATTTGCTTTTCTACAGATTTCCTCAGCGTTTCATGCATGTGATTAGTATTATATTTAGGAGCTGCTAGCTGCTGCAGTAGTTCAAACCATGGTACGAATTTAGTTCAAACCATGAACAGTGTAGTTCAAACCATGGTACGAATCAAAGTTATGTAATTATTAAGTTTTTTCAATGAAACTAAGCATAAATATGTGCACCCAGGATGTTTTTAGAAAGATAATGAACTAAGCTTTCATACAAACTAGAAATCGCAGTTCTAACATGTCCCGTTAATGAAATAAATCAATTTTATTTTAACGGCTCATCTGGAACCCGCCATTTGGTTCAAACCATGATTGGATACCCTACTCCTCACGGAATCCGAATTTCAAAGTACTCGCGTTTTCGGGGGCACACAGGCGGGTGCTAAGCTGTCAAATTTTTGTTGCCACCAATCGAGCGAATGCCGACGGCACTAACACCAAGCCGTAGTCTATGAAAAATAAACACTGCAGTGAGTGAGAATGTTCTGAAACGCACAAGGTTTGGATAATGCAAGAAACAACTGTTTCTGCTAACCACAGAGTTTCTTCTACCAACATAATTATTTATCTGCATATTTTGCGTAAGGAATAAAGTGAAAACACTACATATTTACGGATTTGGTGTATTTTTGTTCGTTGCGATCTTTAATTTAATATGTGCTTTCGACACCACTCTCTCTTGTAAAAACGGTAAACAATACAAATTTTTACAAATACCATCACAATTTATAATAGTATATGAGCATTTAGACATTGGAGTATAAATTTATGCGCCAAAAAAGAGGGTACTGTCATACTTGCCAAACTCCATATGAAAAAAAATCCGTTGTCCCCCCTCTGGGGGCACACCACTCGATACGGAGGCGGCACGAAACTGTCAGTTTTGTTGATTTAGCGTTGCTGCGTCGCAGCATGCGTGTAAAAATAAAATCCGTATCGAGTAGTGTGCCCCGAAACCGCGAGCACTTTGAAACTTTGGATTCCATAAGGAGTGACCTTAAGGACACTCCTCACGGAATCCGAATTTCAAAGTACTCGCTTTTTCAAGGGCACACCAATCGATACGAAAGCAATGCAAAACTGTCATTTTTATAATTTCAGCTTTGCTGCGCCGCAGCATGCGTGAAATAATAAAAATGGCAGTTGTGCGTTACATCCGTATCGAGTGGTGTGCCCTTGAAAAGGTGGGTACTTTGAAATTTGGATTCCCTGAGAAGTGTCCTGAATGCAAGTTGATCAAGTTTAAACATTTTCTTTTTACAACTCCTGTTTTCTCCCATGACATACTTTTTGTTAAATAAGCAATTTGAGGGGGCAAATTCCAAAACATTCCTTTGTAAAAACGATGATTTTTTTGTTCCCAATAATATATTATTTTTAATAATATTTGTTACAGCTACAAAGCATAAATATAATTCAACACATTCTTGGAAGTTTCTTGGAACAGCGGAACGCAAATAGAACCTAGAACCTGAGACAAATCATGGGAAGAGGAAAAACAGTTAAATCGTAAAAGGTTGATGATGAGCTGTCAGATGCAATAACTTTTTGTTGTGAAGTATTGATATCTCATACATATATCTAAAATACAGGGAAGGACCGTTTAACCAAAAGTCAGCCATTTAACGGAATACCACTAGGCCGATAATTGTTTGAACGAATATGTAATTTGGCCAAACAAACCACCAGGCCGAAGTCCATCTGACCGAAAGTCAATCGGCCGATAATGTCATTTGGTTGAAAGGAACATGTGGCCTAAAATGTCTATTTGGCCGAACTGGTCATATGACCGAAAAAGTCGTTTAGCAGAATGGACCAATAGGTTGAAAATGCCGTTTAACCGAATAGGCCATTTGGCCGAAAATGCCGTTTGGCCGAAATGATCGTTCGACAGAAAGAGGTCATAAAGCTGAATCTGTCCTTTGACCGAAAATTTCATTTGGTGCAACGGAACGGGTCGGCCGTAAGTGTCGTTTGCTGAACGGGTCATATGACCGAAAAAGTAGTTTGAATAAGAATGTGAAAAGTGTGAAGTGATTAATGATTATTGGGAAGTGAGAAGTAAGAAGAGCGAAGTAGGAAGTGAAAAATAAAAAGCAAGAAGAGACTCACTTTTCGCATTTTTTGCACCTTATTTCTCACAGTGGAAAGTAACTTCTACTTCTGTTATGTTACTGTTCACATCTTTTCTCTCATATTTTCTAACTTCTCACTGTGAGAAGTGATAAATCGACATTGTTGCTTCATAAGAGCGAAAGTCAGACACACCCAACCAGAGATTGCAACATTTTATTGCAATATCGCATTAGTTTCGCCTACAGTTTGCCATAATTTGCGACATATGCACAGATTGTATTAAGTAAACGGAAGGCCCTTGCATTAGGTCTTCGGTCACGAGAAAATAAGAACTGGTTATGTGTTAGTGTCTACATTGAATCTAATTTTACGCTCCCCCATGAAGGAGTAAAATGCTGGATACTTCGACAACCTCTGCAACCATTCAAAATAATTCGGTCAAAGACGGGAATTGAACCCGAACCCTCCACACTTAGCACGTCTAGACTGACACGCTACCATCTGGACTATTGATATGATGGACATCTGGACTATTGACCAGATGAGGAACTACGCGACCAAACGCAATCATAATCCACGTTTCATGGTATGCGGATGTGACAAGTGGAAGGGTAAGTGGAATAAGTACCATATTTGTGTCCTTTTCCGTTACCAAGCTAAATGGAATCGGGAAGATTGTGTGGTGTGATTGTGTGATATCAGACTTTGTTATTCTTATGTTATTCATGAATAACAAATTTGTTATTGTCATTATGCAGTGCATTTAAAATAGCATCCCAACAACATATTTTGTTATAATAGTGAAAAAAATATTCATATGTTATTGTAAGGAAGGACAGAACAACAAATGAAGAACACTTTTTGCAATCGTAACAAAGTTTGTTATTCATTTATTATTTGCATTTGCAACATATCAATTATAATTTGATATTTCCTTTTCTTCTAATATTCTGCTATAGGTTTACCCTTATAATGGCAAAACAAGTCATTTTTGAGCTTTTTTCTTGAACAATGTCTGTTATAATTTTTGTTATTTCAACAACTATATCAAGAAAACTAACATCAGATTTGGCTATTCTGTTATTCATATGTTAATGCTAAGACTTGATATTCTGCTGCTATTTTCTTCTACCCGTGTAACCTTCCTGAAATCAGCAGAAAAAGTCAATGTCAAGGCTGGTAGCGATCAACGCCATTCAAAATAGTAACTTTAGTGACCAAAGTGGATGAAAAAGAGACTAAATAGTGACTTTCAGTCAGTGTTGAGAAAAAATTCAAAACCTCATGTATCAAACACGATGAATTAGATTTAGAATGATTACATGAGTTACAAATTGTACAACAATTTGGAAGCAAGCTCAAGCAGTATGGGGAAAAACCTCCTCAAACCTTTGTAAAAACCTCCTCAAACCTTTGTAGAATTTCTTGACATGGAAACCATTAGCCCATTCTGCTTACTTCACAATATAAATATGCATGAACAGTGACATAGAACCCCTTCAACAAGTTACTGTTGAAAAGCTATCAATAGCGTCTAGTGAAAAGGTTAAAAGGTTTTAATGAGACCTTGCAGGCACAAAGAAGTCAAGACCGACTTTTGGGCCAACAAACTCTGAGCCAGTGATCCCCAAAGTGCGGCTCTTTAAACCTTTTCCTGCGGCCCGCGAAGGATTTCTGAGAATACACTACATGTGGCCCATTGATAGATAAGCATTATATGACAGGTTCACATCATTATGAGCATGATGTTATCGCTCAGGGTTATGATAATAGCAAATTTGTACACACAAAAAACAAAAATTGTTTAATTAAATAATTTGACCTTTACATTTAAAAATTGTATTTATTTCATCAAAATAAAAGTTTATTTTTTACTGTGAAAATTATATTTTCAATTTGAAAGTATTTTTCGTCTGTTTATAATGTAAAATAAAAAGTGTTTTCTTTCAGTGTGAGTATTTCAAAAGTGTCAAGCCGCCAAGCAAAACACCCGTAGCCATCTGCCAAACAACAAAACAGACATCCAAAACAAAACAAACAACAAAACAGACAAAACAGAAATATCCTCAATTAGATTAAATATATCAGGAAAGTGGATAATAAATAGAAGGTAGGTCACAAAGATTTCAGTCACGATTTATATTTAATAAATTATTGGATATTTTCTGCATATTTTCCTATAGGTTGCCGCTGTGAAGCGGTATATTTAGCTGCATCGGTCTGCGCTGCGGGTTTCCCCCTGAGATAAACAACTTCGCATTCTCTTAAACTGAAATCGTTGCTCTAGGCTCGGCTCTAGGCTACAGGAAACGGAAGGTAAGCATTCAATCAAACTCAAACTTGTCCCGTCCAATTAGCAGGTTGAAGTCACTGGAAGTTTCACCCATCCTCGCCTTCCTTTGTTGAAAAAAAAATTAGAGCCAGATATGATAAAATTCTCACGACTTGAACCTGCCCATTGGACGGGACTAGTATTTATACAATGACTTCAGATATTTTCCACTTCCTCTTCCCCAGATCTTTCCAGTCAATGACGAGATGTCCCATTGGAATCACCCATACAATGTTAGAGCGATGGAAATGGATTTTTCAAATGGACCCAGAGTGTGTCGCGGGGGAACATCGCTGGCCAAATTTCGGATCTATAAAATACCATCGATAGTAAGTAGGAACATACATACATATTTGTTTACCATAAATCAATCGCGCAGTGCTATATTTGCATCTTGCCACAAAATAATTAATTATAGAGAATAAAATTAATTTGTGCTAATTTTATTCTTGTTAATTTTAGCGGAATCGATGGCAGTATTGTTGCTGACAAATAATCATGGTTCGAGAGTCGTCAGTGTTGGATCGGAAGATCACAGTTATAGGGCTGTCGAGGGCAAAAGCACCTGTAAAATCAACGTGTACCTAGTCAAATAATATCCATTATTGTATAATAAAATATGTCTATAAAACTGGTTTTCTTTGATTGTTTTGAGAAAAGCAACTAATAGCGATGATGTCATCATTTGGAATAACAATATTTCACTTTTATTTTTCACAGTGAACCTTTTTTCTATTTGACAGTTCGACAATTTATTTAAAAAGTTCAAACTTTTAATTTCAGAATAGCTTGCAGCTTTTAAACCATGGTTGCCGTAACAGTTACCGTACTTTAATTTTGAATACTTACAACTCTCTACGAAAAAGAACCAACGAAACTTTTTATTTTTACCAATGGTTTTTTTAATTCTAACAATGGTTTTTCTTTCTGTGTATTTAATCGCAGATTTTAAGAAGCAAAAGGTTGAACCACAGGTGAAAATAATGTGTCATACACTGCTCCGTAATAAGAATGCTTTTATTTTCCGAAACAAGTTAAGTTTTGGTGAAATCTAACCTAAAAAAAAAATGTTACCTATCCACGTACTTTACGAAAAATATTCAACGTATTCAAGAATTTTTCAGTGCTTAGAATCTCAAATAGATTTTGTTCATAATCGCGAACGTATTCTGTTCAGAGTTCCAAATGGATTCTGTTCAGAATACCATTCGAACTCTGTTTTCAGAATTGCAAATAGATTCTGTCCAGAACCTTCAAACGGAGTCTATGCAGAATCCCTTATGAATTCCGAACGGATTATGTTTGGGAACTCTGAAACAGGTTCTGCTCAGAATTCTAAGCGGACTCTATTCTGAATTATAAACTAATTTCGAAAGGATTCCGCTCCGAATCCTAACCGAGATACTCTTCAGAATCACGAACGGGTTCTCGGAACGGAACGAATTCCAAACGAATCCTGTTTAAAACCCCGAACACATTTGCTTAGAATTCCAAACGAATTTTGTTCAGAATTCCAGACGGATTCTGAATAGAATTCAAACGAATTCTACTCGGCATTCTGAATGGATACTTCTTTTGATATTTGCTACGATAAGTTATAGTTAAACCTTGGAAATAAAAAGACATAAGATCGTAATTAAAGAATCGGTCGACATATGATCCATTAGAAAAACAGTTTAGAATATTTTTTGCCAACTGATGTAGCGAAAAATTAATTACTCGTGTCAAGTCCGCTCCTGCAAAAACGGTTCTGAAGCTTGAGTCATTTAAAATTGGGACGCAAAAAAACTGATTTATTTCGGAGCCATATTATTGAACTAAAAATGTTACGTACTGAAAATGAAGGTTATTTATTGATCTTTGAAGAAAAAATAGCGGAAAATTATTCCGATTTCGTTTTAATGACATCTCAAGCTTTTCTTCGAACACCACTCATCATTTTTTGGACACTCTGTTGGATTACCTGAGCGGCCTTTTTCTCCACCATCTCTTCATCTCTGTCGCATCCTTAGACACCTTTCCACTCTCCTTCAACTTCTGCATGACAATTGCCCAAAATTTCGAAAATTTCCTTTTCGAAGAAATCCACCCCGTTATCTCGATACCATTGCAGCACTTCTCTGCTGTAATGACAGCTTGCCAAACCATGCCAAACTTTACAGGTCTTTTGTGGGCTTTAATGTACGGAAGAATACGCTTATTTAGACACTTCTGCTTGAGAATTCACAGTCTTGTTTGTCACGAAAACCTGGGATTTTTGTCCGCAGCAGCAAATACATTACCGATTCATTAGTTTTCTTGCGAATTTATCGGCAAAAACTTGCTTGGGACATCACCTCGTCCAGTAGTAAACTATTGTTCGGGTAGCTGCATTTCAACGATTTTGCGGTTTTTTAACCTGACCAATCGTGTTTTCGAAGCTAGTGTTTAAAACTAACTTTCGATTCGCGGCTTTCATTGTGTATAACTTCAAACAAAATGAACTAAAAGCACTAAGCACTAAAAGAGGAGGCATTTTACAACAAACTGCTGTCAAAACATTCCAGTTCCGACCACTAGGAGCACTACAGTAAAATAAACAGTGCGTGCCAATATTAAATGACTCATGCTTTATAGACTAAAAGTCAGCAACGGCGATAAAACCTATAGAATGGAATGACCTGACAAGTACATATTTTATTTTTTGAAGATTTGCAGGAATAAAAATGTGACGAGTATCGTGACACGCACAAAAAATATGTTTTGTAGTTCATCTTTAAAAATAATGAACGAAATAGTATTCGACATTTTACTAATACGCCTTACCGCGTATATTCAAAAGACGATTGCAAATACCACGCAGAAAAATTCCTAACACCTTGCCCAATCAAATAAGCTCTAATAAAAGCATATTTACAATGACATGTGTGCATATTTGAATCATTCACAAATTTATATTAGAGGCCTGAATAAGAGAAACGCGGATAGAAAATATGACTCTGCCAACACTGCATTTGATCTTCTTCATCAAAGAACAACATATGAAAAGGAAGAAATGGTTTATGTAGATAAAATCTCACAATCCGCTATTTTATGTGTCCACATCACATAACATTAGAACCCAATAAACAATGGAATTTCATTTCATAATCTATAAATGACTTGCATATATTATTGCAAACTAATGTAAAATAAATTAAATTTTGTTTATTTAAAAATGTCATAAAATCGAATTTGGCCGTTTTCAGTATCTGAGCCAATATTTTGGCTGCTTGACAGGTCTCCTGCTCGATTGGCTGCTGTTTTTTGACGGTTCGATTGGCGGCACATACCTATCCGCGTTTCTCTTATTCAGGCCTCTAATTTTTATTAAATTATCATACTTGAAAAATACGTCAAATAAAAGAACTATTTTACAAAGACATTGGGAGAAGACATTGGGAAGATAGAAATGTCACAATATTGACGGTTTAAATGCTCTTTTTTGACTTGCCTTCATATTTATTTCATATTAATTCTTCATATTTATTTACATTTACTTCATATTTTTTTAAAATTAGATACGATAATATCCAGTGTCTAAATGTTTTGAAAATAATGGAAGAATTTGTACTCAGATACAGAATATTCCACTTTTTTACAAGAAACGTGAATATCCCAAAGTATTTACGTAAACAGTCTGTATAAAATGTCATAGAAGTGATATCGTGTTCTGTTTGATGTCACAAACACCCACAATAACTATTTGCAAATCCTTTATTTTATATATTTGGGCATTTCACCAAATAATATGATGTGTGCGATAGACAGTATCTCTATATTCACCAATTAGGATGGTAACCACGGTATTAGGCGATGCGCGGAATTAGGGCAGGTTACGGTACATAAACTTCACATTAATAAAAAAAAACTCCTATTCCACGACGATCTTCTTTGCGAAGCGTGGATATTGATCAACACTGGGTTTAGGCCTCCAAACTATGATTTTGCTCAAAATAGTTGAAGTTTTTAGGGGGGAAAGTGACTTTAGTGACTGACCCAAAAAAAATGACCTAGTCATTAAAAAGCGACACGACAGGCCTGCAAGGTTTATGTTTGCGAATTTCACCCTCATGAAACAACAATGTCAAAATAAGGAGAAAATAATTAAGAAGCAAAAAATGACAAATGAGAAGTGAGACTTCTTACATATCACACCTTATTTCTCATTTCTCGCTACCCACAGTGAGAAGTGAAAACGAGAAGTGGAAAGTAACGGATGATAGTAAAAGACGAAATAAGAGATGTCTCACTTCTCTTTCTTATTTTTCAATTCTAATTTCTTAATTTTCTTTTCTAACTTCTCAATTAAAATTAATCAGTTCACACTTTGGGGTCGTTCAATAATGATGTCACAGGTTTAAGGGGGGAAGGGGGTCTTAGATTTTGTGACAGTACATATGCTAGGTATACAAAAAAGCGTGACAGAGGGGGGAGGGAGGGGGTCTAAAAAAAGCAAAAAGTAGTGGACGTCATAGTTGAATCGTACTGAATTATGTACTGTTCAACCAAATGACATTTTCGGCCATATGACCCGTTTAGGTAACGACATTTACCAAATTAGCTGGTCGTCCAAATCACCAGTTTGCCCGAGCGACATTTCGGTCAAATGTCATTTTTGGTCAATTCATTTGCAGTCTAATAACCGCTTTGGCCAAATGTCCAATGCGGACAAAATGAATTCGGTTAGATGACTTTTGGCGATGACAACGTGTTATTCAGCCGAATGGCTTTCGGCCAAATGACCCTTCCTCCTGAAATACTGATATGAATTTTTATTTCTTTTCTGCTGTGCAGAATTTAACGAATTGGAAACCTTTTTTATGACAAGAAGAATCTAAAATACACGAGGTTTGTGAATCATTTGAACAATAAAACAAACTGAAATTAAAAGAAGAGAAAACAAGAGAAAAGAAGAATTGTCACGCCACAGATCATCGTTTGTATTTTTCTTACTTAAATTCCAATTCCACTCAATTTACAATTTCCATACCCTTTTTTTCCAATTTGAAAAGTTTGAAACATTTAAATCTAGCAGATGCGAAGGTTCTGGGTCGTGCCCAGGCAAATAGAACAAAATCGAGTGAGCAGATGACAGATGCACTAAACATAAGCATGATTTTTGAAAACGTATGTCCAAATGCGAGACTCTCTTCGATTGCACTCTTTTTCGCTAATATCTAGGCTAGTTTAGCGTTTGTTACAATAGTTTTACCACAGCACGGTAGACAAAGCTATTTTCTTCAGATCTCTGCTAAAAAATCCGATGTAATTGTTGGAATGCTTTGTGATAATCAAGAAACAAAGTAAACAAAAGGAGCCTCTCTTTTGGTCATTTGACGTTTTCAACACCCATATCTATGGGAAGCGGTCGACGCAGATGTTTGGATGAAGGTGACCAAAGGCTTCTTGGGTATCGAGAAATCAGATTCTCGTCAACAACGCCGACAGCGTTTGGGTTGGTGACGTCAGTAAAAGAAGTTCAGCATCGGGAATGATCTTTTCAATCAATTTGGCAGGCGGCACTATTTCATTGGCTACTTACTGCTAGCCAAGTGCCACGGTTTCCTCGATTGAAACTTATTGCTTTAGCTAGACGTGCTGGGAAGCAATATGGCTGAACCAACTCCTCGGTAACCTCAGTTCTGGAGGATGCCTGTCCTTTGAGCGGTCGGAAAGATGACGTATGTTGCTAGTTTCAGACAAAGGTACGTAGCAATTACGATTAAAGCTCCAGAAAGTGGCATTGCTTATAGGAGTTTGGGCGGCCGAGAACAGTGCACAGAGCAATATCTATCATTAAAAACGAAATTCCTAGAGTACGATGTACGGCAATTATAGAAGTACTCTTGAATAAACCGCCTAACTTAAAGTTGACATAATGACATGTCGCGGCCGTATGGACAAATGCTCAAAATTATTCTCAATCTTCTACAGATTGTCGTTAACATTGGATGGGAGTGCAATGCACGGAAACTATGATGCGGATAAATTGGGGTAAGTCATTCCCAAAAACAAGTCGTTAGAGTACATATCCTGAGAAACAGCAGTGTCAAAATAATCCACCACTGTACTCTTCGTCGAAATCACCAAAGCAGTACATTTGTAAAAAAAATACGATACACTTTTCCAAACCAGGCATCATCAATCTATGTATGAGCTTTCGTCATTTTGTAGAGTCATGACAAATGTGCATGTGAACAAATCAGTGAAGTATTTAATAAAGTCAAAGCAAGAGAAGCACGCATCTAGGTACATGCTGCTCGCTTTTCGCGAAAGTATGGACTACTCGCACGACAATTTGGCAAATTGTAAAATGTGGACCACTCAACAGTCACTAACTTTGGAGAACATTTGTCAAGGATCCCAGTAGGCTTAATCGGCACCAAATTAGAAGCCGAAAGACGCAAAGAAAAAGTGTAGGCAGCGGTTTCACGATTTTCAAACTTTCCATCCGAGTTGTTACAAACAGGCTGATGGTGGCGTCTTAGTTTGCAACTTTGTAACGAGAGGACTGATAACTTCCAAGAAGACAGTAGCACCATCGCAACAAATTCCGCCGATGTTCAATCGTTTTACATGATGATATTGACTATGTTTGATTGCGTTACGTAGATGACTAATAAAGCCACGCCAAGATAGACAGCTTCCTTTGCAGAGATTTTCAAACACATTGAACAGTCGAAGCAGGAAAACAAATATCGTTTGTGGCAGATCGTCACAGGCGCGACTTGAAAAGCGACATTTCCACTGCGACCGAGGCCATCAGAGCCAAGATGGTTATAATGCCGAATGCTTGGAAAAATATGCAACACAACAGCAACAGCAACACATTTGTTTCGTTTTGTTCTGTGCGAATGTAACATGTTGTCACTGTGAAATTTTTTTGCTGTACTCTGCCTGTAATCGCATATTT
Organism: Armigeres subalbatus; assembly: GCF_024139115.2. Lineage (NCBI taxonomy): Eukaryota > Metazoa > Arthropoda > Insecta > Diptera > Culicidae > Armigeres > Armigeres subalbatus. The sequence continues at coordinate 296,263,437 of NC_085141.1, forward strand.
GTCCCATCTTTGCTGGGTTTCCTATTCATATGGGGCAGATATGCGATTACAGGTAGTACTATCCTGCGAACAATTTGAAGGAGGCGCTCCACCTAGTCAAAAGTGACTAGACGTCCCGCATTTTTGTTATTTTCGCATTTTGTCGAACAGTTCATAAATTTTCCCACGAAACGAGAATGATCAAACTCACCCGCGATCTCACTTTTAAATTATCAAGTGATAAAAACTCGCCAGCGATTAAGAATCGTTTGAAAATCGTATCTTGATTTGAAGCATTTACCGTTACACTTTGCACTCTTTTTTGAACTTTGTTTACTACCATGAAACCATATCGTCAAAAAGAAGATATAACGGGACGTTTGACAATTAGCTGATATTAGAAAAAATTATTGTTGGAATGGAAATTCTGTGTTCATTATCGTTTGAGTACAAAATTTGAGAAGTTGTCGCCAGCGACATCTCGCCTCCTGTTTTCACGTGAAAAGTTTTCACATGAAAATAGCAATAAAGGGACTGAGGAAAAATTACTTCTATTACAGAAGCACAGAAGTAAAATTGAATGCCACTCAATCACAAATAAAAAGATGTTGTGATTTTAAATGTATTTTTGTTCGCGTAAATATTTGGAACATCCAAATAAACTTACCGATCTGTTTAATCTAAAGAAATTTAAACTATATTTGCTAGTAAAATTTAGTCAAATTTAATTGAACATCGAATGTTAATGCATTTGTTGTGGTTGATGAGGTACAATTTTACACGCCATTTAATTTTTAAACTATTTGCTGTGTAAGTATAGACAAAACCACAAAATTGCATTGCAAATTAATGAAAAGGAATAATTTGCCGCAAGAAACATTACAGCCCAATTTATTGAACATGGAAGATTCTTCAAAACTCTTTGCCAACTCAATATTGCTCGGGGAAGTTCAGCAATGGAATCATTACTCGTTGAATCGATTTGTAAATAAGTTCTTCGTACCCCCGTTAAGACAGATTTAAAGAACTTGCAAAAAATAGGATAATGACGCCACACAGGAGGTTTATGGAAGTAGCCAAGCTCAAACCCCGAACATTTGCTTATTCGGACGTGAAGACATCAATGGGATCATGTATGCAGCATCGAAAGTTGCCCAGCTTCTGCGAAAATTGCGTCGGATGGGTTTGAGAGAACCTCTGCTGAATATCTCAGTACTTTTTATTTAAGAAATAGCTTCTCGGAATCCAAAACTAAATTCACTCGCGTTTCCAAGGACACACTACATACAGAAGCAAAGCACAACTGACATTTTTATGTTTCGCATGCTGCAACGCAGACAAGTGGAAATAATGAAAAAGACAGTTGTGCGTTACTCCCGTATTGAAATCCGCGGGTAGATTTTAATTTGGCTTGTTCTTCATTTAACTCGAAGAAAAGAAATAAATTCATTGTTTAAGAACAATTCATGTTTAAGAACTTTTTGATCAAAGCATCCATTAGGTGAAGCTTCTACAAAATGGCGAGTGAAAGATTATTTCAGCAATAAGTTATCAAAAGGACTCAACTTGTCTTAGAACGAGTAATGGCACTTTAACCTAGGCATAAGAGCCAAGACATATGGCAGAAATAGGTACCTTTGTCTATCCCTGGAAGTTGGATCTGCAAGGAGGGATACCAGCCTTCTTAGCAATGTCCATCCCAACGTCACCTATTCATATACCCCCTAAATATGGAACGAATGGTACGGCTGTCCCCGTTCCATTACTGGCTGTGCATGTACAAAGACAAGACAAGACAAAAGGACTCAACTTGTTTTTTTAGTAATTTTTTTTAATAACATTTCAAACGTCTATTTGTCGAATGAACAACCATTTAAACCTACACTATCCAAAGATAGACCAGGCTTGATTTGATGAAATGATAATATAACATTAACTTAATAAAACTACCCGCACCGCACCCAACTGGTGTTTTTTAGATTTTCTTACAATTCTGCAAATGTTATCAAAATCTGTGTATTAACTAGTGATATGCAAAATTGTTGAATTCTAATACAAATATTGTTTAAGACCCTACAATTTTGCAAGCATTTCATACAATATCTTTATATACAATTCTTATAAAATACCTTCACGTTTGCTGAATAAGAATCTAGCCATTTCGCATTTGTCAAGTTCTTATACAGATTGTTGTGGGTTCATTTATAGAATTGTAGCAATATGTAGAACCGCTGGTTTGGTGCAGATCTGATTTCGAAAAGAAAATCAGAACAGAATTAAAAAGTATATGGGTCCCGGAAATATCTTGGATGAACTTCCCGAAACATTCTAAACAATTGCATTGGAAATTGTAGCATTGAAATAAATCTAGGGGAAACTGGGGTAATATGCACCCCCGGGGCAAAACGACCCTTTGACGTTTTTAAGAACATTTTCGGCATATTTTCAGGAGTGTTTACAACAGAGCATGTAGTTCGAATCTCGAACTACGAATCTAGCAGTAAACATTCTTGAAAGTATGTCTTAAGCACCACCAAAAAAGCTAAAAGGTCGTTTTGCCCCGGGGGTGCATTTTACCCCAGTTTACCCTACACGATTCAGATCGCCTTGTTGAAAATAGGATATTTATATTCTATTCGTCTATTTGACGAACCAAACTAAGAGTTGGTTGTTTCTCTTACCTGTGAAATTGTTTCAAAATTGACAAATTGCTGTTGTTTCATAAACTGTATTCATATTTAGAACAAAATGAGCCAAATATGTGCACTTTTCTGAGATGCGCCGCGAGCCGCACGAAAGATATGGTGGCCCAATAAAGAACTACGAGCAATCGTTTGGATACACTCAGCGAACTGAATTATCGAAATTCACAACTGGCGCCTCATTAATCTTCGACAGATTATTCCACCAACAGTGCTTCTTATCTGAGGCAAGTGGTCCACCACCAACGTCCATTTTCCTCAGTGTAGGTCTAAGAAAGAGTAAGCTCTTTTCTAAATTATGCAATAAAAACTGGAATGATTCTAGCGATTTATCATGCGATTCACCATTTCTTTCAACTTATTAGTCACCGAGTAAAATTGTATTGCCGTCTGTTTTTTTTCACGGAAATTTTACTTAATATCCGTAGAAGCTAAACCACTCTGAATTTCAAATAGTCCCGCTGTTGACGGAAATTGAGTTAAACTTCAGTGAAAAATAAAACATAATACAATAAAACAAATACAATTTTACTAAGTCACTGAGTAGGTAAAAGTCTAGGATGTAAAAGTTAAACTGTTACCTTGGCAACTGGTGATTAATTCATGTATGCCTCATCAATCGCAGCAATCCTGAACAAGCCTTTCGGAATTCAAAACTAAATTCACTCGCGTGTTTTAGGGTAAACCAAGATGAATACACCACTAGGTGTTCCAATCTGCCAAATTCACGATTCAGCCATCTTGGATTTTAGTATGGAAGAGCCAGCCGGTTTGTTTATGTTTTGCACCGGAAATGAATTTTTCACCCCCGCCTTCTTCTCGTCCATAAACTGGGCAGATTGAAACACCTAGCTGTGTATTCATCTTGGGGTAAACCACTCAATATGGAAACAATGCACAACTGTCATTTTAATTATATCACGCATTTTGCGATGCAGCAACGCTGGAATAAAATGATGACAGTTGTGCGTTTCTTCCGTATTGAGTGGTGTTTGCAAACGGAAATATATTTAAATTTAGATTCCGGGAGGCTCGAAAGAAACGGCTAAAAATGCTGGTGAAAAACAACTGAAAATCTGCTGAATGTAAACCGAAACCACCAACAATTCTATCGTCCCTCAAATCCTTCAGAGAGAGTTTAGTCAATAATTTTGTGGTCAAAGCAGAGAAACATCTGGCCAAGGTCAAGCTTTGTTTCAGATTAATTACAGTAGCTGCCCAACAGGGCATCGACACACTTTTGTACCGTTTTGGCTCAAATTCCGAACGTGACTGTTATTCCATACACTGTCGTTTTCATTTTCGAGGATGGGCACGCCAGCTAGTCCGGGAGAACGTGAAGTGAAAAAAACTAATTTCTGCATCGAAGAGCAGACAATTTGTTAGTGTGGGATCGGTCATGTTGTAGAAGCTTATTAAACGAAGCATAATTATTTCGCGTTGGATTGATTGAAACACACAATAAATATTTAGTTACTATGGTGACTTCCCATGGATTACCTCCCTAACTAACCAACTAGGAGAACTGTACCGGACTGTGCTAGGACCAAAATTACACACGAATTCAACATCCTAGGAAAAAAACATACGAAAAAAGTTTTAAAAGAAGCGAGTGTTCCGAATACGATCGTCGATTACCATAATTGCGCAATATAAATATGGGATAAGAATCAATTGACCAACATTTTGACCTTATAAACTAGATGCACACAAATCATTCTTCACCACGCTGCGTGCTCATGAGACAGCAAAGTGCTTTTAAATTCATTCATAATTAGTTCTCACTCCGCTTCATCGGATTTTTAGAGTTGCCATAATTGGACTCTGGAATAGACTACTGCCAAGCATTTGTGTTCCAAAATCAAAATCAATATTTGGTAATAACTCAAACCTCATTACATAAACAATTTTTTTTTCAAAATGTTGCGAAAAAGAAACTGTGATTAAACTGCACTGCAATAAAGAATTCATCTGTAAATTACACTTTTGGACACGCTAAAGAGCCGTTGCGAAGCTTATTTAAATTTGTGTATCAACCATAGCGCGGCTCGGTTCCAAAACGGGATCTGTTTGCTTCGCCTAACATTGGTATTTGTTCGGAGATTATTGTTTTTCGTTTAACTATGTTTCTGGATCCTGTATACACTCTGTAAAGTCTATAAATTTACGTGGATAAAATTTCATACAATAGGGTTAGTCGAAAACGGGGAAGAGGAAGATATATAACTTGCTTGCTAGTGGCTTAAGGTGTAGAAAAAGTGTTCAGTTTTCCTTGGTTGTCAACTTGATATGAAGGAAAGGATATGGGGAATAGAGATATTTGGTTATATTCTTCTTTTGTTCAATATGTACGGTTTGGTTTTGCGCCATATTAGCTCCGCTGGGAGGAAGCTGATCAAGAGGAGGACTTGTCGTCCTTCGCCTCGGTCTTGCTGTTAGAACCTGGCATCATATTTGTGTTGATAAATACATCTTAAAATTCCAGTAATCGTTACCTAAGTCTCTACACTTTAATACAATATAAATGCATACAAACACTTACAAGGGGGGCTCCTTTTCTCTTAATCTGATCTGTTGGTTGACTTAGTTGAGTCCATTTAATATGTGTATAATAAGTTTCAAACACATCTGCGTTCAGCGATCAGTTTTCTTCCTGTGGAAGTTGATATTCGAAACGTCACCTTGGGTAGCTATGAGTTAGTTTAAAAATATTCTACATTACAAGCAGACCCGGCGTTCTGTTTCCAGAGCACCGAGCGATAGATTATTGTCCTGTGTCAGCTTGTTTCTTCCTGCCTACATATGATGTAAAACATAAACCGGTCCGAATGCCGCGGCTAATTATTTGTGTGACATTTAATATCTTACAGGGTTGTGCCCGTACACGGACTGTATGTACTTATTGTCCAGGTAGTACTGTTTCTTAAGGTAGTAGAGCAACTTACGCAGTCGGGCAGCGCAGCGAAACTCGTCCTCCGTGTAGAAGGGATTCAGCGGCCGGGCCGATGTCTCACTGGAACTGTCGTAGTAGGGGAACTCCTCGGGCGAACCGCCGCCGTACGTTCGCGGACGGCTCTCGAAAGCGGCGCCAGTGTAGCGCGGTAACTCGGGGCGGCGCGGAACCCCACGTGGACTGTAGACCGGGAGCTCCCCAACTGCTGAAGGGAGAGGATGCTGCTGCTGCTGATGATGATGAGGATGGGGCTGCTCGAAATCCGATGCCGTCGCTAGTGCCGTCGCATCGTCTACAAACGCCGGCGGTAGGCTGTCGTAGTCGCTCGGGTTGGGAGTAAAACTCGACCTTTGGTTTGAATGGGAAAGGGAAATAAGGAAAATTTGTTAGTAAATCTTACTTTAACACTACTGAACATGTTCAACATCCCAAATAAATGAAAAAAAGCTACTTGACAAAAATCCCTACCATTTAGACATGCAAAAATTCTACAAAAAATATATTGCAACAACAAAATACAAAATTCAAACAACTAACACGTATTTTTGAAAAGTGATGCGTCACAAAATACAAAAATTGGATCAAAAATCTACATTCAACTGAGAGTCGATGTAAACAGCAAAAATTCAGAATGACTTAATAAAAAAGTGTTTATAAACATCCGTGACAAAAATATCTTGTTGTTTTCTTGTTAATGAAAACCAGAAAATCATAATCGATGTAGTTTGTTAAACATATATGCATAAGTCTTCCACGACACGTTCTTCGACGTCAGAGTGGCTGAGAACGCAGTACCGCTAAACAAAGTGATTCTCCAAAATAGTGCTCTAGAGTAGACGAATAAAACAAACAGAGCAAAGACTAGCTACTATTCCTCGGAAAATTGTAAGCAGCGATGATTGGCTGTTCGTGGAAATATCAATCCCTGAATTCTACATTCAATTGATTCAAAGCGGTAAATGTGAAACACTGTTTAAAATGAAACGTAGTCAAGTGTTTCAATATTTCTCCATTCCAGAGCTAGCTTTATCATTTCTCTGCACAGAGAAAGAGTGTAATACCATCATATTAATATTGTTCTTACCCGAGCAGGAGCGACAACCTCGATAACAGAAATTGGTATGAACTAGCATAATAGGTAAAACCAAAAAATAATACCAAAAATTAATATGCAGAATACTTTAGGCATAACATGCTAGGTATTTCAGTACCAAACGAATAATAATTGGTTATGAATTTGGTATTGAAATTCAATTTAATAACTAAGTATGCTCAAGTATTATGCATATTAATTTTTGGTATTATTCCTTTGGAATTTTACCTCTTATGCATGGCTAGTTCATAACAGAGTATTGTATAAATAACAGAAATAGGTATTATTGAGCCAATTTCTCCTGCTCGGGTATGCGTACTTGCACAAAAAATCACGCGGAGTTTCACTATAGAAAGGGACAGCCGCGTCAAACAAAACACCGCAATGCTACTCACTCATAAGAAGCCAGTAAACGGGTTACATAAAATACGGTGGTACCTCTCCTGAAGAACACGCCGCGTGCAACATCCGACCAATTTTCTGGACTACCCGCTGAACGTAGAATGTTCTTTACCGAGCACCTGGTGAGCTGCAATCTGCTGTGCCGAAAGACTATCAGATTGTTTATAGAAGTCTTCATTAAAACCAAACAAGTCATTTTGTCGAATAGGTCATTTGACCAGCAGATCATTTGATAGAATAGGTTATTTAGAAAGGCCAGTTGGATATAAATGTCGGTTGGCCGATCACGTCATTTGGTTAAAAAAGTCATTTGGCCGAAAATGCCGTTTAGCCTAAATAATCTTCTGGCAGAAAACGTCCACTGTGAAAAGTGAAAGAGGGAAATGAGATGTCTCACTTCTCACTCCTCAATTCGCCTTTTTCAATGTTCACACTTCTTACTTTTCACTGCGAAAAATAAGAAATGATGAATGAGAAGTAAGACGTTTCACGTCACACTTTTTATTTTTCAGAGTTAGAAGTGAGAAATAAAGAGTAAAACGTGGGACGTCTCCCTTCTCACTTTTCACTTCTCGTTGAGCAAAGATGAGAGTGAGGAACAATGAATGAGAAACGAGACGTCTCTTCACTTCTCACACTGGACTACTCGCTTCACATTCATCATTTATTACTTCGCATTTCGCACTTTTTCACATAAAGAAGTGTAAAATGAAGAGTGAGAATTGAAAAGTGAGACGTCTCACGGCGGCGCTTTTGGACAAATCTCGCTTAACTTTTCAAAAGGACCTAAGTAACATTTTTTTCATGAATTTATTTGAATAGCGCAATTAACAGAACAACATGAAAGCTTTTGATTGCAGTACTCAAATTAATTCATGAAAAAAATGTTACTTAGGTCCTCTTGAAAAGTTAATCGAGAAATGACCAGTTCGGGAAACGACATTTTTGGCCATATGACCCGTTTAGCCAAATGGCGCTTTCCGCCAAACGACCATTTCGGCTAATCGGCATTTTCAGCCAAATGACCTTTTCGCAAAAATTCGCAAACCTGTTCGAGCCAAATGATTTATTTGGCCATGTGGTTTTCGGTCTAACGGTTTGTTCGGCCAAGCGACCCCTTCCCCAGAACGAATTAGAGTTGCTACAAAAGGTCGTGTAGACATGGAGGAGAACCAAGGACAAAAAAATATGGAGAAGAACTGAGGGCAAGAGACAGCTATCCATGCTCTCAGTTCACTGCGTTATGAGAGAACTCTACTGCCATTTTTGCGCATCCTTCTGATCAGTCAGCCAGTTATTGACTCTTGATACTTAGCTCGGAAAACAAAACGTCGAAAGGGACAGAAAGTTGAAAGGACGAACGGTAAAAGTAGAAGGAATGGAAGAAGAAAGAAGGAAGGAGAAAGAAAGAAGATAGCACAAATAAGAAGGAAGAAGAATGAGAAATGAATAAAAAAGGAAGAAGAAAGAGAAAGAAAGATGGAATAAAAAGTTAGTATGACTAAAGGAGAAAAAATGAGGAAAGCAAAAAGTAGAAGGAAGAAAGGAAGAGAAACAAAAACAAAAAGGAAAGACGGAAGTAGAAAGAATGAAGAAGAAGGAAGAAGAAAGAAAAAAAGTCCTTTTCGCCCTTTTGTCTCTTTCGACATTTTTTCCCTTTCGAAGTTTTGTCTTTTCGACATTCTGTCCATTGCAATCTTTTGTTCTACCAGCGCCTGTTCTTCCAATTAATGTAGCACGATCATCCGTTTCAAGGTGATATAATACTGAATTTGATCATGCATCGGTACTGAAGTTCAATCACATTTCTGCATATTTTTATGAATTGCGAATTCTATTCCGAAATCTGATCTCTGCACAAGAAAAGATTTCATTTCTTTTGACGTACTGATTTTTTTACACAGAACTTAGATCATCCAGAGTTTTCAGCAGACCCACAAATTCGTAGCCACTTTATTCCTGATGGATAAGTGCTTTAGTGCTTGGAGATTCATGTTGTCAGTTTCCAAACCAGCCTAAGGTCCTGAGTAGCACAATTAGGACCGATTAGGTTGCAGAAACTCATGTATGGCAGGGTTTAGTTGTACAAAAGCCATAGTAACTCGTTTATGACAAGTGTGCTGCTTAGGGCTGAATGAGTTACGTTTTATCATTTTTCCTGAATTTTGACTCCCGTAACTCCGTACTGGGTTTTCAGTGTGACGACCAGATCACTGGTCGTTTACATCAACCCTTACATTGTATGACTTTAACTGTTCATTGGGCTTCGACCCGAACCCTGGCTTGTTCTACAATCTTGGTTCTATTCTTCTCCTGAGAGAGATGTAGGAGATTGCCTTCCAGCATCCCAATAATGATGATAGGTTTCCACGATGGGGCTTAGGGAGATAGTTAAAACACTACGAACACCGAGATAAAATTAGAAGGAAACTTGAAGCTCAAATCGCTATATCTCAGCAGCGCGTTGAGCGATTTAAAAAAAAATCTTTCAATGATCTTTTACTCATCTCAAATAATTCCATCCTACTGAAGTTTTGTGTTTAAAGGGGTGCTCAGTTTTCCCTCGAATTCTGTGAGTCACGACGATGCCAATCAAAAAATTGTAGAATACGGTTTACTCAAAAAGTTCTAGCATAGTTCATACTATTCCACAAAGAAATGCCACATGAACTTATCGAACAGAAGCCTTTGGAAGGGTATATCATATTAAAAAAAAAATAAAACAAAACAACGTTTAAAATGACTATATTTATGCTATTTTTCAAACGACCTTAAACCAGATTGTGTTTGTAACTAATTCAGAGGAGATAGATAACGTAATACAATCAATATTTCTGCAGTTCTAAGTTCTCCAAATCGTTCTAGAGTTTAGATCAGTTCATCAACCTGGTCAACTTCGCTCTATATAACAATGCCGTCAACCCATCAAACCTACACATGTCCATAGAACCTTTGGGTGTAACTTAGAATTGAATAATTTGTAAGTCGGGTGTTCTAAATTCTACAAAGTGTTCAGGAGTTCCGATCAATTGACCTTTCCCGTCAAAAAATATTATTCGCTCAATTTATTCTTTGGATTATTTAAGGTCAACTTTCCCAAAGAACCCATATTTTTTAACGCCTCTAACTATTTTAAAAATCGAAAACAAAAACCGAAGAAGTGCTGCACGTGTGAACCGGCCTGAAATTTTTTTTTATTGTCTTCGGCCCTTGACCGGTTCACCTCAAGGGCCTGAAAATTGCACCCTATGTTCGTTCAAAATCGGGCCAATATTAAAAACAGCACTGCTTTCAATTTTTTGTTTTAAATTTTAAAAATACTATAATGGGCGTAAAAAAATATGGGTTCTTTGGGAAAATTTACCTTAAATAAGTCAAAGAATGGACTGAGACAATAAAACGAGATACACTTTTTCACGGGAACCGTCAATTGGTCTACCAGGTTATCTTCACTCTGTACCACACCAACAACGGATTGAGCATAGAAAAGCTACATGGATTGAACATTGCTAACATAGTTCTCCGAAATTTCGTGCGACCCCCTAGGAGGTTTTTGGATGAAATACAGGATAAATAAATTGACTTGTAAAGGTGATCTACACTTGGTGTCAACGATTAAGCAGCTATTGTCAAACCCCCATAGCTCTATGGCTGCCAGTTTTTCCGGGAATCAACTTCCCGGGAAACGGGAAATAAAATCGAAATTTCCCGGGATTTCCTGGGATTTCCCGGGATTCCGCGAAATAAATTTGAGCGCTTTAATCGAAAGAAATTTATTCAAAATTGTTATTATAAATAAATTTTGGAACTCAGATTATTTCGCCTTAGAACTGTTTGAAAGTCAATTTTGCAAAGTAAAAAAGGTAGGTAACTAGCCAATTTGTTTTTCTTAGGTTGAATAAAAAAAATATGCCGCATACTTTATCTGTTGCATAAAATTTGAATATTCCTATCTTTCGATAAATTCTTCAAGAAGTGCATTAGCTGATATAGCTGGTCCCGATCGATTGTATCATATGCGGCTTTGAAGTCGATAAATAGATGATGTGTGGGCTCGTTGTATTCACGGCATTTCTGCAATACCTGACGTACGGCGAACACGTGGTCTGTGGTAGAGCATTCACCCATGAATCCCGCCTGGTATAGCCTCACGAGCTCTCTTGCAATTGGTGCTAGTCGGCAGCATAAAATTTGGGAGAGTACCTTGTAGACGGCGTTCAGCAATGTGATTGCGCGAGTCAATGTGATTGCGTCGAGTCAAGCACAAGACACTGAAGACGACCACACAGTTGTGGTCGAAATACGTATCTGCAAAGATAACGAAAATTAACTGGTGGAATTAAATGGACAGTACTTAATTCGTCTTAGACGGTTTAGTACAGTTCTTCCGTCTCTTCACGGTCTCGATCTTCTTGCTGGCGCTTTTTTCTCCGGAAAATCGAGTTTTGTCTGTTCAGCGCCCGTTTGTATCGTGCCTCGTTCGCCCTCGTGCGGTGTTGCAGCAATCTCGCCCATGCTACATTCTTCTCCTCAACTAACTGCTTGCATTCGCCGTCATATCAGTCGTTTCTCTGATCCGGGGCCACCTTGTCTAGTGCAGCGGTTGCGGTGCTTCCAATGGCGGATCGAATATCTCTCCAGCCATCTTCAAGAGACGCTGCGCCTAGCTGCTCTTCCGTTGGGAGTGCCCCTTCCAGCTGCTGCGCGTATTCTTGGGCTAGTCTATCGTCTTGTAGCCGCCCAATGTTATTCCGCAGCGTCCGATTTCAACGCGTGTTGTACACCGTCGAGAGTTTTGAGCGCAGGCATACTGGAACGAGGTAGTGGCCGGATTCAATATTCGCACTGCGGTAAGTGTGTACGTTCGTGATGTCGGAGAAGAATTTACCGTCGATTAGAACGTGGTCGATTTGGTTTTCCGTTTCTTGGTAGGTGATCTCTATGTGGCCTTCTGGATATTCTTGCGGGGAAAGAAGGTTCTTCGGACAACTATTTCGCGGGAGGCTGCTAAGTTCATGCATCGTTGGCCGTTGTCGTTCGATACCATATGCAGACCATCCGGTCCGATGTCCGGTCTATACATTTCCTCCCTTCCCACCTGAGCGTTCGCCGATGACGATTTTGACGTCCCGCAGTGAACATCCGTCGTATGTCTGCTCCAGCTGTGCATAGAACGCTTCTTTCTCGTCCTCGAGTCTCCCTTTATTTGGGCAGTGCACGTTGATGTTGCTATAGTTGAAGAAACGGCCTTTTATCCTCAGCTTGCACATCGATGCGGTTGATTGGCTGCCACCCAATCACATGTTGGAGTATCTTACCCAGCACTATGAAGCCGGTTTCCAGCTCTTTGGTGGCGACACAGCTTTGGTAGAAGGTAGCCGCTCGATGCCCGCTTTTCCACACTTTCTGTCCTGTGAAGGAAATCTCCAGCAGCGACACGACGTCGAAGCTCCGGGGATGTAATTCATCGTAGATCATCTTGCCGCAGCTTGCAGTTCCATGTTCCAAGCTTCCAATCGTGATCCTTTATTCGTCACCTAGGACTTTGCCGATTATATAGAGTCGTATTATCTCTTATATTGCTCGTAATTATTGGTTTTACAGACGGCTTATTGAGTCTGAGCAAACCTCCTGTCTCGTCGGAGGGCCGTAGTGTCAGGTCTGTTTTGTGTCCCGCCTGACACCAGGACTTGGGCTTGTGCGCTGTGAGCGGCACATGGTCGCTTTGGTGGGGCCTATTTCCAGATACATGTTGCTTTTTATAGGAGGAAAACAAATAAAACCTGTTAAGGAAGTGATGACGGGCCTTGATTTAGAGTTTATGAACCTTTGCTCTTTGTGTGTCTGTCGAATTTTTCCTTGAAAATGTCCTCTATTTTAAGTGTCTCTCGTCTTTTTTGTTTTTTGTTTGTCTTCCATTACAGATCAATGCAAAAACCCGCCATTAGAACAAGTCAACAACATCAAATCAATTTTAGAACCCTAAAGCCCCTAAAGCTCCTATTGTGTATTTGTGATCCCTAACCTCGAGTCAGCCGCTTGTACCTCGGTCACCCAAACTAACTCTAGCTGTAAGAAGATTTGAAAAATTGTGAAATTGTGAATTGTACAAAAAAAGCGAAATACTCGGCTCCGTAACGCCAAATGGCAAATGAGCGTTCCAAATAAACGCAAGATTAGAAAAAAAAGAACGTGAACCATTTACAAAAGAGATAACAGCCCTTTTAGTACGCGTGACGACCTTAAGGCCTAAACTCCAGTGATTTTTTGAATGAAATGAAAAAGAACAATTGTTGAATGATCATGAAATTCGATTATATGAATTACAATCAGAAACTGAAAGCCCATGCTTTAAGGAATTCTTGGTTGAGCTGGGATGCAACAAAATGGACCACAAAGGAAGAGAAAACTGGGCATGGACCATCTTCAAAAAGAGATAACAACCCTTTGGTTGCGCATGTAGAACTTAAGGCCTATACTCCTTCTTGGAAGACCTGAAACGGAACAGCTATTAAAGGCATATCCAATTTGGTTTACTAGATTAAACAGGACACTAACCATTTAAAAACAAAAAGAGCCCTTTGGTTACGCATGTCGACCCTAAGGCCTATACTTCAAGGATATCGGCCCTTTGGTTATGTGCGTAAATCTTAAGGTCTTGGATACGCGTGTAGATTCCAAGGTAGAGGTGTGCGCCGCCGCCACCGACAGTTTTTGGCACGCCGCCGCCGCCGACATTTTTTCATCGGCGCGCCGCCGTTTAAAAATGGTCACGCCGCTAATTTATAGTTTTGAAACCTGCAGAACTTCGCAGAATTTTTTGTGGAAATTCCGCTGACGTAGAATTTCTCGATTGATATTCTTACAACATTACGTTTTCCGTTGGAATTTAGAAAATCTCTACGCTAAAACTATGACGAGCTTGCAATGAAAATTTCGAAGCATTTCCTGCTGAAATCCATAGAATTTCTCATTTAAATAAAGTTTTTGAACGGAGAGGGTAGCTAGTCCCAAGCCCCATTTATTGTGTTTTCTGTGCAACTTCGCAAGTTCTAGTAGCAACTACGAATTGTGCAGTCATAATGCTCATGCTCATGCTAAATAAAGCTTTTGAACGGAGATACATTGTGAGGCAGAGAGTTATTTGTTGTTAGGCACAATATGTTATTTGATCAAACAAACTACTTGGCACAAAGTTTTTTGGCCAAAAATGTCATTTGGTCGTAAGGGACATTCAGCCGAAAATGAGGTTCGGTCAAACAGTTCCCTTGGCTTAAAAGGTCGGTTGGCCAAAGAGCACATTTCTCCGAGAAGGCCCTTTGATCAAAATGGTCATTTGACAGAAAGGGCCATTTGGCCGAAATCCGAACACTCAGCCGAAAGTATCATTTGGCTGAACTGGTTTTGTTTTGCCGGAAAAATCGTTTAGCTCAGCGGCTCTCAACCTTTTTTTGAAAGGTATCCTATCGAACTTTTACGTTCATTGAGGTGCCCCTTATTTTTTCCCTGATTAGGAAAATAATCATAACTCATTAGACATATGGAAACGGACTTAAAGACTAACGCAATATATGGATCTTCAGAATGTTTTTTGAAATCTTCGTTGGTCTCTGCAATTTTGCAATTCAAATTAAGTTTATACATCAAGCTTCCTATAAGGCCTTGGTGACTTCTCAAGGCTCCCGAGCTTCTTAGAAATAGACTTCCGCGCTTTGTAAAAAGAGGCTTTCCAGTCTCCTGTAAGGAGGCTTCACAGTCTTTTGAAAGGAGGCTTCCTAACCTCTTGAAAGGAAGCATCCCAGCCTTTTGACAGAAGGCTTCCCAGCCTCTTGAAAGGAGGTTTCCGAGTGTCTTGAAAGGAGGCTTCCGAGCCTCTTGAAAGGAGGCTTCCGGGCCTCTTGAAAGGAGGCTTCCCAGCCTCCTGAAAGAAGGCTTCCCAGCCTCTTGAAAGGAGGCTTCTCAGTCGCTCGAAAGTAGGCTTCTCAGCCTCTTGAAAGGAGGCTTCCCAGCCTCTTGAAAGAAGGCTTTACAGCCTCTTGAAATGAGGTTTCCAAGCCTATTGAAAGAGGAGGTATCCAAGCCTCTTGAAAGGGGGCTTCCGAGCCTCTTGAAAGGAGGCTTCCCAGCCTCTTTAAAGGAGGCTTCCCAACCTCTTGAAAGGAGGCTGAGGCCTCTTGAAAGGAGGCTTCTGAGCCTCTTGAAAGGAGGCTTGAGCCTCTTGAAAGGAGGCTGAGGCCTCTTGAAAGGAGGCTTCCGAGGCCTCTTGAAAGGAGGCTTCTGAGCCTCTTGAAAGGAGGCTTCTGAGCCTCTTGAAAGGAGGCTTCTGAGGCCTCTTGAAAGGAGGCTTCTGAGCCTCTTGAAAGGAGGCTTCTGAGCCTCTTGAAAGGAGGCTTCTGAGCCTCTTGAAAGGAGGCTTCTGAGCCTCTTGAAAGGAGGCCTGAGGCCTCTTGAAAGGAGGCTTCCGAGCCTCTTGAAAGGAGGCTTCCGAGCCTCTTGAAAGGAGGCTTCCGAGCCTCTTGAAAGGAGGCTTCCGAGCCTCTTGAAAGGAGGCTTCCAAACCTCTTGAAATGAGGCTACCTAGCCTCTTGGAAGGAGGTCTCCGAGCCTCTTGAAAAAGCTTCCCAGCATCTTGAAATGCGGCTTCCCCAGCCTCTTGAAAGGAAGCTTCCCAGCCTCTTGAAAGGAGGCTTCCGAGCCTCTTGAAAGGAGGCTTCCGAGCCTCTTGAAAGGAGGCTTCCGAGCCTCTTGAAAGGAGGCTTCCGAGCCTCTTGAAAGGAGGCTTCCGAGCCTCTTGAAAGGAGGCTTCCGAGCCTCTTGAAAGGAGGCTGAGCCTCTTGAAAGGAGGCTTGAGGCCTCTTGAAAGGAGGCTTCTGAGCCTCTTGAAAGGAGGCTCGAGCCTCTTGAAAGGAGGCTTCTGAGCCTCTTGAAAGGAGGCTCTGAGGCCTCTTGAAAGGAGGCTTCTGAGCCTCTTGAAAGGAGGCTTCTGAGCCTCTTGAACGGAGGCTTCTGGGCCTCTTGAAAGGAGGCTTCCGAGGCCTCTTGAAAGGAGGCTTCTGAGCCTCTTGAAAGGAGGCTTCTGAGCCTCTTGAAAGGAGGCCTGAGGCCTCTTGAAAGGAGGCTTCCGAGCCTCTTGAAAGGAGGCTTCCGAGCCTCTTGAAAGGAGGCTTCCGAGCCTCTTGAAAGGAGGCTTCCGAGCCTCTTGAAAGGAGGCTTCCGAGCCTCTTGAAAGGAGGCTTCCAAACCTCTTGAAATGAGGCTACCTAGCCTCTTGAAAGGAGGCCTCCGAGCCTCTTGAAAAAGCTTCCCAGCATCTTGAAAGGCGGCTTCCCCAGCCTCTTAGTAGAAGGCTTCCGAGCTTCTTGAAAGGAGGCTGCCGTGTCTTCCAAACCTTTAGATTCTATATTTTAGTCATTCAACTTGTTGTTCTTTGATCTTTTGTTCCACAGCCCTTCATACACAATGTTGGTTGTAGGTTTTGATTTACTGATCTTCATGCATATCATGTAGAATACAGTGAACGTTCGCTAATTGTTTTTTTTTTTCTAGTTGAAGCGCTTTTTAGTTAGGGGGTTCGCTAATTGGGGTGAAACCCAATTAAAAAGCAGCTGAACGTCAGAATGTGATGTCAAAAACGCGTTGACGTTTTGTTTTTATGTTTGACGGGATCGATGTTTTCTGGCGCGTAAAATTTTCCTTTGTTCAATGCAAAAAGTAAACAACATTGACGCTTGTCAAAACGCCCCAATTAGTGAACGATCACTGTACAATGTTTTGCAATCTAAAATTACACATTTATCAAAACTTTTTCGATAAGTTTTTATTGGAATTTCAATACATCCGCCATTACGCATTTTGAATCGAGGTACCCTCCTAGGGCCGGTAAAGGTACCCCCAGGGGAACATGTACCCCCGGTTGAGATCCAATGGTTTAGCCGAATAGGTTATTTGGACGGAAATGCCGTTTGACCGAACGATTCCCTAGCAAAAAGGACATATTCGAGTCTATTCACTTTCTACCAACAGACATTTTCGGCCAAACGACCATTTAGACCAAACGGCATTTTAAGCTAAATGACCTGTAATGGCAACCAACTTTTTCGGCCAAAGTACCACTTTAGGCAATTGTTTCATTCGGCTGTATGTCACTTTCAGTCAAATGATATTTTTGGCCAAACCATTTTCTACCTAATAACCGTTTCGGACAAACGTTGGATTCGAACTTATGGCTTACTGTCGAATAACTTTCGGTCAAACGACGGAAGGACGAAAGATGTTTGGCCGAAACCCGAACCCGAAAATGTCGTTTAACCGAAATGGGGATACGGCTTGAAATATCGTTCGACCGAGCTGGTCATTTGATCGAAAAATTCGTATGGCCAAATAGGTTATTTCCCCGAAAATACCGTTTGCTAAAATGGTCCTTTGGCCGAAATGGTTGTTCGGTAGAAAAGCCATTTGACCAAAAAAAAATCATTTGACCAAACGGGTCGACATTTTTGACTATATTACCGGCAAATGACATTTTTTGTCTATGACCTGTTCGGCCAAATGACATTTTCAGCCAAACCGTTTTTGATTTAATAACCTTCCCAAGTAACAATTGCCAGTTGAATAAACATTAGTATGGTCAGATTTATTCAGCCAGCGTTGATTAAAAATTATACTATCATACATGTTAACATTTGTTCCAGCATTGTTCGCCCAAAAATGGAGTATTTATTCAACAACAACTAGCAACTCTCTTCAACTTTACTTAAATAGTAAATAACAATATTTATTCATCGACTTTGTTCAGAAACCAGGTATAATGTTGATTCAACTAGTCAGCAACTTTCTGATTAGGCTTTTTTAATTATGCGTTTCTGAATACTTTTATTCCATTACATTGTTACACTTATTAAGGCATTGTTCAATATACTGGAAATAAGATGAACAATAAATTATTAACAGGATACCGGTATCGATCCAGAGACCTTTGAATCCCCAGCCCTCTTGTTTACCAACAGCTATATTTGTCACCTTGGATAGTACCAAGCTGAATTAGAAATATAAACCATACGTTGTTGAACAATACTGGTAGAATAGCTGTAATGGGGTTGTTGGTCATTACTCAACAAAATTGCCAACAATCGAACAAAAGCTTAATAGGAGTTCTATGATGTTATAGTTAGTGTAATGTCATTCAGTCTTGATTTTATAGTTTGATTTAGTGAGTTGTGAAGCTGCTGCCTTCTATCTGCCATCATGGAGGTAGATTTTTCCTGCAGATTTCTTCTATCATTCCTGAAGTAAGTATAAAAATAATAATTTATTCTCTAGTGAATGGCAAAGTGCAAAGTGCAAAATGTTTTAATAAGAATAAGTCCGCTAAAAATAAATTTATTTGTAGAGTGGAATAAATGTTCGTACAAAGTTTAACCAAAGCCATTGTTGTTATTGCAATAAGCGAATTGTCAAACGTTTATTCAACGTTTTAAAATTATATAAATAAACAAAATTGAAATCGGATACAGAAGCAATGATGTTTACTGATAACGTCAATTATTAGACTTCTTAATGAACTCATGCTCGTGCGTAGATTGTAATAGAGTTTTAAAACGTTTGTTCGATGCTTCAAAAACAAATTATTCAAACATATGCTCACGATGAACAGCATAAGCTTTTCAAGTTTAAGTTGTTTGTATTTAGCTAGTTGTTCAATATACATTTCGATTTAAAAAGAAATAATTCGGTAACGTTTATAAAAGTATTATTCAGATACATGACTGAAAGCAGAACAGAAGCTGGTTACAAATGTCAACAATGTTCGCCCAATTTGTTATTCCATACTACATATTGTTCAGCTACGAATACTTTAATTAAACGTTAGTTCGACAATGATGTCTATTTGTGGTAACTGATTGTTACTTGGGTTTTCGCTCGACAATCATTTTGGCCTAATTAATTTCGGGCAGATGACTTTTGACTTTATGGCTTTCCATCGCAAGATTTTCAGTCAATCGACCCTTACTCCTATTTCCTATATCATCTTCTCTCATCTCCTATCCTATATCATTTTCGGTGGAATTGCCAAGAAAATTCTTATGGACAATATAAAGAATTTCCCGTAGAAAACAAAATGAATTACTTAAAAGCTCATTGAAATTACGAAAAACGTTCCCGTGAAAACTGCAGGGAGTTTCCTGCGAAAACTCTTTAAAGTTTCCCGTGGGTATTTTGAAGAATTTTCTGTGTAAATTTTGAAGAATACTCAACAGAATTTCCGAAGAACTTTTCGTGCATATTAGAACAATTTCTTATGTAAATTCCGAAGATTTTTTTACGGAAATTCCGAACATTTTTCCTTGGAAATTCTAGAAAGCTATCCATGGAATTTTCAAAGAATTTCTCGTGACAACTTCAAAGTAGTCCCGTAGAAAATCTAAAAAAAATCCAAATTAATAATTTGGAAAAACTAAGAGATTTTTTTGGGGAAGGTAATCAGATGAAATTAAAAAGCTTCTTTCGGTACGCAATAAAAAAAAGCCACGCCGCCGACCAAAATTATGACAAACACCGCCGCCGACGATTTTTTGACCGGCGCACACCTCTATTCCAAGGGAGTCTTGCATAATCTGGAGGGAACAATTGTTGAAGGCAAGTGTTGAAGATGCAAAACAGCTACTTAGTTTATTGGGTTTCTAAGAGTGCCTTCTTTAAGATTTACTTTTGGATAACAATAATTCTTAATGACTAAAATAAAAACTCCCCCTTAATAAATAGAAAATTTCCATGAAATATTAGAAAACTGTCTATAAATAATTGAAGGTATGAGCAATAAATAAGTATAAAATTTCCACAAATAAAGCAAAATTTCCATAAACAAACAAGAATTTTCCACAAAACAAAAATAAATTAGAACTTTTAAAAGCAAAAATTTGAAGAATTTTCCATAAAAAAAATCAATATGTTCCGAGAAAAAATATAAAATTTCCATAAATTAATCAATATTAGTATTAAACAATTAGGGTGGGTGTACCAATTGTCGCCATACATAAGAACAACTATTTTTAAAAAAATAAGTAAAAGGTATGTGGGTGGACTTTATATATCAAGTGAAAGATTTTACTTTCTGCTCCTTAGTACAGCTGTGAAAACCACAATAAAAATTGTAATTATCCTCAAAATTAATTAATCCATAATAGGAACGCATGCACCAGTTGTGGCACTATTCTTAATTTTGGTTCCTTATTTGGCAAATCCCATTGTTTTCTTATGGGACTGGCCAAATAGGGACCACTAGTGCCACAACTGGTGCAAAGGACGTCAAAAATTAAGCAAAATCAATTTTTACAATTATGCTTTGCTTGTTTGGGAGGAAATCAAAGGTGTTATCGTATCATATGAATATGCTTTATCGATTTGAACTTGGTTTGCGGTGATTTGATTGGCCATTTCGCATATAAAGCACTAGTGCGACAACTGGTGCTATAGCCACAACTGGTACACCTAGCCTACAAAATTTTTCTCAAAATAAATATTTTTTTCTACAAAAAATTAAAAAATTTCCACGAAAAAATTAATGAAGAGCAATAAAAAATTCAAATTTCCATTAATTGAGAAATATAAAAAGCAATAACTTAGCTTTTTTTTTCCATAGATGACTCCTTTTTTGAATGCGTGTAAAGTTCATGTAAAATGGTATCCATTTTATTGCTTCTTTCTGTTTTTTTTTATGGAAATTTAGTTTTTTGCCTTTCTTGTATACTAAGTATAGGTACGTAAAGGCTATATGATCACTCCAAAACCAAACTTTTGATAGAAGGCTCGGATAACCATAGTGTTATATACCAATCGACTCAGCTCGACGAATCGAGGTGAGGTCTGTTTGTGTGTATGTATGTATGTGTGTGTGTATGTGTGTATGTGTACAAAATTTTGTAGACACACTTAGCATTGGCCGAATTACTCGCAACAAGTTCCATTCGACTGAGAATCCTGTCCCATTGTTTGCTATTGAAAATTGGCCAGATTGCACTATGGGATCGGGAGTTATGGTCAAAATACTATTTTTTCGCGCAAAACACGCTTAAAAGCACTCACTCATATTTTTTAGTATTTTTTTTTCTTGCACGAGAAAGGCACCAAAGAAAATAACCGCTAGGTAAATTAATCAGGGTTTTTTATTGCTTATCTCTGGAAAATTTTAATTTTTTTATGGGAAAAAAATATTTATTTTGCGGAAAATTTTGTTATTGTTTATTGCTAATATTGATTTATTTATGGAAATTTTGTATTTTTGCCGTGGAACATTTTTATTTCTTAATGGAAAACTTTTTTTTAATAATTTACAATTTTTGCTTTTTCTAATTTATTTTTGTTATGTGGAAAAATCTTGATTATTTTTTGAAAATTTCGCTTTATTTGTGGAAATTTTATATGTGTTTATTGCTCATACCCTGATTTACTTATTGACAATTTTCTATTTTTTTACGGACAATTTCTAGTTCTTCATGGAAATTTTATTTTGCTACTCTTCTTAATATTCTTTTTATGGCACGTGGCGTAAAAAGAAGGACGTGAAACGAAGTGACGTATAAAAAACTGCCGTAAAAAGAGGATTGATTGTACTACTAATTGATTCGTAGTACAGTGTTGACCCGATTTTGTCACTCCCCGATTTTGTCTACCCCCGACTTTATCACGTTTTCGACCCGATTTTATCACGTTTTCGACCCGATTTTGTCACCCCAAAAAAAATTGTCATTCTTTTTATTTTCCCAAATAATACCACAAACAACATTGATTTTCATGAAATAACTTTCACCGCCTGGAGTTTATTACGAACGACTTCTGAGTATTTGGGAAATATTCTGTAAGCAATTTCGACCAGAAATAACGGGTACCATTCACGCATTTGGCATTTCCAAGGCATAAAATGATTCAAATTTGTGGAATGAATTAAAAAGTTGGAAATATTTTTTTATCCAATTTTATCATATACCCTGTTTTATCACCTCAAAATTCACCAGGGGGGTGATAAAATCGGGATATTACTGTATTTCAAGAAACCATGCTTGCCTAACCAGTGAAAATATTGAAGAGAAGTTTAACGTAATTAACGTAAATATTAAGTATGAATTTGACATTCTTCGGAGTATCCCCTCGATATTTTTACTTAATGTCGTGGTCAAGTATACACTGCCATCAATTGAAACAAATTTGCCGAAGCTATTGACAACCATTGGCAGTGAATGATATAATTGATCGATTGTTTTCCGTTGGCAATGGTCGTATATTTGCTACATAGAAAACTCTTGAAATCGTGCTTAGTCGATATTGCACATTAAGTAGAAAACAATAGAAATGTCAACATTTAGTTGAGGATTAAAAAACGATCAACTTTTAGCAAGAAATTGAACTACTTTTTAACGTTGAAACGTTGAATACGATTAAGATCGCTGTTTGTTTTTTTAATATGTTAACAATTTTAAAATCAGATAAAACAAATAAGTGAACACAGTGAACTAAGATACATAGAATGCAAAACTCTTCATTGCAAAAATCAAAATATAAAGTTTGAAAAAATTGAAACTTAATGGAGAACGGGAGAAAAGCACTTCATTTCACCTGCTCCCTACGATGATGCGCAATCAAAAATCATGGATGTTGTTCACCATAGGAGCGACAGGAAACGCCAAAAAAAGAATCGTCATAAACGAGTTGAGTGAAAAAAAAAAGTTGAATGAATCTGGTTAGTATCTTGGTGCGCTGATAATGACAAAGATAAATGTGACATATGCGAAACATCATCCACACGCAAGGTTAACCGGAACGCACCGCTCGTTTGCGCCCAACTGTGGATGCTGGCTGATGTTATGGGGCCACTAGGTACTGCCGCAATGTTTGATTAATGATTGCTTGTTATCTTTGTTTGGTCGGATGTACGAAATGTCATCATTACAACTATCTTTTAATCAGCCGAAATCACAGTACCGCTTCTGAGAATTTCGAAAGTATGAAGAAATCATTCATTGTTGTTGTTTCATTCTCAGAAATGTGTGGTTAAGGCGGGATGGTAACACGGCGATGAACTGAATCTTGTGATATATGATGAAGATTTTAACCGTTCCGGGTAATACGCAATGCCTTCCAAGCGGTGAAATATTGGCTGAACCTCTTTCTAAATTTCCATGACCACTGGTAAATACTGTTGTTGCTGTTACTGCTGCCACTGTTACTGCTGTTACTTTCAATGTGATATGAAAATATTTGACTCATTTGTTTGAGAAACTGCATTTTTTTTTGGGGCGCAGAACCACTGCGTCCATTGAGTTGAACTTTTGTGGTACAAAAACTGCATATATCCATTGTACACAATTTCAAGAAAACAACAAATTGGTACCGAATCTTTGGATTTCTTCGATACAGATCAACAGTTTTTGGCAAAACTCAACACCCTGTGGTACTTCTATTGCAAAAACTGTAAGCAGTACTCCATAATTGCTCTTCAAAGTGCATGGACATATGTAGTTTCTCAAACAAACGAAATTTTTTTTCATACATTCCTAAACAATTTTTTTTTCGTATTTTTTTGCCAGAATACGTATTTTTGGACGAGAATAGAAAAATATATAAAAACCTCATTTTGGCCAAAAATGTTACATATGCAGTTTCTCAAACAAACGGTTCATTTGTTTTTAATCATACTGAATTTATTAACATATTTTAATTTTTTTTTTATATATTTTGGTGTACAAAGTTTAACTTTAAGTTAACTTTGTTTCAATAATTTTTAGATCTGAGATGGCTGAAAAGCAGTAGGCCGAAACATTATGCAACATTATACAAAGTGTGTGTTTAGTTTTCACCGAAAAATATCAACAAATTAACGATATAATATTCTTGCAAGCCACTTTATATACAAACGCATAAATGACACATGGTTTGACATTCGGAAATAGTAATTGTAGCTATGATTAATAAGGTTGTCAGGCGGCGTAGTCTCGTTTTATGGTGGTGATTCCAGAAACAGAAAAGAAACGCTCAGAACGCAAGTTCAACTGTTTTCAAAGTATTGATTTCAGATCAACATAATTTAGGAATTCGGAAAGAAACCTTCATAGAGTTCATAGAGAAAAGGATTTCTTCTGGTGATCATCACTGGTGAAGTTAAGCTGGCCACGATGGGGCACGTGAACCACCAAATCAAATATTTTTCCTGCAACATGATTATTTACTCCAAAATTGCTCTGATAAACAAAAACGACTTTCCTTTTTCCTGTTTCTGAAAAAAAAATTTTTTTTTAATAACTCTTGGAATTTCTTTGGGAATTCTGATAGGTATTACACCGAAAATTTCATTGGAAATTCTTTCGTTAATTTCTTTAGAAATTTCTTTGTCAAATCTTTCAGGTTTTGCTTTGGAAATTCGCTCGAGAATTCAATCTGAAATTTTTCCGGGAATTATAGAATATTATAGAATAAAATAGAGAATCCCAAGAAAGTTTTCGGAACAGTTTCTAACGGTAACGGTAATTGAATTTCCAGATGAAATTTCCGACGTGATTCTTGAAGTAATTTCTGAATGATTCCTAGAAGAATATCTGCATAAATTTATGATATAAATCTCCGGATAAATGCATGACAGAATACCTGTGCGAATTTTCTCAAGAATTCCTGGATGAAATTCTGAAGATCGGAACCGATCTGCGATTTGGGCGTAACTTATTTTGTAAACAAACATTGTGTTGTGGAATCTGTTGAAAACAAGGAATCCTTTAAAATAATTCAGGTTATCGGCTTTCGTCTTACTTTTTACTATGTAAAAAACTATACTGAAAATCGAAAATCAAGTGTTTTTGAGAAGGAGAATATTTATAAAATATGCAAAAATACCCACTGCCTACTGGTCTGCATCGAACCCACACTTAATGAGTAGCATACTGGTAGAGTAACCGTCTAGCGTACTGGGAGGTGTGCAATCGAATCCGACAGCTTGGCGGTGGAAATTTTTGCATATATCATAAATGTTCTCCTCCGAAATACATGTTTTTCGGTCTTCAGTATCGTTTTCCACAAGGTATCCTTAAAGGAATTTTTGTCTTTCTATAAAAAAAAAATTTGAAGAAATTCTTAAAAGAATTTTCGAAGGAATCTCTAGAATCATTTCGGATGGAATTTCTGAAGGAATTTTCGAACGAATTTTCGAAAATAATTTGACCTTTCCGAGGAATTTTTGAGGAAATTTCCCAATGACTTCCCCTAAACAATTTCGGTAGGTATTCCTGATACAATTTCCTTATAGGTATTCCAACGGAATTTCCAAAATAAGTTCTGAAGAAATTTCTGGCATCGTTAAATTTCTTAGGACATTCATCCAAGAATTCTTTCGGAATTTCTTGGGATTTCTTCTAAAAATCTTCCGGAAATAGCTTCGAAGATAAATCCAGAATCCCCTCCACCAAACCCTTGTCAGTCGCCAGATCTGCAGCCCATGCGGTGGCGTTTTGTGGTACGCGCCTTACCGTCACGGCTGCCGAATGACGACTAACAACTTGTTCTTCTCGGAAGCTTTTCTCCAACGTTACCCGGATAAATGGCAACCGAACAATGCAACGATAATGGGACGCAAGACATGGTCAAACGGACACAATGGACTCACGATGAGATGGACTGGCAACGACAACAATAAATGAGTGATGGAAATCTAAAAATAGATTTTGTGTGGATTCTGTACAGCAGAATACCACAGAAGATCCCGGCACATTAGCGGTTACGTAACAAAGAGTGCCTGTCAAATAAAGATCAGAAAGAAAGAAAGGAATAAAAAAAATCCGTTTTTTTTTGGAAATTCCTCTTAAATTTTTTTATTAAATATTCAAAGAAATAATTATAAGAAAATTTCGGAAGATCCTTATTTTAGGATTTTTTCAGTACCTATTACACCTACGGAAATTGTTTTGGAAATTTCTTTAGGAATTTCTTCCAATTATATTTTAGGAATTCTGCCAGTACTTTCCCAAGAAATCCCTTTGGAACAAAAGGCTCTGGGACAAAATTTCCCTCAGGAAAATCTTCAGATCTAAATCCAAAAACTCTTTCGAAAATTCTTTCAGGCATTCCTTCGGTCATTCCTCCGTATTTTATTTACCAATTCTTGCAGAAATTCCTTAAACCTTCTAAGATTTCTTTTGAAATTCGTTCGAATTTTCCTTTGCAAATCCTTCGTAAATTTTATTTGGGAATTATTTTGGGAAGTTCTTCGAGAATTCTTTTGAAATTCCCAACGATTTTTTTTTTCATGAAATCCTTCGAAATTTCCTTTAAGGCTTTCCATCCCTAAAGCCATGGATGTCTGCGGATATTGGTTTAGGAATTCCATCGAACTTTTTTTTAAAGAAATTGCTTCAGCAATTATTCCAGGAATTTCATAAATAAATTCTTCAAGTATTAGGAAATCCCTTCGGAGCTTCTAGGAAGAAGTTATTGGAGTTCTAACTATTTTTTTTCAGAAATTCATTCAGAAAATCTTTTAGGATCATTCGGAAATTACTTCAAGAGTTCTTTCGTAAGTTTCATCTGGAAATTTATTTGAAAAAACTTACCTTTAGAAACTCTTCGGGAAATTCCTTTGGAATTTGTTATTTTATTCTACAAAAAAATTTCGGAAAAATTCTTCCAAAATAAATTTTGGAACAGTTCCTGTCGGAATTTCGGAAGAAACTTCAAATAGTTTTACTAAAAGAATTTACGAAGGAATTTCTGGATTTATCTCCGAAGTAAATTCCAGAGGATTTTCTAAAAAAAAATTCTTACAGTAAATCTCAAAAAAATACTCGGAGGAATGTTCAAATAAATTCTTGTACCCATTACCCATTACCCAAGGAAATTCCTGAAATTTTGTCCTAGATTTGTGGAAAGATTTTGGATGCAAATTCGGAGAAATTACTGGAGAAATTTCCGAGGGAATGGAATTTCCGATGGTATCCTGGAATATTTTTTGAATCGTAAGTTTATGGAAAAACATTCCAAAGAATTTCCAGCGGCTTTTTCAATAAATTAAACGATTGCAGTGCATTCCATAGACGATAAAATGCAATAAAAATTTTATAATATTCGAAATTGCCTGACATTTTTTTAATTGATTTATCGCTTGATTCATTGACGCCTCCAATTGTAGTTCTTACTACTGACACCAAATTATAAATAAATCAATTACGCCGAAAGTGCTGGTGCCCTACCATTACCAGATTACTTTTCCTCGACCCTGGACGGTTTGATTTTTGAAACATTTTTACAAAAGCTTAAGGAGAGATATTGTTCTCCTTAGGCTTTAATTTTAGAAGTGACCACTTCTCTAAGTGTGCAGGATACTTCGAATCACCTCAGGGTAATTTTTTGTCTCTCTACAACACTGATCTTGCTCTTAGATTGCTATAAAAAACGATTAAGAAATTCGGAAATATTTCCCTATCGAGATTTGTAAAAATTTCCCGTAGTGAATTCGTAAAAATTTCCCGATAGAAATTCGGAAGAATTCCCCGATGGAAATTCGGAAGAATTTTTCAATGGAAATTCGGAAGAATTTCCCGATGGAAATTCGGAAGAATTTCCCGATGCAAATTCGGAAGAATTTCCCGATAGAAATTCGGAAAAATTTCCCGATGGAAATTCAAAAGAATTTCCCATGGAAATTCGAAAGAATTTCCCATGGAAATTCGAAAGAATTTCCCGATGGAAATTCGGAAGAATTTCCCGATGGAAATTCGGAAGAATTTCCCGATGGAAATTCGGAAGAATTTCCCGATGGAAATTCGGAAGAATTTCCCGATGGAATTCGGAAGAATTTCCCGATGGAAATTAGGAAGAATTTCCCGATGGACATTCGTAAGAATTTCCCGATAGGAAATTCGGAAGAATTTCCCGATGGAAATTCGGAAGAATTTCCCGATGGAAATTCGGAAGAATTTCCCGATGGAAATTCGGAAGAATTTCCCGATGGAAATTCGGAAGAATTTCCCGATGGAAATTCGGAAGAATTTCCCGATGGAAATTCGGAAGAATTTCCCGATGGAAATTAGGAAGAATTTCCCGATGGAAATTAGGAAGAATTTCCCGATGGAAATTCGGAAGAATTTCCCCTAGGAAATTCGGAAGAATTTCCCCTAGGAAATTCGGAAGAATTTCCCCTAGGAAATTCGGAAGAATTTCCCCTAGGAAATTCGGAAGAATTTCCCCTAGGAAATTCGGAAGAATTTCCCCTCGGAAATTCGGAAGAATTTCCCATGGAAATTCGGAAGAATTTCCCGATGGAAAATCCGGAAGAATTTCCCGATGGAAATTCGGAAGAATTTCCCGATGGAAATTCGGAAGAATTTCCCGATGGAAATTCGGAAGAATTTCCCGATGGAAATTCGGAAGAATTTCCCGATGGAAATTCGGAAGAATTTCCCGATGGAAATTCGGAAGAATTTCCCGATGGAAATTCGGAAGAATTTCCCGATGGAAATTCGGAAGAATTTCCCGATGGAAATTCGGAAGAATTTCCTGATGGAAATTCGGAAGAATATCCCGATGGAAAATCCGAAAGAATTTCCCGATAGAAATTCGGAAAAATTTCCCGAAGGAAAATCTGGAAGAATTTCTCGATGGAATTTGGAAGCATCTCCCGATCGTAATTTGAAAGATTTTCCCGATGAAAAATCCGGAAGAATTTCCCGATGAAAATACGGATGAATTTCCTGATGGAATTCGGAAGAATTTCCCGATGGAAATTCGGAAGAATTTCCCGATGGAAATCGGAAGAATTCCCCAATGGAAAATCCGGAAGAATTTCCATTGGGAATTTTCCGATGGAATTCGGAAGAATTTCCCAAAATTCGGAAGAGTCTCCCGATGGAAATTTGGAAGAATTTCCCGATGGAATTCGGAAGAATTTCTCGATGGAATTCGGAAGCATCTCCCGATGGAAATTCGGAAGAATTTCCCGATGGAAAATCCGGAAGAATTTCTCGATGGAAATTCGGAAGAATTTCCCGATGGAATTCGGAAGAATTTCCCGATGGAAATTTGGAAGCATCTTCCGATGGAAATTCGGAAGAATTTCCGGATGGAAAATCCGGAAGAATTTTATGAAAATTCGGAAGAATTTCCCGATGGAAAATCCGGATAAATTTCTAGATGAAAATTCGGAAGAACTTACCGATGGAATTCGGAAGAATTTCCCGATGGAATTCAGAAGCATCTCCCGGTGGAAATCGGAAGAATTTCCCGATGGAGAATCCGGAAGAATTTCCATTTAGAATTTTCCGATGGAATTCGGAAGAATTTCCCAAAATTCGGAAGAATCTCCCGATGGAAATCTGGAAGAAACTACCTATGGAAATTCGGAAGAATTTCCCGATGGAAATCTGAAAGAATTTTCCGATGAAATTCGGAAGTATTTCTCGATGGAATTCGGAAGCATCTCCCGATGGAAATTCGGAAGAGTTTCGATGGAAATCTGTAAGAATTTTTCGATGGAATTTGGAAGCATCTCCCGATGGAAAAGCCGGAAGAAGCTCCCGATGGAATTCGGAAGTATTTCTCGATGGAATTCGGAAGAATTTCCGGATGGAAAATCCGGAAAAATTTCCCAAAATTCAGAAGAATTTCCCGATTGAAAATCCAGAAGAATTTTCCGATGGAATTCGGAAGAATTTCCCGGGAATGATGGAAATTCGGAAGAATTTCCCGATGGAATTCGGAAGAATTTTCCGATGGAATTCGGAAGAATTTCCCGATGGAATTCGGAAGAATTTCCCGATGGAATTCGGAAGCATCTTCCGATGGAAATTGGAAGAATTTCCCGATGGAGAATCCGGAAGAATTTCCATTGGGAATTTTCCGATGGAATTTGGAAGAATTTCCCAAAATTCGGAAGAATCTCCCGATGGAAATCTGGAAGAAATTACCTATGGAAATTCGGAAGAATTTTCCGATGAAAAAGCCGAAAGAATTTCCCGATGAAATTCGGAAGTATTTCTCGAGGCAGTTCGGAAGCATCTTCCGATGGAAATTCGGAAGAATTTCCCAAAATTCGGAAAAGTTTCTCGATGGAAAATCCGGAAGAATTTCCCGATGAAAATTCGGAAGAATTTTCCGATGGAAAAGCCGGACGAATTTCCCGATGGAATACGGAAGAATTACTCGATGGAATTGGGAAGCATCTCCCGATGGAAATTCGAGAGAATTTCCGGATGGAAAATCCGGAAGAATTTCCCGATGGAAATTCGAAAAATATCTCGATGTAAAATCCAGAAGAATTTCCCGATGGAATTCGGAAGTTTTTCGATGGAATTCGAAAGCATCTCTTGATGGAAATTCGGAAGAATTTCCCGATGGAAAATCCGGAAGAATTTCCCAAAATTCGGAAGAATTTCCCGATTGAAATTTGGAAGCATCTCCCGATGGAAATTCGGAAGAATTTCCCGATGGAAAATCCGGAAGAATTTCCCGATGGAAAAGCCGGAAGAATTTCTCGATGGAATTCTGAAGAATTTCCCGATTTTAATTTGGAAGAGTTTCCCGATGGAAATCTGGAAGAATTTCCCGATGGAATTCGGAAGTATTTCTCGATGGAATTCAAAAGCATCTCCCGATGGAAAAGCCGAAAGAAGCTCCCGATGGAAATTCGGAAGAATTTCCCGATGAAAATTCGGAAGAATATCCCGATGGAATGCGGAAGCATCTCCCGATGGAAATCCAGAAGAATTTTCCGATGGAAATCTGGAAGAATTTCCCGATGGAAATCTGGAAGAATTTCCCGATGAAAATTCTGAAGAATTTCCCGATGAAAATTCTGAAGAATATCCCGATGGAAATTCGGAAGAATTTTCCTATAAAAATTTGGAAGAATTTCATGGAGGAATGTCGATAGAACTACCCGGTGGAAATTCTGAAATTTTTTCCGTGATAATTTGTTAGAATTTTCCTTAAGAAATTTGTAAGATTTTCTCGAAGGAAATTAAGAAGCATTTTTGAGTGCAAAATTGGAAAAGTTTTCCGAAAATGAAAAATCATTTGAAGAATTTTTATAGAGGAAGTTTGGAGTAGTTTCTCGATGGAATTTCGGAAGAAAATTCAAAACAGTTTCCCGGTGGAAATTTGGAAGCATTTCAGGATAGAAGCTCCGAAGAATTTCCCGGTGAAAATTTAGAAAAAATCCCGGTGAAAATTTGGGAACACTTCATAATTTCCTGTGATTATTCTTTTTGTAGTTGGCGATAAATTTATCACACCATAATTATTAGAATTTCCCGCGGAAAATAAAAAAAAAATCCGGCTGGAATTCTGAATAAAAATCTCAAAGGAAATTGAGCTTAAAATTCTGTCGAGAATACGGAACAATTTCCCTGTGGAAGTTCGAGAAAATTTCCCGTGGAATTTTGTTAAACCCTCAAAAGATCCTTCGAGATTAGAAAGGCACGTAGAAATTCCAAAGAACTTACCCTAAAAATTACAAATATTCTGAAATGTTTTGTGATGTCAATGGAAAATTTAGAGAAAAAAAAAACGTGGGAGTCCGATAGAATTTTCCAAATTTATTATCGAAACCTGCCAAGTATATGAAGGTTAGCTCCACACAAGATACATATATGATGCAATGGCAATCATAAAACACTATGTTGACAAGCAAGCCTAGTGCAAACCTGATAACCCATAATAATTAACCTCTTAGCTTGTCATAATACGAGTTCATACTATCCCATTCAATTCCACCACTTGATTGTATTTTAACAGATACGTATTTCGACCTCAACAGTAAGGCCGTCGTCAGTGTCTAGCACTTCACTTGACTTCAGTCTAAGTCAAGTACGAGACACTGAAGACGTCTTTACTGTTGAGATCAAAATACGTATCTGTTGAAGTTACAATCAAGTGGTGCAACTGAAAGGTTATAATTAGGTTTTTCGGCTTTTCGTCATCAAACTTCCGGATCGAAACGTTGGCAATGATTTAAAATTATCAAAATTTCCATGCGACTAAAAGCCGAAAAACCTAATTATATGCAGCAGATCCAGTCGAAATCACAGGAACTAAAAGGGATAGTCCGAACTCGTCTTATGACAAGGGAAAACATTCCACTAAAATCTCAAAATAATTTTCTTTACCTTAACCGATGGATTTCAGCTTGATTTAATTTTAAATCGTTTCTTCAAACCCCCATTGAAAGTTTTTCCACTTATCAGACATATCTGCAAGCATTCTTCGGAGTTCTCCACCACAGAAACCTTGTGGCCACTTTATTTCGTTTCTGTGATCAGATTCCT
The DNA here is from genome assembly GCF_024139115.2 of Armigeres subalbatus. Classification (NCBI taxonomy): domain Eukaryota; kingdom Metazoa; phylum Arthropoda; class Insecta; order Diptera; family Culicidae; genus Armigeres; species Armigeres subalbatus. Next base: position 296,295,858 of record NC_085141.1, read on the forward strand.
GAAGAAAAACTTGAAGACTTCACTCATGATACGTGAAAACTTTCTCTCTCTGTCTCATTGTTTGCTGACATCTACTTAAAAGTTTACAGTCCGAGCAAGTTCAAGCTGGAGATGGCGTTAATTGCCTTCTTTCAAATCCCAAGTGGTTATCTCCATTCACAAAAGCAGCAGCAGCAATTGTGGCAGCACAGCAACAGTAACGATGGAAAGTGGTTCAAATGTTTCCCTAAAAGTTGACGAGTTTGACGAGACTGCCAGCAGTGATGGAATGCTCTTTTGATGAAACGTAGCTTCTAAAGTCATGCACTCATGACAAAATAAATGGCAAACAAAAGCATAAACCAGGACAAGGGTTGGAGGCTGTCAAAGGAAAATAAAAACGAGGAGCTCAGGGTAGAAGAAACACAGCTAGAGGTCACAGAAATGGAAACATCGTTTTACGTATACCTAAATATAGAAAATGTAGAAAGATTGCATAAATGCGGATGGCTGGGGTTCAACCAAATGCTGGGTAACTGAAAGGGAACAGATAATTGACGATCATTCCAACGATTACACAGAAAAACGTTTTCCTGATGGGATGTTTCTAATAATGTGGAGGGAATTGTTTCAATAATGGGTATAGGTACAGATAACTCCTATCGAGTCTAGTGGGGTGGGGTTCAAGACAATTTCGAACTAGCATGGTAAACAATTTGGGAAGACACGGGGACGGAGGGGGTTGGGAATCAGAAGTAGAACTGCAGGATGTCGGCTGCTAGGAGCAGATTAAGGCTTTTTTCTGCTCACTTTCAACATTTATATCCATTAATGCCAAAAGGAGGAAGGACGGCAATCATGCTGTCTCCCACACTCTTGCACCTTTGCGTCTACCGAGAAAGAAAAACGAAGAAACATCTAAACGACGCTACGGTAAAGCGTTTCAATTTCCTACTATGTGAGACCTCGCCCTCCCGGACCGACTGAAGCGGCCAGTAGTTCGCGCTGGCCGGAATGACGGCATCCAACCGGAACGTATTATCGAGGCAAGGTGTCGCTTCTGGGGCGATTGCAGGCCAGCGGAATTGCTCGGTTCGAAATCTTCATCATTATCATTGTCATCATCATCATCACCATCATTATTTTGAACATCCTCAGAAGTGTGCTTACGAGTTTCAGAATCTTCACCGTTATTAGTGTCAGAATCGTCATCGCCATCATCGCGGAAGCTTCCCGCGGGGACGCGCTTGTAGAATCGGTGAAACCGATGCAAAGTGCCAGCACGTGCCAGTGAACCTTGAGAGTGATTTGTTTCGTAATTGAGAGCAATTAGTGAGGGAGAACTTTTTCTTCGAGCACAAACAAAAGCACCACCCAGTGTGTGAATGTCAAGAGTTAGAGCGGAGATTACTGATCAAATTATATGAGTTTATTCTAATTAGGATTTCTGCTTCATTTGTCAGACAATTGAAAAAAAAAACTAGAAAAAGAAACACAAAAATAAAGAAACCCTTTGCCCATTATTTTCATATTTTTGTGTATGTAATAAGGCGTGGAGGCGCTTTATACTTTATATGATAGTGTAGTTATAAAGCGTTTTTAGTTATTAAATCCAGTCATTTTTTTAAATTGTAAATGCTATCAATCTTATTCAGATTTCATAAATATTGAGCCATCATCAGTTAAAATAGTTAACTGTTTGAGGGAAAAATACCTGATTTCAGAAGCGTTAATATGTACATGTGTTTTAGTTTCTGGAAGAATATCTATTTCTTGAAGAAAGTTATTATTGATTTTAACTGAATATTAAAGCAAACCCATAGACCAACATATCTTCCTTTAACGCTAATAGCACGACGACTTTTCGACCTTTCTGTTTTTTTTCTGATTTTTTTTTATTTATTGATTATTCCTTACCACAAACACATGTTATCAGTCCAGTATGATTGCCCACAAACTAGTTCAGTAGTACAATGAATAATGAAAATAGTTTCATATGATATTAATTTGTTGATTTGTTGATAAATCGTTAACAAACAATATAAAAAGAACAGCTGACTTAACTATTATAAGTCTTTATTGTTCAATTGAGGAAACATATTCGTTTAAGTGTTTCTACAGCCAACTGAAGAGGGAATAGATCAAAAGCTTTAGAGAAGTCAACATTAACAAGCTTTTATTTCTCAATCTTATCGCCTTCATAAGTTGTAATGTCTTGCCGATGACATATGACAGGCAATTAAAACTTGCGTTCTTTACTGTAGTGTATTCTATTTTTTTCCTTCATTCAAGTCCGCCTCTTTTTACATCCTTACGAATCGGAGCAAATTTCGGTTCCCATATTCGAGGAAGCTCCTAATTCGCAGCAGCATACGTCTCTTCACTTCACAGGAATCGTTATTGTCACATGTCATGTGTTCAAAGATAAACAAATTCTTCAACAACTTACCCATCAAGAACTACCTCAGCACTAACACCAATAGGTCTACCTTTATCTTTATCCGCAACCATGTACTGCGTCTTGGTAGAGTCGATGATTTAGCCTATCTTCACCGGCTCCCTCTTGATTAAGACAAAAGCGTCCACTACTGCCCTGCGATCGAATGTAGTCAATGTCGTCCGCAAAGATTAGGAGCATATGCGACCATGTGATGATAGTGTTATTCTTCTGCACACCAGATCTCCTAATCACCCCCTCGAGTACAATATCTATATACATAAAAATGATTTTTTTGTCTGTCTGAACCTTATAGACTCCGAAACTATTGAACTAATCGGCGTGAAAATTTCTATGCAGAGGTTTTTGGGGCCGGGGAAGGCTCTTAAGATGGGGGGCTCCCATACAAATGAAACAGAAATAACTCGAGATGTAAGCAGAGAATAAATTAATTTTAGGCGAAACGAAGTTCGTCGGGTCTGCTAGTTTACAATAAATTTGAAAGCGCATCACTCTGCTTCAATCTCTCCACGGTCAAAAACGCAATTGATACGTCGTCTGCAACCCGAATACTTTATTTCGAGTCATCTAGCGTTGCACGTATCATCGTAATCAGCTTCGCCGGAGAAACATGTTCAGACATTATCTGCCACAGCTAATTTCTTTTCACTGAATCGTACGCTGCTTTGAAATCAATAGACTGATGGTGAGTCTGCAAGTTGTACTCCCGAAATTCATAAAGGATCTTCTCCAGGCTAAACATCTCATCCATCGTTGATCGGCCTTCACGGCCAGACAGGTAGATTTTGAAACTGGAACGACGAAACTGATAAGACTAGCCAGTTTCTTTATCTACTGAGGGAGTGCATCTAGTTACAGATCAGAATGCAAGTCAATGTAGAGAAGGGGGATGGAATGATGATGAAATCACTCGCCCACTGCAAGCCGAATATACCTCTGCACTTGCCACGAGTTCGTACGGAATATATTGGAATTTTTGGGTCAAGGTTCGAGAAGCAGAGGTCCGTCTTGGATAACGAACTGCCAATCTTATAGATAGAAAGCAACTGATGGAATTTCTAATTGGATGTAGGAAACAAGCTCTTTAGTTCATTTCCAATTCTAGCAGATACTGCTAGAATAGTTAAGCTGAAGGTATAGAAATAGAGAAGAAAATGGTATGGAAGTACATTTCCAGTTCTAGCGATTGCTAGAGATAAATATAAAAAAAGATACAAAGTAGGAGAATTGAACGGACCTTGTATTGAACCCACGACCGCCGCGTATGAGGCAGAAGCAGTGACTACCAAGCCTGCTCTTTTCTCCTTTTTACTTTGTTACAAAAAAATTGTTCACCATTACGCAACTGTTGAAAACAAAATGTAAGAAATGGCGATTGCTTCGGGAATTCCGGTATTTCAGGAGGACTTCTTGGTGGCCACTCGGGATCAATGAATGATACTCGCAATCTCGCGCTTAGAATCATAAGGGCGTAGCTGTATTGATCGATTTATCTTCGACGAGTTCCTGGTTGTAATGAAGGATGATTGCATTTTCTACCTGAAGTAAATATAAAATCGATTAAGAGAAATCGATCAATACAGTTTCGCTCCTATGATTCTGAGTGCGAGCAAAGACTCTGCTTCTATGCTGCTATTACAATCGATTTTCGAAAGTTTCTAGAACAAACTGCAATAATTGACCACTGCTCTGGATGTCCCTGCACTTCTGGAGCACCATTTGGGGACCACCAGGTAGCCCTTGCATTAATTTTGCTCTCACAACAAATGACGAATTTCAAGAATTAACCACTGCTCCGGATGATTCGGAGCTTCCCAAGGATAACTTAGTGTCCACCTGGAATCAATTGATGGCCCTGGACATTACTTTACAACGGATTGTTTATAAAAAAGGCGCAAATTTCTAGAACAAACTTTCGTAGTATCAGATAGAGGCCACCTAAGATCGAAGAGTAGCGCATGTATTGGTTTTGATGTGACAATGTTAAAACAAACGATTTACAAAAAATCACATCTGTCTAGAAGAATTTATGGAATTTATCATATCTCCGAGTGTCCGGAATCTTATGGTGGGTCTCCTGCTGGTCACCCGGCGTCAATGAGTGGTCGTTGATTTTGCACTTACGTTGCTACATAAACTGATTTAAAACAAAATGCGGCTCTGAAAATGTTTATGAACACTCTTGACTCCTCAGGGAACCTATTCCGGAATTGGCAATCCGGGGTGAACTTGTTTGATGAATCCAAATAGATCAGAAATAAACGCTTGAGACAATTTCAAGAAGTTTGACACCCATATTGTTGGGGTTCCAATGAGAAATGTTTTTGGTCAACCCCGGCTCTCGGGGAACCTGTTCCAGAATGGCCACTCCGAAGTCAACTTGTCTGGTTAGCTTAGGATCATGAAGGACATACGCAAGAGTTAATTTCATGAAGTTTGATACCCATATTGTTGATGTTCCATTGAACAATGTTCATGGTCACCTATGACCCCTCGAGGAACCTGTTCTGAAATGGCCAATCGAAAGTCTGCACTTCTGATGGACCCAAATCGATAAAAATCAATCTAGTGATGAAATTTCAAGAAGTTTGATACCCATATAGCTGATTAGCTACCGAAATCCACGATCAGTATCATTTATGCAGGACATGTTCCTGGAAATCCAAATTTTCCAGGAATCGAATTGACCGGATCGGTTTTTCTTGATAACATCTTTATAGAAGAGAAAATTCTGAATCGAATAAGCCCAAAATTATTGAAATCGGTTGAAAATTTCCAGAGATATAAGCATTTTAGTTTCGTGGGTACCCTGCCGGCCTGTTAAGGGTGTTTTTTTGCCGATCACACAACGGTTAAGAATTTTGGTAAAATTATTCCACTAAGGTTATTTTTTTAGAAATTACAGCTCTTCTAGAAATTATTTTATCTATCACTTCTGAACAAACCTCAGGAACTGGCTTGTTCAGGAGATCGATGTTTTTACATATTCTAAGTATGCAAGAAATCTCATACTCAAATTTCATCTCCTCTAGGGTATTTTGGGAAATTCCTTCTACAGGAATTCTAGGAACTGGTTCTCCAAAAATTCTGGAAACATTTTCCTTCAGGATTATTGCAAATTTTCTTGAGCTTGAGCTTGAGGTTGAGCTCGATTGTCTGCGCGTAGTTGCTACTACATTATGATCAGATTAGCTACTCTTGCACAGAGAACCAACAGATGTTTGCTTGGGACTAGCACTCATCTTCAATGTACAAGTACTGGTGATCTCATTTGTTAGGTCATACTGGCGCCTGCCACGTCAGAATGCAAGTCAATGTAGGGAAGGGGAGGAAATGATGATGTAATCACTCGCCCACTGCAAGCCGAATATACCTCTGCACTTGCCACGAGATCATACGGAATTTATTGGAATTTTTGGGTTAGGTTCGAGAGGCAGAGGTTCGTCTTGGTTAACGAGCTGCCAATGTTATAGATAGAAGAAAGCAACTGAGGGATTTTCTAATTAGATGTAGGAAACGAAGAAACAATTCCAATTCTAGCAGCTGCTGCTAGAATAGTCAAGTTGAAGGTATAAGGATAGAAATGGAAACGGTGTGGATGTTCATTTCCAGTTCTAGCTATTACTAGAACATGAGAAATATAGAAAAAGATACAAAGTAGGAGAATGAAACGGACCTGGGATTGAACCCACGACCTCCTGCGTATGAGGCAGTAGCAGTAGCCATATAACTACCAGGCCCGTTTCAGGACTATTGCAAAATTTCTCTTTCAAAAACTCTGAGGAATACTTCTCCAAGAATATATTTTTGAAAGAATTCTCGAGAATGGTTTTTCCAGAATTAGGGGATGCGGCACGTATTTTTAATTTCAGAGGAATTCCTCCTTTAGGAGTTTCGATGAATGCCTTCTCCGAGGCTCCTGGGAAATTGCTCAGCTCAGATAATCATGGCAAATCCTGTATTAGGAACTCTGGGGAATTTCTCCCTCCTAAATTATGAGGAAATTTTCTCCCACAAATTCAAGGAAAGGTCTTCTACCTGTTTCTAGGGGACTCCTTCTGCCACATACATACTTCTACTGAACTTATGGAGAGTTCCTTCTGCAATAATTTCAATGAAATTCTCAAACTAGAATTTTAAAGAGTTTCTTCTCCTTGATTTTGTTTTAGAAATTAATTTTCCAGACATTACTTATCTAAAAACTGTGGTGACTTCCTCATACAATATTATGAATGAAACATTCTTCAGAAATTCTAAACGAGAAATTTCGTAGAACTCAACAGTTTTCACCCGTATTCTTGTCTATTCTCGTTCGAATCATTGTCCCATTTTGTTTTACTGGCGTAAACGACAATGCTCATCAACTTTTTTTCAAAAGAACATTCGAAAATGAATAGAAATATGGTTGATTAAATGGCACGGCAAATTCTGGGTAATGCGTCATTGGTACACCCAATCGGCGATTGTTAGATTTTCTAACAATTCTGTTGTATAAGTATTGTATAAGAATCTAATTTCGCATATGCCCAATTCTTATACAGGTGTTGGTAGATTCTTATACAGAATTGCTAAAAAATCTAACAACCGCTGGTTGGGTGTACTACATGAGATATTGTAGGATACAAAAATTGTCCTGCAGTTTAAACCAAATTGTCTACCGAATCAACCACGACTTCCGTGATGTCCCCAGCCGATAACACCTCCTCATCATGGCCTCCGAGTATTTGTATCTCATTTGCATCTCAAATCCTGGCATATGAGATGTTATAAGATCTCCAAATTGCCCTATAGTGTGAACCAAATGGTCTACCGAATCAACCGTCATTTCTATGATGTCTCGAGTCACTGTCTGGGCGTTTTGGTTGGTTCAGGTCCTATCTGTGTGATAGAAAACTAGCAAACTGACGATTTATCGACAATAACATATATTTCCATGTCGTCTGCATGAAATATAAAGTAGCCTTCGCCAACATTGAGGATAACAAAGAGGGTAAGGGTCGTTTGGCCGAAAGCCATTTGGCCGAATGCCACTAGGCCGAACAATCGATTAGGCCGAAACTCATCTGGTCGAAAGGGTCGTTTGGCCGAAAGAGTCATTTGCCCGAAGGGTCATTCGGCCGAAAAGGTCATTAGGCCGAAAAGGTCATCAGACCGAAAGGGTCGTTTGGCCGAAAGGGTCGTTTAGCCGAAAGAGTCATTTGGCTGAAAGGGTTGTTTGGCCGAATGGGTCGTTTGGCCGAAAGGATCGTTCGGCCGAAAGGGTCGTTCGCCCGAAAGAGTCGTTTGGCCGAATGGTTCATTTTGTCGAAAGGGTCATTTGACAGTAACGGTCGTTTGGCCGAAAGGGTCATTTGGCCGAAAGGATCTTTTGGCTGAAAAGGTCATTTGGCCGAATAGGTCATTTGGCTGAAAAGGTAATTTGAAAAGTGAGAAATAAGGAATAAGAAGAGGACGTCTCACTGCTCACTCTTCATTTTTCTCTTCTCGTTGTAAAAAGTGAGAATCGCGAAATGAGTAGTGAGACGTCTCCCAGACGACGACCCACTTCACACTACTGACTTTTCATAATGAGAAGTGAGAAATGAGGAGTGAAAAGAGAGACGTCTCACATCTCACTCCACATTTCTCACTTCTCACATTTTAAAGTGAGAAGAGAAAAATTAAGAGAAAAATTAAGTCTCACGACTCACTTCACGCTCCTCTTTTCTAAAGTGAGGAGAAATGAGGAGTGAAAAGTTAAACGTCGCACTTCTTACTCCTAATTTATCTCTTCTCGCTGTAAAACGTAAGAAGCACGAAGTGAGTAGTGAGACGTATCACTACTCACTTCGCGCCTCATTTTTTAACGTTAGATTGAATGAGAATTGAGAAGCCTCTCTTCTTAATTCTAATTTCTCACTTTTCAAATGACCTATTCGGCCAAATGCCTTATTCGGCCAAATGTCCTATTCGGCCAAATGACCCTTTCGGTCAAATGACCCTTTCGGTCAAATGACCCTTCCGGCCAAATGACCCTTTCGGCCAAATGACCCTTCTGGTCAAACGACCCTTTAGGCAAACGCCCTTTTCGGCCAAATGACCCTTTCGGCCAAACGACCTTTTCGGCCAAATGACCCTTTTCGGGCAAATTACTTTCGGCTTAATAATTTGTTCGGCCAAATGGTATATTCGGTCAAACAACTTTCGGCCTAGTTGCATTCGGCCAATTGGCTTTCGGCCGAATGGGTTTCGGCCAAACGACCCTTACCCTCTTAAGCGATGTTGTCCTCAATGTTGACGAAGGCTACTATTGTATTTTATGCAGACGATATGGAAATATATGTTATCGTCGATAAATCGTCAGTTTGCATCAAGCGGGGCTCCTACCCAAGTAACCATTAGCACTATACTACGCCAAACCGACATATAGGGCCACTATACGGCTATTAAAAAAAACTTATAAGCATTAAAGTAGCACTATATGGTCGATTTGGCGGAATATAGTGCTTATTGGTTACTTGGGTAGATATCGCTTCTCGTCTGGTGTTCGGACAATCACATGACTTCGAGCGTGTTAAAGTGTTCCATCGTAAGTTTTGATCGAAAGAAGTGCCCCCTCAATCACAACTACCAAATCGGTGATGAACCGCTAAACCATGCTTATTCTGTTCAAGATCTTGGAGTTGTTCTTGATGCCGAGCTGACGTTCAAGTAACAAACACCAAGAAGAAGACCAGCAGATTTTTTTTTAAATTAATTCAATAATAAAATATAGTTCTTACTGAAGAAGATCCACGGAGAACTATTTTAAAAATTCCTATAAAAAAAATCGCTGAAAATCTTTTCGGTGATCCCCGAATAAGTTCTTCTAAAATTGTCCATTCTAATTCGACAGGAATCAATTCTGAAAGTCTGACTACGTTTGAAAAGTACCTTTTCTGTAGGAGCAGGCAATAGGTCATTGATGCACATAAATATCAAGCTACAAATATTTGTACATAGTACAACTGCGTTGATATCGTTGCTGGAAGCATTACGGAAGTCGTGGCTGATTCGGTAGACCTTTTTATTCAAGCTCAAGGCCAATTCGGGGATCTCAAAAGATCTTATGTACGACTGCCAGTAAACAATATATACTTGGAGGACATAATTAGTTTAACGCTGAGGTTGAGGATATATTGAAAGCAGTGATTGATTCGATAGACCAGCGGTTCTCAACCTGGGGTACATGTACCCCTGAGGGTACCTTCGCTGGCCCTAGGGGGTACCTGTAAAAAATTCCAATAAAAACTTTTTGATAAAGTTCTGATAATTTATGGATGCTTCTTTTCAAGAGGCTTAGGAGCTTTTTTTCAAAAGACTTGGGAGCCTCCTTTCAAGAGGCTCGGAAGCCTCTTTTCGAAAGCCTCGGTACCCTGTATTTATTAGGCTCGGAAGCCTTCATGCAAGAGGCTCGGATGCCCACATTCAAGAGGCTTGGAAGCCTTGTTTTTAGAGGTTCGGAAGCTTCCATTCGAGAAACTCTGAAGTCTTCTTTCAAGAGGCTCGGAAGCCACCTTCCAAGAACCCAGGAGAGCTTTTTTCAAGAGGCTCGGTAGCCTCCTTCAATAAGGCTCAAAATTCTTCTTTCAAGAGGCTTGAAAGTCTCCTTTCAAGCAGCTCGAAAGCCTCCTTTTAAGTGGCTCGTAAACCTAGGAAGCCTACTTTCAAGAGGCTTGTAAACATCCTTTCAAGATGCTCTATTTCAGAAGAGATTCCCTTAAATAGACTTGGGTGCCTTCTGTAAAAATGCTCAGAAACCTCTTTTAAGAGGCTTAGATTTCTTCTTTCAAGAGGCTTGGAAGCCGACTTTCAAGTGGTACGGAACCTCCTTTCAAGAGGCTCGTAAACCGTCTTCCAAAAGGCTCGCAAGCCTACTTTCTCGAAAGTCTCGCTTCAAGAGGCTTAAAGCTTTTCTTTCAAGAGACTTGGAAGTCTCCTTTCAAGAGCCTCCCAAGCCTCCTTTCAAAAAGCTCGGGAGCCTACTTTAAAGAAGCTTGGAAGCCTCCTTTCAAGAGGCTCTTATTAAAAGGCTTGGGAGTATCCCCTCAAGATACTTTGAAGCCTGTTTTAAAGATGCTCAGAAGCCTCCTTTTAAGAGTTTCGGAAGCCATCTTGTGAGAGGCTCGGAAGTCTCCTTTGACTCGTAAGTCAGCTTTCAAGGCTCGGATAGCTCCTTTCAAGAGGCTTGGAAACCTTTTTTGAAGAGGTTCGGAAGCCTTGTTTCAAGAAGCACGGAAGCCTCCTTTTAAGAGGCTCGGAAGTCTCCTTTCAAGAGGCTATGAATTATTCTTTAAAGTGGCTTGGAAGTCTTCTTCAAAAGGCTCGGAAGCAATCTTTTAAGAGGTTCTTTTTAAGAGGCTTGAGAGTCCCCTACAAGAGGCTTGGAAGCCTCCTTTAAAGATGCTAAGACGCCACCTTTTAAGAGGCTCGAAAGTCTGCTTTCAAGCTGCTCGGAGAGTTCTTTTCAAGAGGCTCGGAAACCTTCTTTTAACAGGCTTTGAATCCTATTTTCAGGAGACTTAAAAGCCTAGTTTCAAAAGGTTCGGAAGCCTTTTTTTAAGAGTTTCGGTATTATTCTTTTGAAAAGGAGATGAACCAGTCTCCGGGTGAAAATCTCCCAAACACAGATAATAAAAAAAAAATATTCTTTTGAATGACTTGATAACCTCCTTTCAAGGGGCTGAGAAGCGTCCTTCCAAAATGCTCAGAAGCCTCCTTTTAAAAGGCTCGGAAAGCTCCAAAATTCCTCAAAGTATTGTAGTAAGGTTGATGTATAAACGTAATTTGAACTGAAAAGTTTCATGGAATAACGAACATTTCAGACAACTTTTTGGAGAACCATATATCCCGTTAGTTTTCAGATTCGTTTTGCATATATCTTGAGAGTTACGCTTATTTTTATTTACGTAAAATATAGGGGGTACCTCAATAAATAAAAAAGTTCGAAGGGGTACCACTAAAGAAAAAGGTTGAGAGCCGTTGTGATAGACCATTACATTAAGATTCCAGAATCCCTTACAACATTTCATATGCCTGCATTTGAGACGCAAATGAAAGACAATTAATACTCGGAGGACATGATTTGGTTGATAATGCGGCTGAAGACATAAAGTAGTGGAATTAAATGGTGGTTATTATGATTGGGTTCCCGAGTAGCACAAGTCAGACAAAAATGGTTGCAACAACTTGATTGTCACTCATTCTGGTCATATATGTGTTGCAGTAAGCTATGTGGAACATGTGTGCTGTTAGGGTTGATACAGCAGCTGGGGACATCATGAAGTCATGGTTGATTCAGTAGAACATTTGATAAGATCTGCAGGACAATTTGGAGATCTTACAATATCTCACATGCCTGGATTTGAGACGCAAATAAAAAACAAATACTCGAAGGACATGATTTGGTTGATACTGCGGCTGGGGACATCATGAAAATCTTATTTGAATAGGTAGACCATTTGATTCAAACTCCACGACAATGTGGAGATCTTATAACATCTCATACGCCTGGATTTGCGACGCAAATGAAAGACAAATACTCGGAGGACATGATTTGATTGATACCGAGGCTGGGGATATCTTGGAAGTCGTGGTTGATTCGGTAGACCATTTAATTCAAATTCCAGGACAATCCTAGTTCATCATAATTTATCATCATACATGTTTTCTGTATAGTTTACATTCAATTTTCACGCTCCGCACGATTCGTCATCCTTCCGGCGACCCATCGCCCGCTGGCTTTCCATTTCCTGGCATTCCGGTATCCCACCCGGCCAACGTTTCATCGATCGTCTGGCATTTCGCCCGGCTAACGCTCCATCACTCCTCCGCCATTTCGCCCGGCCGAGGCTCCATCGCTCGTTCGGCATTCCGCCCGTCCGGCGTTTCATCCATCGTCTGGCATTTCGCCCGGCTTACGCTCCACCGTTCGTCCGGCATTCCACCCGGCCGACGCCTTATCGCTCCGACGGCATTTCATCCCTTTGCTGGTATTCTCCCGGCCGGGCGTCTGTCGCCCTGCCGCCATTCCAAAGTTTCATCACCCAGTACAAAATCGAGAATAATTAAAGAGTTTATAAAGCTAACCTCCCTCCCCCATAACCTCCACCGATCCTGGGACTCGAGGATCAAAAGAGGCCTTGCGTGCCCACCCCATAGGTGACCGTTGGCTATAGACCAGTAATCAGCGGTTTAGGACTGAGCCTCTGCCGGGTTTAGTTGAGTAGTTCCTCGAATCCAAGAGACCGTACCAGAAACGGTATCATAATAAAAGTAATAATAAAATTTCTCAACAAATCACAACGGGATTTTGATTGATGGATGATTCATTCTAAGTGATTGTTCCGAAACCCGTGTTCTGTCCTCCAGTGTTCTGTCCTATAGTGGACTGTCTCATTGTCCCAGCTCAGCTGATCCGTTGGTGTTGATGCATTGCTTCCACGATTAATCCGACAGTCTTACATAGTTTATGAAAATAATGCGCTGTCCTCTGGTAGTGTTCCCTGCCTTGTTAAGTATGAAGGTTTTCGGTTAGAGATGCCAATAAGAAATGGGGTTTCCAGTCAAATTATGACTTCCCACAGAGAATCCTTTTAGATTTTCTGACCTATCATTTTGAAAGAATATAGCTAAAAATGAGGCGAATTTCGAGTCTCGAAAACGGAAGAAGCCTGAATTGCTCGAAGAAATCGTTATTGAAAAGAAAGAAGAAAAACCTTCAAAAATGGGGCAGCATTTGTCTTGAAATAGAATGGAAACATGATAGTTAGGTAAAAGCCCTAGCAGAGTCCGTGAAGACCACGGTTGGTTTGTTCGCCCGAAGGGTGGCTACGACAAAAACAGCGGCGGCTTCAACGAAAAAAATATTCCATTAGCTAGGCAGACTCTTCGATTTGGTAGGTTGGGTCCACAGACTCCAAAGCCGACTCCTCGACTGTTTCGGAACCGCGTTGCGCTGAGTTCCAATACGGATCTTCTAAGTTCGTCCGTGTTTTCTTCTCTTTTAAACCGGAAGGCGATGGTACGGTCGATGTTAACGGCACAGTACGAACAAAACCTGTAATTTTCCGTTGAAGTAGATGTAACAAATCTGCTCCGTGATAAATAACATAAAGTTATAGGATGTTTTAAATTTAATCGTGCTGGAATTTTACAGTTCTAATTTTTATAGGAAAACAAAAAAAATAAGAGCAGAGCATGAGGAATCGAACTTCGGTCTGCAGAGTGAGAGCCTAACTTGTTATCCTCTCGGATATTTTCGCTTTTTGGTATCGAGTCGATCAGAGTGTAACAGGTTAAGCGTTTTGGTGATTCGATAATTCTTCATCAGGCTGAACGATAGCTTAGATTTACATGACACGGAAACTCCTTCGAGACGGAATCGTTTGAGACTCAGTTAGATGAATGCATCACAGATTTCTCGCCGAAATGTCCAAACATCATTAAGTTATAGCAATGAAATGCTGCGATTGGACGGTTATCTTATTGGGATATCAGAATATATACATTTGGTAAACGCTTATGTGAATAAATTAGGTCCCAGCTGCGATTTGCTTGAAATGGAATGGGGTTTGTTTTGATTTGTTTTGACAGCCACGTGCTCACAAAACAAGGTTTCCGGCATAATCATGTAAAATTAAGATATATTGAATTGAAATTTCAATGATTTTATCATTTATATCACAGAAACTTAAAATTATGGTCTGGTACACATTATGTCACCAAATTTTACATTCAACTGTGAATTCCGTCGTGCCTAATTTTCATAATATTTTACTGTGGGGAAGCATCAGCCAGTTATTTGCTCCGTGCCAGTGGATCCGCGCCACTGGGAGGAGACCGGAACCGGCTACGCTTCTCAGGATCCGGTCAGCCTCGTCAATGAGAGTTGGTGATTACATGCCTTACAGGAACGATGTAAGTTGCCGCTACTCAGGTCATGGGTGGCGTTAGTGTGCCCCGTACGGAGGAAGGCGCTATAGAACCGAGTAGGCCATATTTTGGAAGTAAGCTACAATTTATCATCTGGCAGAAAGTTCTCTGTTTATGCCATTCAGTGGCCTAAGTTGCGTATGTCTGCCGTTCCATCAAGAGGTTTATCAAGGGCTTCTTCTTCCGATGCGTCCAGAGCAGCTTGAATGGCTTGAAAGAAATGATGTCGATTGGCTGGCGAGGTACGTAAGTGCAGCCAGCACGCTGGCAGAGTCGGTAGCAATTAAATATACATATGACCTGTTCAAAGTTCAACGACGGCCGAAACCAAGGATGTTAACGATCATAAATTAATTTGCGTTCGATCATTTAGTATTTTGTCAATAACGCATTCCAGAAGCTGAATTTCAAATCATGTTGTATGGTGGACTTCTAGTGCGAAGGTTTTTCTGCAACTTTGCTTAATGGAATTTAAAAAAAAAAAATTGGAATTTTGTTATCATTTAGTCTAAGTTACTGAAACTATAGCTATAACTCCGTTGCTAGTGGAATTCAAACAACGAACCATTATACAAAATTGTAGAAAAACCTTCGCACTAGAAGTCCACCATATAACATATTTTGAAATTCAGCTTCTGGAACGTGTTATTGAAACTACTAAATGATCGAACGCAAATTACTGAATGATCGTTAACACCCTTGGCCGAAACCATCGCAGCCTCGGTCGAAAATACGAAGCAGAAATCCAAAAGGCGGTACGATTGAAACATGTTTCCTTCCAAGATGATCCCGATCCCGATATAATTGTGACTGAATCTGGTCACATATAACTAGCAGTAACATGTGAAACGTGTGTGCTGCTTGGGAAGTTTATTACTGCGACAGCTGATTGGTCCTAAGCGCTGGTGGCCTGGTCCTAGGCGGGAGGCTTTTTCAAGGAGGTGCAAGAGATGTCGTTTGTTCTTATTTTTGTCCAGATAGCCCATGGCTTTGGAGCATAGTGCTCCGGTGGCCTTGGACTTGAAGGGGAATACAGCTGCTACATCACACATAGTGTTTGCTAGAGTGGAAGGGAGATGGCCGGACCCAATTATTATGGATCGGTTATAAATTGGTGCCAAGGTTCGGATGAGGTTGTCAAAATTTGCATCGACCAGCGTGAATCCGTAGAGCAGGCGGCTGGCAATGACGGTTATCTGTTATCCATGCGCGGGATGGTGGTCACTCCTTGTCTGCCGTCGGGAGATCCTATTCAGTATTATAGTCTTCTTACTGATCCGGTCGAAATGTTTGCTGAAGGTGAAGTGTCTTCCCACTTTTACCCCTAGAAGCTTAACGATTTTTTTTTTGGAAAGATTTATTTTTTGACTAGATGAAGAAATCCCCAAAAGCTTCAATTTTTCGAGGATGCCAGGGGTCCAAGTCCTGCTATAAACCCTGGAGATGTCCAGGAAGACTATTTAGGTGTGATGGCCAGCATTCTTGGCGTTCGCGAGTATTTGTCCTAGTGACACAAAATACGTGCTGGTTCTGCAGCCGGGACGAAGTGTATGCTGCCTGTTCTCAAGCCTACCGGTGTTTCCTTAGCATTCCGTGTCTCCATATTTAGAACATCTGCTCAACATTTTTTGCTGTTATGTTTGTACGTCGCTGAGAAAGTCGTAATTTTTCGGGATGGGAACGATGATACTAGTTCTTCTCAGTCCGCGTGGGGTGCACTCTCGAGAAAATCCATTTTCTCGTCGACTTGCGCAGGGCGAAGTCCAGTTCGCCCACCGTGAAAGGCTTGATAAAATCCTCACCATTCTCGGCGGAGGATTAAAATGCAAGGATCTCAGAGGCAGGATCAGGGTACTGACGGTAGGAGGATTGAGACTCGAAATGGTCAACTAGGGCGTCAGCTATACCAGTACCGGGTTTCGCAGTACAAAGCCATCGATGCATCAAAATGGTGAGTGTAAGGCTTTTGGAGCGTTTTCACCTCCCAAGAAACACCACTTGATTCTCTGTGAGTAACAAAAACTGTGGTGTGAATTACTAAAGGTCTGAGTTATGCCCAACGGGTCGTATTTGGAACTCCTTTTGCAACATCTTGCGGCTACAATGGAAATGGAAACACAAAAACCTAACAGGAATGGAACCATGGACCATGCTGGGTAAAGCGTACCATTGGTACTTCGCGTACCTGAAGGAATAAAATAGACCCCATTTCGCGGTCCTTAGCCTCTTACCCAGCATCTCCTATCACCTCCTCTTGGCGCTGGCTGGGATACGAGCAACTTAAGGGAAGATCGGGTAACCATCCCCGGGGGGAACTATGGTTGTATGCTGACAGGGAAGGGGGGATTTGCTCCTCTCCGGAGGTGCCGATAAACGACCGCATCTTTGTTTTGAGAATGAAGGGCAAATTCTTCAACTATAGCCCAGCATCTATGCAATTCAGCATCTATGTCCCAACGAACGATAAGCCTGATGACGTGAAGGATGAGTTCTATGAGAGCCTTGATAAGGTCTACAGAGAGTACCCAATACACGATGCAAAGATTGTCATCGGTGATGCAAATGCGCAGATCGGAAGAGAAAGTTTCTTTCGCCCTGTCATTGGTACGGAAAGCCTTCATTCCGCTACCAACGATAATGGTCTGCGACTTGTAACCTTTGCTGCTGCTAGAAGGATGGCAATAAGCAGTACCTACTTCGCACGTAAGAATATCCGCAAACACACCTGGCAACATCCGAGTGGAGACACTTGCTCACAGATAGACCACGTGCTGGTCGACGGACGACATTTCTCGGATGTTATAGATGTAAGGTCCTTCAGAGGTCCGAACATCGACTCGGATCACTACCTTGTAGTTGCAAAAATTCGGGCGCGACTCTCCAGCGTCACGAATTCACGAAACAACAGAACGATGCGTTTCAATATCCAACGCTTGTCAGTTGAAGGAGTTGCTGAACAGTACCACCAGAAGCTGGACGAGCGGATAGGAGATGCCACCGGATCTGGCGACGTCAACAGATTGTGGGAAAATATCCACGAAGCTGTGACTACAACAGCGCAGGAAGTGTTAGGCACTGCACAGCAACGCCAACGAAATGGTTGGTTTGATGAGGAGTGCCAGCGAGTGACGGATGAGAAAAATGTTGCCAGGAGTCGAATGCTAGTGGCTCGTACCCGTTTCAACAGAGAGCGGTACAGTGTAGCAAAAGTAGAAGAGAAACGAATTCACCGCATAAAAAAGGCAACTCGAAGCGAGTGTGATAGCTGAAGCGCAGAGGAAAATGGATAGGAACGATATGCGTAGGTTTTACGCAACTTTCAATGGCGCGCGGCATAAGACTGCGTCAGTGCCCACCATGTGCAATGACCGAGAAGGGAATTTGCTGACAGACAAGACTATGGTGGCAGCCAGGTTGAAGGAGCACTTCGAAGCTTTATTGAACGATGAAAATGAAGGTGTAGTTAGGAGCACGATGGACATAGTCGGGGACGTTCAAGCTGTGGAACCACCAACACTGGACGAGGTTAAGAAGGCTCTGAACGTGCTAAAAAACAGCAAAACTGCGGGGCAGTCCGAGATCCCGTTCGAGCTTCTCCAACACGGAAGTGAGCAGCTGCATCAATCAATCCACCACATTATCCAGAAAACATGGGAGTATGGGAGGATGAAGAACTGCCTGCCGGCTGGTTGGATGGCCTCATATGCCCAATCTATAAGGAAGGGTACAGACTAGAGTGTGCCAATTACAGAGGGATCACCCTTCTGAGCTCGGCGTACAAAATTCTGTCGCGTAGCCTGTTTAACAGACTGAGACCGCTTGAGGAGTCCTTCCTCGGCGAATACCAGGCAGGTTTTCGTGATGGCCGATCAACGACGGATCAGATGTTTAGCTTGCAGATTATATATCTATATATATAAAAATTAAATGGTCTGTGTTCGTATTCGCATAACTCGAAAACGGCTGGATGGATTTCCTTTATTTCTTTAGCAGATATGTTCATTATCGTTTCCGACGGGTTTATATGATATTTCCTCATGCGAAAATTACGAATAAGGTTGAGTAAATCGTGAAATACTAAAATTAAGATTCGTATGGAAATTTCGCATGGGCTTTTTCGTCTACTATGCAGAACAACGTCTGCCGGGTCGACTAGTCCTTGATAAATTCCGGAAGTACAACTTGCAAACGCACCATATGTTCATTGTTTTCAAAGCAGCGTACGATTCAGTGAAAGAAATGAGCTGTGGCAGATAATGTCCGAGCATGGTTTTCCGACGAAACTGATTAGACTAATCGTGCAACGCTGGATGGCTCGAAATCAAGTATTCGGATTGCAGACGAAGTGTCAACCTCGTTTGTGACCTTAGACGGATTGAAGCAGGGTGATGCACTTTCGAATTTATTGTTCAACATTGCACTCGAGGGCGCTATTAGGAGATCTGGCGTGCAGAGGAACGGCACTATCATCACACGGTCGCATATGCTCCTGGGCTTTGCGGACGACATCGACCTTATTGGAATCGATCGCAGAGCAGTAGTGGAGGCTTTTGTCCCACTGAAGAGGGAGACGGCGAGGATAGGCTTAACCATTAACTCTACCAAGACAAAGTACATGGTGGCAGGTAGAGATAAGTGAAGACCTAGTGGTGTTGGTGCAGAGGTAGTGC
The DNA here is from genome assembly GCF_024139115.2 of Armigeres subalbatus. Classification (NCBI taxonomy): domain Eukaryota; kingdom Metazoa; phylum Arthropoda; class Insecta; order Diptera; family Culicidae; genus Armigeres; species Armigeres subalbatus. The sequence goes on from NC_085141.1 coordinate 296,314,917, forward strand.
TTGTTGATGATTACGTAACCCACTTAGATCCCGCAACATGCAGACGGAAACGAAATTTGCTCTATACAAAACTTTTATTCTACCAGTGGCATAAAGGCGTTTTCTTGCTTTTTTCGTGGTACTTCATGCGTCTGCTCTTGATTGTTTTTTTTTTATATCATCCCACCAGATGAGACAGGGCTGGTCCTGGTAATGCTGCATTCGGCTGCTTGGATCATAGCATCGGTCAGTTCGATGCTGCTTTTTGGCTGCTTGCGAGGTCTCCTGGTCACCTCAACTGGAGTACTATTAAAGGTAAACAATAGCGACACATGCTCTGGGGGTTACCGTCACTTGACCACAGCAGCCGGTTCACAATAGACATCGAGGCTGCGAAAACTCTGTAGCAATCGTTCAACACCATTAGGCAGGCATTGGAGATTACTTTGAGCACCATACTACCTCTGGCGTATCATAGAATGATCATAGGCGGCAGCAGTTCCTTTTAGACTTTGGCGACTTCCCTCTGAAATCCTGGCAGTTTTCCATTGCAAGGTACCGTTCTAACTCAAATCCCAAACACTGGCGTTTTAGCGCCCTAAAACTAAAACTTTCATTGATTGTCCGCACTGAGGATCAAGATTACTAATGAATTCAAGCTCTTGAGAAAATTATACGAATAAAGACAAAATGGGAATTTAAAAGCGAGTGTTCGGAATATGAGTCATGTTCGGAGTTTGAGTCAAAACTGTAGATGAAGGGAAAGCCAGTCCAGCCTCACCGCCACGATTGGGAACCTAGCATCGATATCGATTTGGGAGACAGGGACTCCGTCCTGGATTCCCACAGCAACCGATTGGTACACATTTGATCCGAATTCGGTGATCCACCAATACCTAGCTCCCAGAGCCCTGTCCATTCTTATTGCAGTGGCACGGTGATCTACTGTATAGCGCAATGTAGACGGGGTTGACTCCAATTTCTGAAGGTTCCAGATCGCTGTAGTTATAGTCAAACTCATTTATATTCCACTTAGGAAAGGCTATTGAAAGAGACGAGCAGCTTCTAGAAGTTGGGGGTCTAACACCCACAAGTGTAGAAAATGGGGGAGGCAACGTGACAAAATTGTTGTTTGGACACAAGACACGTTGGAGTTAGAAATTTTGCTTCTTCTATAGCAACGATTAGCTTCTTCTACCCTTAGTATTAATTACATTAAGCTCAGTTTTAGTTAAAAACATTGTAAGACAGCAATTGAAATGTAATAACTAATAGTGTATCATACACACTTGATTTTTTATCGCCGGGCACCTCCGCATTTTTCGTTTAATTTCACGAGGTTGATCACCGAGCTTCAGCAAACATGATTTTTGCCTAGATCTAGTTGCTGAAAATCAGCAAATAATTTGCCGGAATATTAGTTTTTGTTTTGCTTGGCACCCGGTTGTGCGCATTTCTGTCTAGCTGCAAAAATAAAAACTGAATGTGTTGTGCTTTTTTTAGAAACTAAGATAAAAATTTGCTGATTAAGTGTTGTAATGTAAAAAAGTTAAAAGATGTAACATTTGTTATGCCTATTTGATAATGATCCAAGATCAAGTCAAATAGGCTTTTTCCTGCCAGTTCATTGACAATAAATGATATTCCTTTGCGTAAGTCGCGTTTACTCTGGCAGGCACCTAAAATTAACCACCCCAACAAAAAAACACATATAATTTGATCAGCCTCACACGGTTAATAGTTGGTAACGCTTTTGAATGTGCTCTTCAAAAGTCAAATATTTAACTCACTCTGCCCCCTAAACCCCCGAGGTTGTGCGGGCACATTCTCGTTTCAAACAGCCCGCTCCAAGCCACTTACCTAAGTATCTCTTCTCCTCCAGATGGTTATCGCTGGGACCGTTGTAGTACGACGACGGGTACGCCTCGTTCATCGCTTCCATCAGCTCTTCGTAGTCCAGCGGGGAAGATTGGTACACGGGTTCGAGAATTTCCGGCGTGCTATCGTCGAGCGTTTCGTCCTCGTAGTATAGTTCCCGTTTCTTGCGGCCGCCGTTTGCACTTCCACCGCCCTGACCCTGGGAATTCTTGAGTGACTGAATGTTGCGTTTTTCTACAAACGAAGCGGAAAGAAGACAAAAATGCCGTTAGAATTTATCTGATGCGTGAAGGCATGGAAGATTGAATTGAATATTGTAGCGACAGTCAAAGTCTGTGCAGATCGTTTGCAAATTCTTCGGAAATGGAATTCCTTGTTGACGACTTACATTAGAAATAAAGCTGAAAATTAATTTTTGATTCGCATAAAAACAATCCTCTTTTCACACCTTATCCATTTCATGTGCCAAACGTCAGTTTTGAAATTTAAAATTTCCATTTTGCCACCCATCGCAAACAGACATCATCGGTCCACCCGAGCCATCATCGCTGAATGCCACCAACGCTGCGGAGCGTAAATGGATGACAACAGGATGTTTTCCAACCGAGTATCGTGTTTGAGTTTTACGGCTCAGGAAATTTAATATTTTCTCGTCGGAGACAGTTCTCCATGCTGATGCTGCTGCTGCTGTTAAGATGAATGTCCTCGGTGGAAGTCGAAAAGAAATGGCGACCGCCAACGACCAACGCGGTGACGATGGCGGCAGCATATTTGAGGAGCGAGCAATAAATAGCGCTTTTACTGGAATGCAATAAAAAGTGAAAAGTACTGTTGCGCGAAATGTCCAGAGCAGCGCACCGGAAAGCATTTATCCGCTGAAATTTTGTTGACTGATGGTGTAAACATAACGGCGGTGATGATGGTGAGTTGAGAATAATGGCAGAATGCTTGGGCGGATTTTAGCAATTATGCTTTGGCATAAGTTGATTGGATTACAATATTGCATGGAAGGAAGAGGATTAATTTAGTGCAATAATAAAAAAGCATTTTGATGACACTAATCCATGATCCGGTGCAGTATTTATGCATTCTCATTTAGGTTAATTTTATTTACAAAATCGATGAGTAATATGAAATCTTCGCAATTGGCAAAAAACATAATCTCGGGGTTGCACATAACGTACCATATCTGTCACTACTATAAGTGGATCCAACCTGCACCAGCGCATATCTTCTTAACATTCAGTAGCAATATTATGGTAATTTTCCTCAATTATGATAAACTTAAATTGCTTTACTTATTCTAAGATTTCTACATAAATGATTCCTCAATTTCTTCATCAAAAAGAATTCTGAAATTTACAAACACTGCATTGTGTTTGAATTTTTCGTAAACAATTAAAAAAATCGCAAAATGGAGAGCTATCATGGGCTGGGATTTGATCATGGTGATCATGGTTATCCATTGATATAAATAAACTAGAGCTCTTCATGTTTTTAAAAGTATAAAAATTCAACCTTTCAGCCTAGAATCACAATTCTAATGCTAAAATAAGCCTCCTGCCAAATTTTCAGCTAATTAGGATAAAATTTCGAGGTGGCTCAAGTCGATTTAGTGTTTTTGAGCTATTTTCAATTTTGAAAAAAATCCAACAAGAGATATAAAAGCCAAAAACCATCGCCACAACCACTAAACGAAAGCTTATAGTGTGCTCTACTAGTCTTGTGATCATTGCGATTCGTTCCGTTCTCGTTTGACCATGTTAAAGTGATATTCAAGATGTTTCGTGATATTCAAAAACACTGTTTCCCCCAAAAGTTGTTGTTTAACAAAATTATTGAATTTATTACAAATCAATGCTAATTTATTATATTAATATTCCTCCTTTTCCCTGGACATTTGAGTAACATATTTGCTAATGCGCGATTAAGTTATTAAGCACTTTAAAGCTTGACATGGTCAAAACGTGAACGGAACGAATCGCAATGTTCACAAGACTTGTAGAGCACACTATAAGCTTCCGTTTAGTGGTTGTTGCGATGGTTTTTGGCTTTTATATCTACCGTTAGATTTTTTTTTCAAAATTGAAAATAGATCAAAACCACTAGATCGACTTGTGTCATCTCGAAATTTTATCCGAATTGGCTGAAAATTTGACAGAGGCTTATTTTAGCTTAAGAATTGTGATTCTAGGCTGACCGATTGAATTTTAGATACTTTTTGGAAACATGAAGAGGTCTATAACAGCTTATGAATTATGCATTACCTTTTGAAATATTTCAACGGTTAAAATATTGATTATTCTTGCTTAACGAGATTTTCGGTATCGGTTGATGAAATGGTTGCTCCGCCCGAGCAAAGTCGGTTAACAAAATGAGAGTAAATTGATATTAACCTCTGTTGTTGAGATTATTTTGAAAACAAAATTTGTTGACAATTATTAGTCAATACAAATTGATATCGCAACATGTTTTCAATGTGCATTCCTCAGCTATCATAATGATAGCAGCTTGACATCAAATTATGCTGTCGATTATCTAAACTGCGTTTTACGAAAATCAAAAGCAATCTGCAAACAAAATAATATGCTGTTGTTGTTATGAATGCTCATAAAAATAATCTAATTGAATACTCATTTTGATATCAAATAAAAAATCTTATAATTAATAATTATTTGCGAGCGTCTTAGGGGAAAATGTTACACGGTTTAAAAAACTGTTTGTGTCTTACTTTTACTTCCTTTTACTTGGTATCAACACAGATACGTATTTCGTCCACCACTTGTGGACATCTTCAGTGTGTAGTTATCGACTGAAGAAAAACATTGCTCGCTAACTTTAAATATGGTGTGTGTTCTACTGTTTTACCCACAAATCGGTCTGGATTGTGCTGCTAGGGATAGAATCGACATGTTTTCTGGTAAACGAGATCACAGCTTATTTATGCGAGCTTACTCCCAAGTTGAGTGACGTCGTCAGTTTGTCGGAGATTTTTTTGTAGAAAAACATTGCAGTTTTCCGCTGCTTCTTCGATCATGTCTGCTACAAAAATTGCTGCAAAGTCATCCGCAAATTGTACGAACACATCATTTTTCGTGGACAGTTCATGCAGGGTAGATGTGTAGATGTATTGCTTAATTGCGGGCCGGGGGTACGGACTAGCGAAAAGGTTTTGGTTTTAGTGGGTCGGGTAAGAGTTACATGACATACCCATCCCCACACTACCTGAGTACCTCCTCAGGTGTCTGGTTGCAGATTTCCGTTTACCCTCGCTCAAGAAAAAAAAATTAAAAAAAAAAGTATGTGTAGAGGTTGACAAGCAAAGGAGACAGATAGTCTTTGACTCTGTCCTTACCTACTTTTTGCGGCTTTTCAAGTATTCACAGAGTAATGAAATTAGTTTTTCTGGCCTTAGCCAGAGTTTCCAACAGGGTACCGGTGTTAACCGAGTAGTACGCTTCGCTAACATCCAGACACAACAAAAACCTCCGTTTTCGATTCTTTCGCGGTATGAATTGCATTAAACACGTAGTTTTTACACGTGGATGCCGAGACATGTTTTTTAATCCGAAAGAAAGCTGTGGAAACAGACTCTGTCTTGCGGAGTCCAAAGTACGTACGATTTCCAGCCACTATGCGTCTTCGAATTTCTCTGCTGGTATCTTTATCGGCGGTCACCAGTGAGCCCAAGTACACGAATTTTTCAACCACCTCGATTTCGTCACCACCGATAGAAACTCGTGGTGGGTGGCTTACATTGACCTCTCTTGAGCCTCTCCCTATCATGTACTTCGTCTTCGACGTGTTGATGACTAGTCCAATCCGTTTAGCTTCGCTTTTCAGTCTGATGTAGGCTTCCTCCATCCTCTCAAAGTTACGTGCCATGATATCAATGTCGTCGGCGAAACCAAATAATTGGCGGACTTCGTGAAAATCGTACCACTCGTGTCAATCCCTGCCCTTCGTATTACCCCTTCCAAAGCGATGTTGAATAGCATACACGAAAGACCATCACCTTGCCGTAACCCTCTGCGCATTTCAAAGGGACTCGAGAGTGCCTCTGAAACTCGAACTACGTACATCACCCGATCCATCGTCGCTTTGATCAACCTTGTCAGTTTATCCGGAAATCCGTGTTCGTGCATTAGCTGCCATAGCTGGTCCCGATCGATTGTATCCTATGCCGCTTTGAAGTCGATAAATAGATGATGTGTGGGCACGTTGTATTCGCGGCATTTCTGCAGTACTTGGCGAATGGCGAACACCTGGTCCGTGGTGGAGCGTTCGCCCATAAAACCCGCCTGGTACTGCCCCACGAACTCCCTTGCAATTGGTGCTAGTCGACGGCATAAAATTTGGGAGAGTACCTTGTAGGCGGCGTTCAGTAATGTGATTGTTCGGTAGTTGCTACAATCCAGCTTATCGCCCTTTTTGTAGATGGGACACACGACACCTTCCATCTACTCCTGCGGCAAAACTAATGACCCAGTGCAGCGCTCTAGCCAGTGCCTCACCACCGTGTTTAAATAGCTCTCCTAGTAGTTGGTCAACCCCAGGGGCTTTGTTGTTCTTCAGCCGGCCAATCTTCTCCTGGATTTCTTGGAGATCCGGAGCCGGTAGAATTATGTCCTGCGCGCGTTCCCCCAGGTCCATCACCATACCGCCATCTTCGTCTGCCACATCGCCATTCAGGTGCACAGCCTTATGTGCCGACACCTCCCTAAACAAAATTTAAATACTAATGGCAGTGAGATATTGTAAAAACAAGGCCGAATATATTCAATTACTCAACGCAAAGTAATTTAAGCAATCAACATAAATTTAAAATGTTGCATGTAGGAATTGTTGGGTAAATTTACTTTTCATCAATTTAAAAGTTATGTGGAATATCGCAGACCCTTATCACGGTTTGGTGAAACCGTCGAAAACAGCTAAGTCAGATTTACTTAACTGGAGCGCGGTGGATTGACATGTTCAAACGTGCTCACATATTGGACAGTGTACGATATAGCGGTACATAGCCGCGATCGTATTTGATGATGATGCATTGGCGCAATGTATAGGACACTACACGCTTAGATCAGTTTACCTATTTTTGGGTTCTTGTTTCACCCATATATGAGTACTGTATACATTACCTATATTATGGGTGAAATGTACTGATATTATCGGTAATATTTACTGATTGTATTAGTAAACTGAGTTTACGCAAATTTAGGTGACGGTAATTCACCCATATTTGGATGAAAAATGGAACTTGATTGAATCCGTCAGAATTAATAAGTTGTTTGCAGAACATAACTGATCTCGCTATAAAGAGTAAGATAATTAAAAAATTGAATCCAGTTCCTTATAATATTTTCAACTTTTTATTTTCAGATCCAACGCATTTGCCTCCTATACTGTTGTTAAATTCCTTGCACGTAGACCGAAGCCCTGAGATTCATATTTATTCTCTTCGCTGCTTTCCAATGGTGTTGCTGTGGCTTCCGGACCGAACATTTTCATTTAGCGGGTAAGTTATTTAGTTTAATGGAATTTTAATAACTTTATTATAATCAACTATATTGTTTTAGAACTAAGCATGCGGCGGATAACCAATTGTTTCGCCTAACTGATCAGATCTTGAATTACTGTTTTGGCGGGTCCGGAGAAAGCTGATGACCTTTCCCAGAGGCAACCGAAAACATGAGCGTTGGAGGAAAAACCTAAAAGAAGTCATTCAAGAAGTCATCGAGAAATCGCGAGATGAAATATGAACGCGAAAAATTGAAAGCATCGAGCGCTGATTCTCTTTGCAGCTATGCGATGCCAAAAGTGGCTTCCGGATCGTTGATTTAAAGGTAGGCTCTTCATATTTGCATATGAAGCATATTTCAGTTTTTATTATGATTTTAAATATATTTTTAGACGCAGTACCTGTGACGACGGATCGTTTGTTTCTTCGTACTTCTATCATCTTTTAGCTGCCATGTTTCGGGATTATACACCGTCAAATTTCCAGCAGGTGACCCGGTGCCTGCTGCGATTAACGATTTTCGACTGAAGCTGCTGCCCGACCCGATCATCCAAGCTGTCGTTAGTTCCGGTTTCACGTGATATTAATGTTTCGATCATCAGTTTTGGTAAAGCAGCCGTTTCCCAACACTCGACAACGAGTAGATTATTATGTATTGTGATTCGATTGAAAAGGCAGGTCACCAATTAATAAATAAAAATGATAAGAATTCGCACAATTGGTTTATTTATTACGTGCGGAATACGAAAATTTTTATCGAATGCTATTTTCAATACCAAAACAAAAAGTTCACCCATATGTGAGTTAATTTCACCTATAATAGTATACCCATAAATAGGTAAACATTACCAATTTTTCTGAAATTGGCTTGTACTCAAATATGGGTAAATGCCATTTCACCCATAAATAGGTATGTGCACTTTTTGGCGATTATGGGTACTCTTCACCCATATTTGGGTGAACTGAACTAAGCGTGTAAGTAAAGAATTTGTTTGGGTGAGGAGCGCGGAATAATAACTTAGCCAAAATGATAGAGACAATAAGAGTCTTCATTGAATCTACATACACGTATACAGGCGTGTTGATATAAAGGGGTTTGTTGCCCAGTATGAAAAACTCAAAGGTTCAGCCCAATCGGGTTGTACGCAAAGGTGACGTTGAACTACGTAGCTGTATGTAATGTACAGGTTTTCGACTATTCTGTGCGATGAAAACAAAGCAAGCGTTTTTCAAGCCCAGCCTGAATCTACTTTCGATGTTTATCCTATGCTCCTGAGATTGAGTGAGCATAACTGGTGATGTATATAATTTTTGGACCAACATTTGAAAATGAGGATAAAAATAAAATTTTCAAATAATCGAGGATGAACAACACTCTCAAGCGTTCATATATCCAAATTACCAATTGATAAAAACTCGCTAGAGAGTAAGAATCATTCAATAATTGTATCTCTATTCGAAGCATTGGTAACAATGCCAAACATCCGATTGAACTTCATTGTTGACATTAAATTGGTATTAATTAGGTTTACATTATTTTAAATGATAATCGATTACACAATTTGAAAAGCACAAGCCTGGCCGATAGTGTACAGCTGCAACCATCTCCGACGCAAACTGCTACAGAGACTTACCACTCGTCACTAAGTTAGTCTAACCCCCTGGTGGCTCATTACAGAAAAACCCATTGCGAAAGCTGGTCTGTCAACGGCGTTATTGATAATAATAATTATTCCTTCACGTGAATTGCGTCAGACTTAGAGTTTACTCCGGCAGACACCTACGAATCAGCAAAAACGAGCCAAAGAAAGTTTACCAGAACGCATTTACTGCAACAGCGAAGAAGATTCCGAGCCCCTCTACTGGCATCAACAGACGTAAGCAAGAAGCTACCGTCAAACGCCCCCAAGCTTTCCAAAGAAAACGCACGTTTAAGTTAGCATAAACGAACTGCACCAGCTTAAAGCCCTGCAATGGCAGACATGAAAAAAAACTTTCAATGAATAACTAAAGAAATGCTTATAAATTACTAAGTTGAAAAGCAGGCCAAGTTCTAGTTGGAATGTAGTGCTATGGAAGATGAAGCTTGCGTTGCACTTACGAGATCGACTGATTCACCGAAACCAAGTGCTAAACTGTTAGCAAGTTTTAAATAGTAAATATTATCATTCATAGATATTGTAGCATACTAGAGTCGTTTTTTACGCGGAAGATATGGGCCGCGTAAAATAAAACAACGTATAAAACCGCGTAAATCCCGAAGTATGTCTGAATGAACCGCGGAAATCTAGAAAATAGAGTGAAAAAAAATCGCATAAAAAACGATTCCTGTAAAAATAATCGCGTAACAAACGACTTCAGTGTACATCAGGTGAAGCGTTGACTCTTCCTTGATCGAATGGTCCAAGAAAATTGAAAATCCATCGAGAAACGGCTGAGATATTAACGATCGAAGTCTATCATATTTTCGTGACGATTTTCAATTTTTTGCAATCGTAAAGTGTACCCCAATATAGAAAAGACAGACGTAGTTCTACGTCAAAACAGAGAGAACATGATTTTGTTCTTACCAATATAAACTTGAAAGCAAATATTGATATTGGGGTCTGAGTGGTTCGGAAAAGGAAGAGCCGACCTGAAGGGGTAATGATTCTTTAGGGAAAGGGGAATTTAATTCAAAGCCCAGTTGAAAGAAAGAGAAAAATATTGATTGATTGATTTTTAAGAGTATACTTAAAATCAAAGAGTAATACAAGCGGTAGCTGTTAATAGCTCGGCGGTATGGTGCGCTGTTTTACAAAGAACCCATGCTGGGTTCGAATACAGATTTTTAAGTGAATGTTTTCACAACTCCGTTGGTTTAGTAGTATCATGCATTATGGAACATTTGGGACTTGTTGAACATTACTCTGTGAGACAGCAATGTTCAAGTTTAGGTGTAAAGAAAGGGGCAGGACTTACACACTTAAAAAAATTGACCGAATTCGGTTAAATTTTAACCGAGTTTTTATCTGCTGAACGCTCGGTTGTCTGCTCGGTTCAAGAGTTAACAACCGAGCAGTCGTTAAACTTTTCAGCAAGCCCTTTCTGTCAAAACAACCGAAAAAACTCGGTTCATGAAAAAACCTCGGTTGTTCAGTTTTCTTCAAATTTTACCGAGAGATGTCAAATAAACCGAAAGTTCGGTAGCAATAACGGAATTCGGTTCCCAGGATCACGCACAAATATGTAGCTGTTTATAATTAGAAGAAAATATGCTCTTTCCAATCAATTCTCAATCTTATTTTATTAAAATACATAAAATTCATATAACGTTATAGAAAAATCATGGAATTAGCTAAAAATTTAATCACCACCACATCAACACAGAACCACAATTCAAGCGCAACGGCAACATCCAGCTGCATTGTAGCCAAGATTGATACGATCCTAACAGAGGCTGGATCCTCTAAAATAGTCTTCATCTGTCTGGAATTAGAAAAACATGATTACCTCATATATGAGTGATGTGTAATTTATTTTACATTTATCCACTCTCTCACGCTACCCAATGTATTCTTGGTCTTGATCTCCATACTGAAATTAGTTTTCCATGATCATTGTTTTTAAACTAGTTACATGAAAACTGTGAGAAAGAACTTCGGACAACAAGAAATGGCTGACGCAGTTTCTTCGACCTTCCTTGACTGATGCGTTAACCAAGTTTCTCGGTTTCGATATATGTCAAAACGGCTTGAAACCGAGTATTCTCGGTTTGAATGAACCGAGCCCGTTCATACAATCGGTTAACCAGGGTGTTCGGTTTATCTAGCGTGCCAAACTGTCATGTTATTAACAGTTATACCGATTTTCGGTTAAATTTAAAAATATATGTTAGTTGTTTTGCTTTAAAACGGTTGTTCGGTTCTTTATTGGTGAACCGATCTGGCCCGATTAAAAAATACAACCGAAGTCGGTAATAGTTTTTAAGTGTGTAGAAATACTCATTTTATACAAAAAAATATATGAACACAGCAAAAAAAATATTAATATGCTGGGACGTAACTACCATAAACGTATCCGAAAATTCTATGTTATAATAGATTTCATGTAATTACACATCTAATCCATGTCTTATTACATTGCTCGTTGTAATATCTAATGAACCCAAACATTTTATTCGTTACGTGTAATTGACATAAGATTACCCGCCCAACTGCGCATTTGACTACATACAAAATGGTGCACATCATGCAGGTTGCAAATCAAACTTAATACTACCTCTAAAAGTAGTTCATTGCGTATAAATTTATGTATTTTTACCGCGCGACAATGCGAAATAGCATCTAAAATAACATCCTCAACTGACAGCTGAGCAGATTATTTTCTTTTGCTGCGCAGCAAGAAGATGGCTGCCTTTAGCCGCAGACAAAGTCACAAGTTTAAACGTTATAAATCAAATGTACCTCCAAAGAAAAGTATAAAATGTGTACCTCTGTGAAAAAGGAAGTGGTCAGTGAATTTTTGAATGATTGTATTCCAACATAATTGATTCGGGTAACTGTGGCTGGCCACCGAAAAAAGAGTCAGTTTGTGCTTCGCTAATTTGTTAAGAACAGTCGCCGTAACCAAAAAAATGATGGAAATTGAATGGATTTTCGGTTTCAAAGGTAAGTTCTGAATGCCAACAGTTTTAAACCACCTGCCGGATTACTCAATGGTTGGTTTTATTACAGGGAAAACAGTCTTGGATATTGATCTGGCGTCTTGCGAAACAAATGTTTCTGGATGACCAATCGGGGGCTGATCCTTCAAACAATTACCGTGGAGCGCTATTTGAGCGGAAGGTATGCTAATTGCTAAGAATGATGTTTTAAATAAATTGTTACCGGAGTGAAAATCGAAACATAATCAAAAATTATATTCATGGTGAAGGCCAGGGTTGTTTCATTCGTCGTAGGAATTATTGTGTGAACAGGGCTGCTCATGGAAAACAAACATACCAAAAAGTGTAAAAAATTCAAATATTTTAGAAGGCGTTTATTTAGAAGGCTTATTTGCCATTTGGGAAATTAAAATATGATAATTTAATTTTTAAAGATTTGAATTTAAAATTTTCTTTTGCTTCTTTCATGGCCCTACATTTCAACTGGAACTTGGCCTGCTTTTCAACTTATTTGATTTTCAATTTTAATTTTAGTTTTAGTTTTAATTTTATTTTAATTTTAATTTTAATTTTAATTTTAATTTTAATTTTTAAGGTAAAGGTTAAGGATAAGGTTGAGGTTAAGGTTATGGTTAAGGTTGAAGTTAAGGTTAAGGTTAAGTTCAAGTTCAAGTTCAAGTTTTAATTCAAGTTTAAGCTTTATTAATATTTTTATTATTGTTTTATTAATATATTTATTTTGTTTTTTATTTTTTTCATTTTTATCGTAAGTTTTATTTTAATTCTAATCCCAAATTTTATTTCTAAATTTAAAATTTTTATTGAAATCTTGTAATTTTCACTTGTAGTTTCTAATCAAAATTTAAAGTTTCAAATTTCAAATTGAAAACCCAAAGTTAAAATTTTAAATTATAAGTTTAAGTTCGGAAGTTTCTCCAGAAGTTGCTTTGGAACTTCCGGAGGAACTCCCGGAGGAACTTGCGGAGGAACTCCCGGAGGAACTTGCGGAGGAACTCCCGGAGGAACTTCCGGAGGAACTCCAAGAGGAACTTCCGAAGGAATTCCCGGAGGAACTTCCGAAGGAATTCCCGGAGGAACATCCGAAGGAATTCCCGGAGGAACTTCCGGAGGAACTTCCGGAGGAACCCTCGGAGGAACTTCCGGAGGAACCCTTGGAGGAATTCCCGGAGGAACTTCCGGAGGAATTCCCGGAGGAACTTCCAGAGGAACTCCCGGGGGAACTTCCGGAGGAATTCCCGGGGGAACTTCCGGAGGAATTCCCGGGGGAACTTTCGGAGGAATTCCCGGGGGAACTTCCGGAGATATTCCCGGGGGAACTTCCGGAGGAATTCCCGGGGGAACTTCCGGAGGAATTCCCGGGGGAACTTCCGGAGGAATTCCCGGGGGAATTTCCGGAGGAATTCCCGGGGATACTTCCGGAGGAATTCCCGGGGGAACTTCCGGAGGAATTCCAGAAACTTCGGAGGAATTCGGAGGAACTTCGGAGGAACTTCCGGAGGAATTCCCGGGAAACTTCGGAGGAATTCAGGGAACTTCGGAGGAATTCAGGGAACTTCGGAAGAATTCAGGGGAACTTCGGAGGAATTCAGGGGAACTTCGGAGGAATTCAGGGGAACTTCGGAGGAATTCAGAACTTCGGAGGAATTCAGGGAACTTCTGGAGGAGGAATTCGAGGAACTTCGGAGGAATTCCTGGGAACTTCGGAGGAATTCAGGGAACTTCGGAGGAATTCAGGGAACTTCGGAGGAATTCGGGGAACTTCGGAGGAATTCGGGGAACTTCGGAGGAATTCTGGGGAACTTCCGGAGGAATTCTGGGGAACTTCGGAGGAATTCAGGGGAACTTCGGAGGAATTCCAGGGAACTTCGGAGGAATTCCCGGGGAACTTCGGAGGAATTCGGAGGAACTTCGGAGGAATTCGGGAACTTCGGAGGAATTCGGGGAACTTCGGAGGAATTCCAGGGAACTTCCGGAGGAATTCAGGGAACTTCGGAGGAATTTCCTGGAGGAACTTCCGAAGGAATTCCTGGAGGAACTTCGAAGGAATTCCTGGAGGAACTTCGAAGGAATTCCTGGAGGAACTTCGAAGGAATTCCTGGAGGAACTTCGAAGGAATTCCTGGAGGAACTTCGAAGGAATTCCTGGAGGAACTTCGAAGGAATTCCTGGAGGAACTTCCTAAGGAATTCCTGGAGGAGCTTCCGAAGGAATTCCTGGTGGAGCTTTCGAAGGAATTCCTGGAGGAACCTTCGAAGGCACTTCCGAAAGAATTCCTGGAGGAACTTCCGAAGGAATTCTCGGAGGAGCTTCTGAAGGAATTTATGGAGGAACTTTTGAAGGAATTCCTGGAGGAACTTCCGAAGGAATTGCTGGAGGAGCTTCCGAAGGAATCCGCTTTTTTAACGGAACTTCCGAAGGAATTCCTGGAGGAACTTCCGAAGGAATTCCTTGAAGAATTTTTGAAGGAATTCCTGGAGGAACTTCTGAAGGAATTCCTGGAGGAATTTCTGAAAGAATTTCCAGAGGAACTTCGAAGGAATTCCTGGAGGAACTTCCGAAGGAATTCCTGGAGGAACTTCGAAGGAATTCCTGGAGGAACTTCCGAAGGAATTCCTGGAGGAACTTCGAAGGAATTCCTGGAGGAACTTCCGAAGGAATTCCTGGAGGAACTTCGAAGGAATTCCTGGAGGAACTTCAGAAGGAATTCCTGGAGGAACTTCCGGAGGAATTCCTGGGGAACTTCGGAGGAATTCGGGGGAACTTCCGGAGGAAGTTCCTGAAGGAACTTCGAAGGAATTCCTGGAGGAACTTCGAAGGAATTCCTGGAGGAACTTCGAAGGAATTCCTGGAGGAGCTTCGAAGGAATTCCTGGAGGAACTTCCGAAGGAATTCCTGGAGGAACTTCGAAGGAATTCCTGGAGGAACTTCGAAGGAATTCCTGGAGGAACTTCCGAAGGAATTCCTGGAGGAACTTCCGAAGGAATTCCTGGAGGAACTTCCGCAGGAATTCCCGGAGGAACTTCCGCAGGAATTCCCAGATGGAACTTCCGCAGGAATTGCTGGAGGAACTTCCGAGGGAATTCCTGGAGGAACTTCTGAAAGAATTGCTGGAGAAGCTTCCGAAGGAATTCCTGGAGGAACTTTTGAAGGAAGTCCTGGAGGAGCTTCCGAAGGAATTCCTGGAGGAACTTTTGAAGGAAGTTTTGGAGGAACTTCCGGAGGGATTCCTGGGGGAACTTCCGGAGAAATTCTCGGAGGAACTTCCGGAAAAATTCCAGGAGGAGCTTCCGAAGGAATTCCAGGAGGAACTTCCGAAAGAACTCCTGGAGGAACTTCCGAAGAAATTCCTGGAGGAATATCCGGAGGAATTCGGAGGAACTTCCGGAGGAATTCGGAGGAACTTCGGAGGAATTCCCGGAGGAACTTCCGGAGGAATTGGAGGAACTTCGGAGGAATTCGGAGGAACTTCGGAGGAATTCCCGGAGGAACTTCGGAGGAATTCGGAGGAACTTCCGGAGGAATTCCCGGAGGAACTTCCGGAGGAATTCGGAGGAACTTCGGAGGAATTCCCGGAGGAACTTCCGGAGGAATTCCCGGAGGAACTTCCGGAGGAATTCCCGGAGGAACTTCCGGAGGAATTCGGAGGAACTTCGGAGGAATTCGGAGGAACTTCCGGAGGAATTCGGAGGAACTTCCGGAGGAATTCGGAGGAACTTCGGAGGAATTCGGAGGAACTTCCGGAGGAATTCCCGGAGGAACTTCCGGAGGAATTCGGAGGAACTTCCGGAGGAATTCGGAGGAACTTCCGGAGGAATTCCCGGAGGAACTTCGGAGGAATTCGGAGGAACTTCGGAGGAATTCCCGGAGGAACTTCGGAGGAATTCCCGGAGGAACTTCCGGAGGAATTCGGAGGAACTTCCGGAGGAATTTCCGGAGGAACTTCCGGAGGAATTCCCGGAGGAACTTCCGGAGGAATTCCCGGAGGAACTTCGGAGGAATTCCCGGAGGAACTTCGGAGGAATTCGGAGGAACTTCCGGAGGAATTCCCGGAGGAGCTTCGGAGGAATTCGGAGGAACTTCCGGAGGAATTCGGAGGAACTTCCGGAGGAATTCCCGGAGGAACTTCGGAGGAATTTCGGAGGAACTTCGGAGGAATTCCCGGAGGAACTTCCGGAGGAATTCCCGGAGGAACTTCCGGAGGAATTCGGAGGAACTTCGGAGGAATTCGGAGGAACTTCGGAGGAATTCGGAGGAACTTCCGGAGGAATTCCAGGAGGAACTTCGGAGGAACTTCGGAGGAATTCCCGGAGGAACTTCCGGAGGAATTCCCGGAGGAACTTCCGGAGGAATTCCCGGAGGAACTTCCGGAGGAATTCCTGGAGGAACTTCCGGAGGAACTCCCGGAGGAACTTCCGGAGGACCTCCCGGAGGAACTTCCGGAGGACCTCCCGGAGGAACTTCCGGAGGACCTCCCGGAGGAACTTCCGGAGGAATTCCTGGAGGAAGTTTCCGCATGAATTGCTGGAGGAAGTTTCCGCTTGAATTGCTGGAAGAAACTCCGGAGGAAGTCCCTGAGGATGCGAATTACTGGAACAATATCCATAAGAAATCTTAGAGGAAATCCGGAAGAATTCGTGGAACAATTTCCGAAAGAACTCCTGGCGAAACTTCCGGGGTATTTCTGGAAGAACTTCCGGTGAAATTCCATGAGGAACTTCCAAAGAAATTCATGGAAATCGAGGAAAATGTGATGGAATTGCTCGAGGATATTCCGGAGGAACTTCCAGAAAATTTTCTGGGGCAATTTACAAGAAAATTCGTACAGGTATTTCAAAGGAATGTCTGGAGGAATTTGTAGACAATGTTTTGGGGGAATTGCTGGAGGAACATCCGAAGAAATTCTTGGAGGAGATCCTGGAGGACCTTCTGGAAGAACTCACGTAAGAGCTTCTGGAGGAATTCTGGAGTCACTTTCGAAGGGATTTCTGGAGGAAATCCCTAGGGAATTCCTGAAGGAAATTGTGAAGGAATTTAACGATCCTCCGGAGGAATTGCTAGTGGAATTTTCAGAGGAATTCCTGGGGAAATTTCCAATAGAATTGGCGGAGGTATTTGCAAAGGAATATCTGGAGGAATTTTCAGACAAACTTCCGGAGGAATTTCTAGAGGAACTTCCTGAAGTATGCTTGGAAAATCTTCTAAAGAAATTTTTGAGGACCTTCCTAGGCAATTTCCGGAGGACTTCCTGAAAAACTTTCCAACAAATTCCCCCGCCTTTATTGACAATAACCTGCCGCGTGACGCCGCCACGTCACCGCCGATAAAACATAATACATAAATAATAATAAAAATACATAAATAATAATAAAATATATAGTGAATTGAATAAATTGAATAAAATATATACCCATGAAAAATAAAAATTTAATTTTAAAATTAAAAATTAATAGTTAAAATTAATTAATTAAATATATTAAAAAATAAGAATTTTAAATACATTTTTAGTTCAAGTTTTTGTGTATACAATAAAATGCAATTTGAATAAATAAAATTCGATAGTGTTGCATCTGAAAATGTATTTTCAAGCATGAAAGAAAAATATCCGAATACCCCTAATCCCGCTACCGAAATCGGGATTCATCCTGACCTGTTTTTACGTCGTTTTTCAGACATCGCAAATATTACGTCGCAAATGAATTACACTGCTTGAATTTGAAAACGAATTATCAAGTACGTCAACTTTTGGTTACGTCAATCAAATGTAATATAACATTATAATTACGACGGCGATGATGTGCATCAAATATGATGTGATATTACTTTTTATTTTTTACTGTGAATTAATACATTAGTAAATTGAAGTAGCCACTTGAATGTATGCTCGAAATAAGAGAGTTTTAGAGAGTGGAAAGAGAACAGAATTTTTCCAAGAGAATTTCGAAGGAACATCCAAAAAAGGGGGCAAAGTTTCGTAAAGTATGGAAGTCCAATATTAAGGCTGAATTAGGTAATCTATGACAAGAAATTAAATAACTGTTGAAAAAATTTGGAATAAAAAGGAAGATGTTTCGGAATTTATGGATTTTTCAAATAAGCTGATTAAGCATTTCGTGCAAAAGAACTTTAGGGAGCATCCATAAAGAATGCAAAGTTGAGTAATGAATGGAAGCTAAAAAATTGAGGATATTTACGAAGTTGAAATTAAAACCACATAGTCTGAACAGATAAATGTGGGATGAAGAAAATGATTACGTTATTTAAGGATTCTCAGACCTTTCGTGGGGTCCAAAGTCCAGTCTGATGCAATTCATGAAATCATTATGAAATTCAGAACTCGGATTGACTATAAATACCGTGCGCTTTCCAAGCTCAGGGTCAGTCCCAAATATTCAGCAGCACCTTTATTGGAATTCGGCGCTTTCTAGGTTTCCCTAGCCGGCCTACCGAATACTCCAATTGAATCAGGGTTGTCCATTAGACACCTCGACACTCGTGACTAGTGCACGAATCGAGATCTAAGTTTAAATTAATTAACTTCTTGAAAAAGATAAAAGTGAACAGTTAAATAGTCCGTCGCGGTAAAATCGAAAATCGGTGTTAGAGTCTCAGAATAAGTATCGATAAATAAAAAGTGTTAGTATCTCTGGGAAAGACATTGTCATACGGAAAATAGTGCAAAAGTTTGTAAAAACGAAAATATTCGAGTTTATAATTATACGAAAGTGTTAATTGTAATGAGTGTAATGAATAAGTGCTAAAATGTAAAAAAAGTTTATAAATGTACAAACAAGTGATACATAAATAATAAAGTTTTATTCTAACCGTAATTGAGTGTTTGAACTAAAAACCCGAAAAACCAGTGCCGCGCCGTCGGCTTAGAACGCTTCATAGTTCATTTATGCGTGAACAATACATCGTAAAAGGGAAGTTTCGCTTCACAGGTGCTCTTCGTAGTGCTGCCGCCACCTTTGGATCACCTCACGCTCGTTCGTAAGAAGGTTCCCGTTTATGTCCTTACACATATCAGGCTGTGACACGTTGCCTTTACGTGAACGGTTCAACTTCTCATAGAATTTTCGTGTGTTATTAGCGCGGTACAGTTGCTCCGTCTCTTCATGGTTTTGTCTGCTCCGCGCCTGTTTATATCGTGCCTCGTTCGAGAGTTTTGAGCGCAGGCATACTGCAACGAGGTAGTGGTCGAATTCAATATTCGCACTGCGGTGAGTGCGGACGTTCGTGATGTCGGAGAAGTATTTACCGTCGATTAGAACGTGGTCGATTTGGTTTTCCGTTTCTTGGTTGGGTGATCTCCATGTGGCCTTGTGGATATTTTGGCGGGGAAAGAAGGTGCTTCGGACCAGTCCGCGGGAGGCGGCGAAGTTTATGCATCGTTGGCCGTTGTCATTCGATACGGTTTGCAGACTATCCGGTCCGATGACCGGTCTATAGATTTCCTCCCTTCCTACCTGTGCATTTATGTCACCGATGACGATTTTGACGTCCCGCAGTGGGCACCCATCGTATGTCAGCTCCAGCTGTGCGTAGAACGCTTCTTTCACGTCGTCGGGTCTCCCTTCGCGTGGGCTGTGCACGTTGATGATGCTATAGTTGAAGAAACGGCCTTTTATCCTCAGCTTGCACATCCTTGCGTTGATTGGCTGCCACGCAATCACACGTTGGCGCATCTTACCCAGCACTATGAAGCCGGTTCCCAGCTCGTTAGGGGGGGGGGGGGATGCCACAGCTTTTGTAGAAGGTAGCCGCTCGATGCCCACTTTCCCACACTTTCTGTCTTGTCCAGCAAATCTCCTGCAGCGCCGCGACGTCGAGGTTGCGGGGATGTAATTCCTCGTATATTATCTTGTCGCAACCTGCGAAGCCTAGCGACTTGCAGTTCCATGTTCCAAGCTTCCAATCGTGATCCTTTATTCGTCGCCTAAGTCGTTGCCGATTGTATCGAGTCGTATTATCTTCTATGCCGTTCATAATGGTTGTTTTTAAAGGCAGCGGAGGGCCGTCGTGTCAGAGCTGTTTAGCATCCCACCTAACACCAGGACTTGGGCTTGCGTCGTCCGAACGGTTTATAATCATGGTTGTGAATGCATATTACATATTGGTGGTAGGATTTTGTGTAGAAATAAGAGGTTGTAGGTTTAAATCAGGTTGAGCCATCGTTCTTTTGAACAGTCTGTTGCTGCGATATCTAAATGGCTCAAAAAGATAAAGCCTGTCCACGCTAAATTTCGGACACCTATCTTATAAAGCCATTTTTCAAAATTTTCACAAACCACTGAGACGATCAATTTACATGACAGCTGATTCTTTCTGATTTATGTGCTGCTTTCAGCATACTTTAAACACGCCCAAATTGATAAAATGACGACAAATCAATTGGACATTACCTACGTGTCCGAAATTTAACGTGGACAGGCTTTATTTTATACTACAATGTCCTTGTGCTCAGATACATTAATTCCATTATAAAGACATTCTATGTTGTAGAATACATGAGCCAATCTCTCCTCTGTTTGGCCAGTTGTCACCCCCGATGACGGTACCTAAATCATAGTTTTGCTTTGTATTGTTCTCAAGACTGTGGCTTTTCAAATCTAATCAATTTTCTAATACCGACCTTGTGTCCCTTCGACCTTTTGCCCTTTCGACATTTTGTCCCTTCAACCTTTTGTCCATTCCACACAAGGACACACACACAAGGACACAATGTCCTTCGATCTTTTGTTTTTCGACATTTTGTCCTTCGATATAGTCATAGATGTCTTTTGTCATAGATTCTTTGAACGCGATACTAGGACAAAACTTTAGCAGTTTAAGCAATGGCTCTAAAAAACAACTTGATAAGAAAATATACATTTTTTGTCTACCTTAACCTTAAGACATGATTTCATGTTGAATCGCCATTCCCAGAGCAATAGAATCTGTAAATTGAAGAGCTGTGAAGAGCTCTTGTGCATACTTTACCAGTAAAAAAAAATCCAACGCAGATGTTCTAGAGTCTCCAAATTATCCGGGAGTTGAGTTGAATTGATCTACCAAGTCAACTACGCCTGACATCAAACCGATAGAAACCCAACGTGTCCATATAAATACTTAGAACCCTTGTGAAGAATCTATTACAAAAGGTCGAAGGACAAGAGGTCGAATGGACAAAATGTCGAAAAGACAAAATGTCGAAAGGACAAAAGGTCGAAATCACAAAATTGGTTGAAATTGAAAAGCCATAGTATTCAGAACAATACAAAGCAAAACTATGATGTAGATACCGTCATCGGAGGTCTTAATTGGCCAAATAGGGGTCATATTGGACTATGTTTTCAACAAATTAGAATGCACTTGTCATAAGACGAGTTTGTACAATCCCATTTAATTCCACCACTTAATTGTACCTTGACAGATACGTATTTCGACCTCAACAGTAAGGTCGTCTTCAGTGTCTGTCAAGGTACAATTAAGTGGTGGAATTAAATGGGAGTGTACAAACTCGTCTTATGACAAGTGAAGACATTCCACTAAAAAGCTCAAAATAATGTTCTTAACAAATTAGAATGTCTTTATAATGGAATTTATGTATCTGGGCACAAGGAAATTGTAATATAAGATATCTTTTTGAGCGATTTAGATAGCCTACCTACAGACTGTTCGTGAGAACGATGGTCCAATCCCTAGCAGCACACATGTTCCACATAGGTTACTAAAACTTATATGTGACCAGATTCAGTCACAATCAAGTTGCTGCAACCATTTTTGTCTGACTTGTGCTGCTCGGGATCTTGACTTGAGCCTACAACCTCTTTTTTCTACACAAAACTCTACCACCAAGATATGCAATGTGCATATTCACAATCATGATTATAAACCGTTCGTGACGCGCGCAGTCCTAGAACACTCATGCAGCTCGTTCATGTTGTGTACCAAGAGAGATTTTTTTCGTTAATTTTGTACAAAATACAACATCACGCGTGTTTGAGTGTTAATTAAAATGATTCGTACGGTTGAATCACCGGATAATATGCAATTTAATCCCCATCTAATACATGCTGAGGAGTGGAAAATGAATTTGATACACTTTGCTACAAGAGACTGACAATCTTCTGTATCTCCATGATCGACATTGGAATGTAATGTATAGGAATGTATAGGAAGTCGCGTTGGTCAGCTGTGAAATAATTTATTATACGACACTGCTTCAAAGATACCAAAACCAACTTATTTCACTCAAACATGCAGTCGAAGCGACACGTGTTACAAGAGCACTATCTAACAAGTACTAATTATTCAGCTTCATCGTCCCGAGAACAAATAAAAATCATACAATGCTCGCCATGGCTGCTGTATATTTACTGTAAATTGGTTAAAGAACTGCCCATGAAATAAAGAAGGAGAAATATCTGGGAAATGTAGTAAACTATTTTTTTCTTCAGAAACATGTTTTCAAACTTATTGTCGTATGTCTAGTGTTTTTCATTGGTACAGAATTTTAGATTGTTAAATTCTAGGCCTTTCGACCTTTGGTCCCTTCGACCTTTTGTCTCACCGACCTTTTGTCCCGTCGACCTTTTGTCCCGTCGAACTTTTGTCCTTTCGACCTTTTGTCCCTTCGACCTTTTGTCTCTTCGACCTTTTGTCCGTCGACCTTTTGTTCTTCGACCTTTTGTCTTTCGACGTTCTGTCCCAAAGCCCTTGTGAATGCTCCACCATTCAAATAAGTCGAATGCAGATGTTCCAGTGTCTCCAAATCGTACGGAAGTTGAGTTCAATTGATCTACCAGGTCATCTACGACTGACATCAAACCGATAGTAACCCTCCCTGTCCATAAGAGTCCTTTGAGCCCTTGTGAATGCTTTAACATTCCAATAAGTCAAAAGCAGATGTTCTAGAGTCTCCAAATTGTGTCTACCAGGTCAAACCAGGAGAACGTGTCCAGCGTGTCCATTTAAGCCTCTAGAGCCTTTGCAAGAGCTTAACCACTCAACCAAGTCCAACGCAGATGTTCTAGGTTCTCCAAATTGGCCGGTAGTTGAGTTAAATTGATCTACCAGGTCAACTTTGCCGAACCGATAGCAACCAAGCGTATCCATTGATGCATATAATATGCATATAAATCCTAAAAGTTCTTGTGAATGCTTCAGCATTCAAATAAGTACAACGCAGATGTTCTAGGGTCTTCAAATTGTCCAGGAGTAGAGTTCAATTGGTCTACCAGGACATCTATGCCGGGCATCAAACCAATAGTAACCTAACGTGTCTATATAAGTCCTTAGAGCCCTTGTGAATGCTTTACCATTCAAATAAACCCAGCGTGGATGTTCTAACGTATCAGCGTGCAAGGACTTAACCCTCTAATGCCCAAGACCGCCTTTAGACGGGGTATTTTGATTACTTTTTGTAATTTTCAATTAATCAGAATTCGGGAAGTTTTTTATGTTGATCAATAATATAAACTTCAATTCATGTTTAAATGGGATTTAAAATCAATTTTCAAAGGTCGTCACATTATAAACACATATTGATATAATGAAATCACAAGTCTGATTTTCTTTATACATTTTTGGAAGGTGGATTTTAATATTATATTTATTATGTTGCGAAGACCATAAACGTCATTGGTTTAGATTAATGCAAGAGTTTTCCATAAATTTGTTTTGTTTGAAGAACTTTGTGTTAATAGGTAACGGTATCAATCATATCCGCGTTCTATTTGTAGCTGTGCGAAGGACGGTAAATAATTATGCTGGAAGGCTCGTTTTACTCATGGTAAATTCGGGACAGTAAATTCATAATAGTTGTACCTTAATCAAAAATGTTTACTAAACTACAATGTAGTTCGGCAGTGCTTTGATGATACTGACTACGATTTTAATAGACCGGACTGTATGAGCAACGGTTTGTTAAGAATGTTCTCCGTTTGAAAAAGTAATTTTGACATATATTTTATAGGAAGAATTCTATCAATATAAAATTGATTGTGGTACGTAGACCGTTAATAATGAGTTATCCTCATTTAATAATTTAAAAGTAATGGCTGAAACATGTAGTTGTTCGAAGAACTTAGAAGTAAAAAAAAAACACAAATCTCATTTAATGCACCTTTAAATCTTCATGGAATTGGCTAAAAATTGTCCACAAGATTTCTTTCAAGCTGCCCATTAAAATGTAGGGGTGACACTTCGAATACTTGAAAATAGTACACAGGTCTACTAATTTTTAACTGATTGAAGAACGGTAAATTATTATGCGGGTAGGCTCTCATTCTAAAAATCTTTTCATTATGGCATAACATTAGGGTCTCATTCCGTGCCGATAGTTCGAACGAGCCAGACATGTGTGCTGTGTCTCATCGCGAATTGTGTTCAGTAGTAAAAAGGCTATTGTGTGGTGCGCTCCTACCTACGGATCCAAGGCGATCGCTGTTGGCTAGTGAAGTAGCTGCTTCTGGCGACGCCACTGAAGCAGGCTATTGTTACTGCTGCTACCTACAGCAGCAGGGGCAGATAAATGGCAAAGCTTTTTATTGTTCTCCCTTCTGTTTAATACAGAGTGGGACTGCTTAGAATTAATCGAATTAGTTTTTTTAAGTTTTTTTTTTTTCTAATTTGCTATTGGTTTTAAGTTAGTACTATAAGCAAAATTATCCTTCCACCTTGCGGGGTGAGAATGGAGGCGGAGACTGGAGAAGGCAACGTGCCTGCTAAAGATGGAGGGCGCACTCGATTGTACCATGCGGCTTCGCCTGGGCCTTGGGTTGTTTACTTTCGGCAGAAAGTAAAAAGCCTAGATTTTCTCGGCATTAAACGAGATTTGACGCGTCGGTTTCCGAAGCTTGATTTTAGCCAGATCAACAGGAACAAACTACGCATAACCGCACCTACATACCAGGTGGTGAATGAAATTGCTGGCGACAGGGCGTACAATGTTGAATATATGGTTTATGTCCCCTCGCGGGAGGTCGAAATTGAAGGTGTGATCAACGCAGCGAGCCTGACTTGCAAGGATGTACTTGCGGGAAAAGGCCGCCTAAAGGATGCAATGGAGTCTACCGTGGATATTCTGGACTGCAAGGAATTGCATTCAGCAGCCACGGTAGATGGAAAGACGGTATATTCCAAGTCAGGTTCGCTTCGGGTGACGTTCGCCGGTTCGATGCTCCCAAAATATGTTGATATTGAAAACATGCTATTTCCGGTGCGTCTTTTTGTGCCAAGGGTATTTAATTGTACCAATTGCAAACAACTTGGTCACACTGCCGAGTTTTGTGACAACAAACCACGTTGTGGCAAATGTTCTGAAAGGCATCGGGAGGAGTCCTGCTAGCAACAAGCAACAAAATGTGCTTATTGGGGTTTGAACCCTCCCCATGGTTTGCAAGAATGCCCGGTGTACAGAAAGCGCACCCAAAAAGTGAAGCGCTCGTTGGTGCAGCGCTCCAAGCAGTCGTATGCGGAAATGGTTAAGTCGCAAGACACATCCGCCACAGCCACTGCATCGACTGCTATTTCAGCCACCGTTCGTGTAAGTGATTATTATGATTCCATATCCATTGATGAATTGGACTCTGACGCAGCCGATATGGATGATCCTGCGGAGCTACACGTGCCCGAAAAGAGGAAGCAACCGTCTTCCCGGGATCGCGCCGCAAGAGAACAAAATCATCCATAAAAGCTTGCCAAAATCTGAAGGTAATGGGGTTTATTTAAAATCCCGAAGCAACCTGTCCCTACTGCTTCTTTTGATCCTAGTTGCAGTAAGGCATTCCCGCCATTGCCAAAATCCGATGTTTCGAAGAAACATCCGGCTAGAAGAATCAACGAAAGAAAAAAAGTAATTCGCACTTCTAGTAAAGTAATCCGTCCAAGCGAGCATTGATCTCCTTAAGGACCTTGTGGACCGGTTTTGAATTTATTCAATATTCCGAATTCATTGAGGCCTATCATTGACCTTTTTATACCAACAGTGGAAAGTTATCTGAAGCAATTGACTGTTTCATGACCCCTTCTTGCAGGAATTGTATCTTTTGATGGATAATACGGCCAATACCCAAGATACAATCACTGTACTGCAGTGGAACTGTCATAGTCTGAAAAATAAATTAGACGTGTTCAAGTTTTTGATTCGCAATTCCGATTGCGATATATTTGCACTCTGTGAAACATGGCTTTCTTCCGAAGACGAAATCAACTTCCACGATTTTAATATTATTCGCCAAGATCGGGATGATCATTATGGTGGCGTTCTTTTGGGGATCAAAAAATGCTACTCCTTCTACAAAATTCCCATTCCGACTGTTCCCGGCTTAGAAATCGTCGCATGCCAAGTAAATGTGAAGAATAAAGATCTTTGCATAGCGAGTTCAGTTCGTGATCTCTCTTGTTTCGGACAGCAGAACGATCGCGTGGTCGGACGAAATATTGTGTTCTGCATTGCGCGGCCGGTAATAAAATTAACCAGTTCAGTGCGTGATCTCTCTTGTTTCGGACAGCAGAAGGATCGTGCGGTCGGACGAAATATTGTGTTCTGCATTGCGCGGCCGGTAATAAAATTAAGGCTCCCCCAGACCTAAGCTATTTCATCGCCGCGACGGCGACAACTAGTCGCCGCGATTCTGTCGTTGGGTCGCTGCAGGCAATGTTGTATTTACGCTTCCATTTTACCGACGACAGAATCGCTGTCGCCAAGCGATAGAATCGCGCAGCGACTGTCGCATCGCGTGTGTTTGGGGGAACCTTTAACCAGTTCAGTGCGTGATCTCTCTTGTTTCGGACAGCAGAAGGATCGTGCGGTCGGACGAAATATTGTGTTCTGCATTGCGCGGCCGGTAATAAAATTAACCAGTTCAGTGAGTGATCTCTCTTGTTTCGGACAGCAGAACGATCGCGTGGTCGGACGAAATATTGTGTTCTGCATTGCGCGGCCGGTAATAAAATTAACCAGTTCAGTGCGTGATCTCTCTTGTTTCGGACAGCAGAAGGATCGTGCGGTCGGACGAAATATTGTGTTCTGCATTGCGCGGCCGGTAATAAAATTAACCAGTTCAGTGAGTGATCTCTCTTGTTTCGGACAGCAGAACGATCGCGTGGTCGGACGAAATATTGTGTTCTGCATTGCGCGGCCGGTAATAAAATTAACCAGTTCAGTGCGTGATCTCTCTTGTTTCGGACAGCAGAACGATCGCGCGGTCGGCCGAATCATTGTGTTCTGCATTGCGCGGCCGGTAATAAAATTAACCAGTTCAGTGCGTGATCTCTCTTGTTTCGGACAGCAGAAGGATCGTGCGGTCGGACGAAATATTGTGTTCTGCATTGCGCGGCCGGTGATAAAATTCCCCAGTTCAGTGCGTGATCTCTCTTGTTTCGGACAGCAGAACGATCGTGCGGTCGGACGAAATATTGCGTTCTGCATTGCGCGGCCGGTAATAAAATTCCCCAGTTCAGTGCGTGATCTCTCTTGTTTCGGACAGCAGAAGGATCGTGCGGTCGGACGAAATATTGTGTTCTGCATTGCGCGGCCGGTGATAAAATTCCCCAGTTCAGTGCGTGATCTCTCTTGTTTCGGACAGCAGAAGGATCGTGCGGTCGGACGAAATATTGTGTTCTGCATTGCGCGGCCGGTAATAAAATTAACCAGTTCAGTTCGTGATCTCTCTTGTTTCGAAGCGGGCTTGGTAGTCATATGGCTACTGCTTCTGCCTCATACGCAGGAGGTCGTGGGTTCATTCCCAGGTCCGTTCCATTCTCCTACTTTATATCTTTCTCTTTATTTCTCATGTTCTAGCAATCGCTAGAACTGGAAATGGACTTCCATACCGTTTCCATTACTATTCCTATACCTTCAACTTGAGTATTCTAACAGTAATCTGCTAGAATTGGAAATGAACTATAGAGCTCGTTTCCTACATCCAATTAGAAATTCCATCAGTTACCTTCTCCTATCTATCACATTGGCAGCTCGTTAACCAAGACGGACCTCTGCCTCTCCAACCTTACCCAGAAAATCCAACAAATTCCGCATGAACTCGTGGCAAGTGCAGAGGTATATTCGGCTTGCAGTGGGCGAGTGATTGCATCATCATTTCCTCCCCATTCCCTACATTGACTCGCATTCTGACGTGGCAGGCGCCAGTATGACCTAACAAATGAGATCACCAGTGCTTGTACATTGAAGATGTGTGCTAGTCCCAAGCAAACATCTGTTGGTTCCCTGTGCAAGAACAGCTGATCTGGTCATAATGGAGTAGCAACTACGAGCAGTCAATCAAGCTCAAGCTCAAGCTCAAGAATAAAGATCTTTGCATAGCTTCAGTGTACATTCCTCCAAATGCCTCTATTAATCGTCGACATTTTTGGAGCGCAGTCTCCCTCCTATCATCTCCAGTATTGATATTGGGTGATATGAACGCACATGGTATTGGATGGGGCGAAACGTATGACGATTATAGAGCGCCTATTTTCTATGATTTGTGTGACGATTTCAATTTGAATATTTTGAACACTGGTGAAGTAACTCGAATAGGACCAAATGGTCAACAAAGCCGTATTGATCTGTCTTTATGTTCAAATTCACTATCATTAGATTGCACGTGGAAGGTAATTCAAGATCCCCATGGTAGTGACCATATGCCGATAGTCACCACAATTAAGAGTGGCTATCAACAATCTGAGCCAGTTAATGTTCCTTTCGATCTCACGAAGAACATTGACTGGCAAAATTTGCATCGGCGGTAAAATTGGTATTGAATCAACTGATACTCTTCCACCTTTGGATGAATATCGATTCCTTACTGAGTTGATTCAAAAAGCGTACTAGAAGCTCAGAAACGACGCGTTCCAAGTACATCTGTCATCAGAAGACCAGCCACTCCTGGATGGGATGATGAATATACTAAGTTGTATTCTGAGAAATCTGATGCCTTCAAGGCCTTCCGTAAAAACGGAAGGTCAGAGCTTTTTGAAGAGTATTTGAGGCTTGAAAGAAAGCTCAAAAATCTTCTTAAGGGTTAAAAAACGTAGCTACTGGCGACGTTTTGTCGAGGGACTATCACGAGAAACCTCAATGACAACACTTTGGAAAACGGCTCGCAACATGCGGAACCGCATTTCCACCAATGAGAGTGAAGAATACTCCAATCGATGGATATTCAACTTCGCAAAAAAGGTCTGCCCAGATTCCGTACCAGCAGAACCGCTATTTCGAGAATCAGTCACTGATCCCGGTTCTTTGGGTGGACCATTCACAATGCTGGAACTTTCTATGTCTCTTCTTTCATCGAATAACTCTGCTCCGGGATGCGATAACATCAAATTCAATCTTCTTAAAACCTCCCAGATGTCGCAAAAAGACGATTACTTGACCTGTACAACTGTTTCATGGAGTACAACCTTGTGCCACCTGAATGGCGACAGGTCAAAGTAATAGCTATTCAAAAGCCTGGGAAACCAGCGTCTAATCACAATTCATACCGACCGATTGCCATGCTATCATGCATGAGAAAATTATTGGAGAAAATGATCCTTTCAAGAGTCGACCATTGGGTCGAAGAAAATGCATTGCTTTCAAATACTCAGTTTGGATTTCGAAAAGGGAAAGGAACAAACGATTGTCTAGCGTTGCTTTCTTCAGATATACAACTGGCCTTTGCGCACAAGGAGCAATTGGCTTCAGTATTCTTGGATATTAAGGGCGCTTTTGATTCAGTTTCCATAGAAGTACTGTCAGACAATCTGCACAGTAGTGGATTACCCGTTATTTTGAACAATTTCTTGTATAATTTGTTGTCAGAAAAACAAATGAACTTCACACTCGGCACTCTGACAACTTCCAGAAATAGCTACATGGGCCTTCCCCAAGGTTCGTGTTTAAGTCCCTTGCTTTATAATTTCTATGTTAAAGATATTGACAATTGTTTGGAAGGACAATGCACGCTCAGACAACTTGCAGATGATGCCGTGGTCTCTTAAGAGGTCCATGTGCAGCTGTCTTGCAAGGACCATTGCAAAGTACCCTAGATAATCTGACTGTTTGGGCCAGACATCTAGCGATCGAGTTTTCACCGCAAAAAACTCAGTTGGTTGTGTTTACTAGGAAGCGGTACCCAGCTCAACTGAAACTAAAACTGTTGAATGATGACATCAACCAATCTTTATCTTCTAAATACCTTGGGGTCGTGTTTGATTCTAAATGTACTTGGAAACTCCATTTTGAGTATTTGATGCAAAAATGCCGGGAAAGGATCCATTTTCTACGTTCTATCTCCGGAACCTGGTGGGGTGCTCACCCGGAAGACCTCATCAAACTCTATAGAACGACTATTCTCTCTGTTTTAGAGTATGGCTCTTTCTGCTTCCTCTCAGCAGCTGATTGCCACCTGATCAAATTGGAACGAATTCAGTATCGTTGTTTGCGTATTGCCCTTGGCTGCATGCATTCGACGCATAACATGAGCCTGGAGGTGCTTGCTGGAGTCACTCCTTTAAAGCACCGTTACTGGGAGCTCTCACTTAGAATACTCGTCAAATGTGGAACAAGTAACACACTTGTCTTAGATAACTTCGATAAAATGCTTGAACTGACTTGTCGTTCAAGATTCCTTAGAGTCTATCTCAACTACATTTCTTCAGATCTTTGTCTTCCGTGTTATAATCAACCTCGAGTTCACTTCACCAACGACAGTTCCTCAATTGAATACGATCTGTCCATGAAATACGCTATTCAAGGAATACCGGATTATCTTCGACAAATATCTATACCCTCCCTTTTTTCAGAAAAGTATGAACATGTCAATTGCAACAACAGATATTTCACTGATGGTTCTCGCATCAACGGATCCACTGGCTTCGGTGTTTTCAATGTAACTTCAACCACCTTCCGAAAACTTCAGGAACCGTGTTCGGTTTATGTTGCTGAGCTGGCAGCAATTAACTTCGCTTTGGGGATAATTTCCAATCAGCCCGTAGACCATTATTTCATCTTCTCGGATAGTCTTAGTTCTATCGAGACACTCCGGTCGATGAAACCTGTTAAGCACGCATCTTACTTTCTTACAAACATAAGAGAGCAGATGCGTGTTTTGGTCGAAAGATCATTCAAGATTACCTTTGTTTGGGTCCCATCTCACTGCTCAATCTACGGCAATGAGAAGGCAGACTCGCTGGCAAAGGTGGGCGCACAGGAAGGTGAAGTTTATGATAGACAATTCTCGAGCGACGAGTTTTTCCCATTAGTCCGTCAGAGTACTCTTCAAAGTTGGCAAAGGAATTGGACACACAATGAACTCGGACGGTGGCTATTTTCCATAGTTCCAAAAGTTTCTGGGCGAGCGTGGTTCAGAGGTGAGGACTTAAGTCGAGGCTTCATTCGCGTGATGTCGAGACTTATGTCTAATCACTATTCACTAAACGCACATCTGTACAGAATAAACCTTGTCGATAGCAACTTATGTAGGTGCGGAGCCGGTTATGATGACATCGATCACGTAGTTTGGTCCTGCTCGGAAAATGACGCCTCCAGAGAGCGACTATTGGATACCCTAGTGGCCCGAGGTAAACAACCCTTCAGGGAAATTCGAGCTGTATTGGGGGATCGTGATGCGGTCTATATGCAGGCCATTTATAGTTTCATTTGTGATTCTGACATCAAAATCTAATTTTTGTTTTTTTTTTCTTCCGTCAAAGTTTTTTTTTTGTACTGTCTCTGTCTCTATGTTCCGTAGATCTCCGTTACTCAGGCCATCCGGAAGACGCTCCCAGTCGAACCAATCCTCGAGCACGACGACACGCCACATCGTCCCTTACGCCAAATGCCCGGATGAGCAACCGAAATTCCTTGATCCCGAATCCTAAGCCCCGTCCATCCTTAAATATTGTAAACTAACCTCGAGTCACCACGAGTACGCTGGCTCCTATCCCTCTCTTACTAACTGAAAAAATGACATTGATTGTATATATCACAAAGAAACATGGCTCCGTAAAGTGTTATACACGCCTGAGCCTACCAAATAAACGAACTTGAAAAAAAACACTCAACAAAGTCCAACGCAAATGATCTAGGTTCTCCAAATTGTCCGGAAGTTGAGTTCAATTGATCTACCAGGTCAACTACGCCTGACATCAAACCGATAGCAACCCAGCGTGTCCATATAAGTCTTTAGAGCCCTTGTGAATGCTTTACCATTCAAATAAACCCAACGTAGATGTTCAAGGGTCTCTAAATTGTTCGAAAGTTGAATTCAATTAGTCTACCAGGTTAACTACGCCTGGCATCAAATAAATAGCAATCAAACGTATCAGAGTGCAAGGACTTAAGGGACTCGCTGGGTTGCTATCGGTTTGATGCTAGGTGTAGTTGACCAGGTAGATCAATTGAACTCAACTTCTGGACAATTTGGAGACCCTAGAACGTCTGCGTTGGACTTATTTGACTGGTGAAGCATTCGCAAGGGCTTTAGGGACTTATATGGACATGTTGGATTACTGTAGGTTAAAAAAAATCATTTATTTAGAGCAACTTCACCACAATCTTCCTGAGGTATTGGAGGCCTTATAATAGATCTTGTTACATTCTATTTATTGAACGGCTACTCAGTCTTACAATTTTTACAACGATTTTATTATTTACCCGACGAAACCCGTGTCGAAACGTCGGGTAAATAATAAACTCGTTGTGAAAATTGTAAGACTGAGTAGCCGTTCAATAAATAGAATAAAACATACAGTCGATCCATCACCGGTTAAGTTCTTGTTACATTATTTGCACAAATCTCATCTCATCTCATCATTAAATCGTCAAATACGACCAGTTCTATATATAATTGCCTAAAATTGCTCTTTTGGGCCACCTAGTTTTCAGAACCATAAAAAGGGGAAGGACGGTTTGCATGTACATGAAAGTATAACTATTCACCTTGTCTCTAGTCAAAATTCTAAATAAAAATCTCTAAAAACCTCCGAGATAGGGGGTTTTCTATAACTAATTATGCTCAAATTTGGCCTAAACATTCTTTGCAATTTCATAAAATTTGGTCAACAAAAACGCCCCTGACAATAATAGAACAAAACCTGCATGCCAAAGCCGTCATTTCCCCTACATGGTTTTCAAAATTAAAAGTTCGTCCTGGGCATTTACGGGTTAAACAAAAAATCTATTCAAAGCTTTCCATTTTGAGATAATTTTACCTAAACTGGTCAAGAAAAAGAAAAAATATTGTTGTGATCTGCGCTAATATCGGAAATTGTTCATCAAAATTAGATTATGTGGATGATTTGAACATAGACGTCATAGACACGACCCACTGTTCCTTTTCAATTTAAGAAATCTATTTTATTAACATTATTATTGACCACCTAGTTCTGTTTTTTCGCGATCAAAAATACGACCAGAAAAACGTTGAAATAGTGCAAAAAGTTTTTACTGTGTGAGATTAGAGATCAATAGCATTACGCCGCAAATTATATTGAGCCTAAAGCCTTTTAGCATCTACTATTCCGGTTAAGGTCAAATAATTGAAAAGGAATCTACGCTTGCTTAGGATTGTTCTGAATCTGGAATTCAATTCTTCAATTAGGAATGTTTCTACAATTAGGAGGAATCCAATCCAAATCGAAAGTATTTCAATGCTAAGATTTCAATATGTGTACATTTTTTTAAATAAGTTTAATGAGATTAAGCACCAATTTCAACGCTATACAATCTAATATCGCAACGCATTCCAAATTGAAATACTACACCAACGCATTCCGCTACAAATTATTCGCTATCATTCCTCAAATATTAGTACACCTGTCATCATTCGCATTCCTCCCAATCCCACCAGCAGTAGTGGCAAAAAGAGAAAAATAATAATGGTACCTACATCCCTACGTTGTTATAAGCTACGTTGACGTAGGACTAATCAAGCATCCGAAAGACATTTGATTTGCAAAAAAAGATGACTTTTCCGCAACTGTGATCTTTAAATGGTCTTGTTATGTAGGGTTTGTCGCGCCTATTTAGAGATTACACCCAACTAGCGACTTTTAGATTGTTTAACAATTCTGTATACTGCCTATGATCGCATATTTGTAACAATCGACAAAAGTAGGCATGGGAGAAATGGAACGATGATGTTTGTAATATGTAAAAATTCCCAAAAATTGCACAAAAACTTTATCTAGTTGGAATCTTCGGTAGAAACATTTCCATTACTTGGTATTTGAATGCCACCTATTTTCGAAAATTTTTGTACTCAGCGCATGGCGTACCGGCAAAAAAGTTTTCCAGTGTTACGGTTATGCGGTCACTTTGCTTAATGTTACAAAACAACTTGGTAGTTTTTTCGAGTTTTTCGGAACAAACTTTCTTATTTCACCTGGTCAGCTGGAAGAACTAGCAATTCGGAGATGACTCATGAGCTTATCTCAAAATCGACAAAAATGCAAATGTTGCAAATATGCGATCATGGGCAGTATAAGAACCTACCAAAACCTGTATAAGAACTGGGCATATGCGAAATTGTTAGATTCTTATACAAAAATGTAAGCTCACAAACAAATATTGTAAAAGATGCTTGCAAAATTGTAAGGTCTCATACAATATTTGTATAAGAATCAAACATTTTCGCATTTGTTCAATTCTTGTACAGGTTTTGGTAGGTTCTTATACAGAATTGTTAGACAATCAAACAATCATCAATTTTTAAGCATGTGCTGTGCATATTGGCAACCAAGATATTTAACAATAAAATTATTTTTTGTATGATCGTATCGCCGAATAAAATGCAATTAAACATGCATGTTAATAAAAAATGATTTTAATTGTCTTGCCATTTATAACTTATCACCAAGCATGGAATGTAGTTCTTCGTCAAAAACACTCACCATTATCAGCACCAACGTTCTGCTGCCGGGGCAGATTCCAGTCGCGTACCAACGTTTGGATGTTGCGTTTGCTCTCCTGAGCCGTGGCTCCCGCAAAGTGAGGCAGTGAGTTATCGCGTGCCAGCGATTGCATGTTTCGCTTGGGGGCAATCGACGGTAGCATTCCGCTTCTCAGCAACGATTGTATGTTCCGCTTGCCGGGCAGTTCGTACTTTCTTGCCAACGATGCGATGTTACGCTTTCCGTTCAGCATGTACCCCGATGCACGGGCCGCCGCAAGATTGCGCTTTTCGTCGTTCCATCCGCCGGACGAGGCCGCTTCCTCCGAGTCGGGCTCCCGTGAAGCGGGAAGCTGACCATTCTTGGCGAGGGTGGCAATGCTGCGCTTGAGATAGTCATTCGACGAAGGACCCCGCAGCAGTCCGGCGCGTGCCAGGGAACCGAGGTTGCGTTTACCGAACGTGGCCCCATCCCGCAGGAGCGAACGGTATGAGCGTTTGTCCTCATACGGTCCGGCATTTTCGTAGGTGCCATACTCGTCCAGGGATTGGTACCCGGCGCTGTCGGTGGGTTCCCTTTCGAGAATGTGTCGCAACTGGTTGCGTAAGGCAGCGGCATGCATCTCGTAGCCTTCCTCCGGGTAGGTGAGATCCCGCAGTAACGATTCCAGCTCGCATGGTTTCAACCGGCGGTTCACATCTGCGTATTGTGAATTGACCTAGAAAGGATAATGAAATAAGAAAATTTTAATACAATTGTGAATATGATTGAATTGATATATTTGGTGTTAAAAATATAAACGTAATGTGTTTC
Organism: Armigeres subalbatus; assembly: GCF_024139115.2. NCBI lineage: Eukaryota > Metazoa > Arthropoda > Insecta > Diptera > Culicidae > Armigeres > Armigeres subalbatus. Next base: position 296,350,633 of record NC_085141.1, read on the forward strand.
TAACCAGCACTTGTGGAAGTGTAATAGATCAAAAACTTATTGAGTTAGATACAAATTAATCTTCAACAAACGATTACAAAATTAGTTCAGCTGAAATTCCTGAATAAAGACTTTTAAGTAAACTTTAACAAAGGAGAGCAGAAGGATTATAATACAAGTTTATTCGAGGGAAAAGAAACCGACATTGGTAAGCAGGATCAGAAGTAAACAAAACTTTAAAATTTCATTTTTTTTAAAACTGATATCATAATTGTATTTTCAGGAATTCCAGGATTGCCTCATATCAAAGCTGATCCAAAGCTAATAAACGCTAAGGTGGATCTGAAATCCAGTCCCATCTAAGTTCACATCAATTTCAACCTGAATTTAATATAATTTTAAAACCAAGGCAAATATTGTACATTTTCAATCCAAATAAACGCAATTATGATTCAAATCCAAACCAATGCAAAATCAAACATTTAAATGGTTGATACGTCAATAGCTAAGAGTACGAAAATGCAAAATCTTATTCAATTCTAATCCAGAACTAAACCAGAGACAATTCAATCCAAATCCAATCCAAATCCAATTCAAATCCAATCCAAATCGAATCAAAATCCAATCCAAATCTAAACCAAATCCAATTAAATCTAAACCAAATCCAATTAAATCTAAACCAAATCCAATCCAATCCATATCCAAATCCAATCCAAATCCAACCCAAATCCAATCCAAATCCAATCCAAATCCAATCCAAAACCAATCCAAATCAATCCAAACCAATCCAAATCAATCCAAATCCAATTCAAACCAATCCAAACCAATCCAAACCAATCCAAATCAATCCAAACCAATCCAAACCAATCCAAACCAATCCAAACCAATCCAAACCAATCCAAACCAATCCAAATCAATCCAAACCAATCCAAACCAATCCAAACCAATCCAAATCCAATCCAAATCAATCCAAACCAATCCAAACCAATCAAACCAATCCAAACCAATCCAAACCAATCCAAACCAATCCAAACCAATCCAACCAATCCAAACCAATCCAAACCAATCCAAATCAATCCAACCAATCCAAATCAATCCAAACCAATCCAAATCCAATCCAAACCAATCCAAACCAATCCAAACCAATCCAAATCAATCCAAATCAATTCAAATCAATCCAAATCTAATCCAAACCAATCCAAACCAATCCAAACCAATCCAAACCAATCCAAATCTAATCCAAATCTAATCGAATCCAAACCAATCCAAATCTAATCCAAACCAATCCAAACCAATCAAAATCAATCCAAACCAAACCAATCCAAACCAAACCAATCCAAACCAATCCAAATTCAATCCAAACCAATCCAAACCAATCCAAACCAATCCAAACCAATCCAAATCTAATCCAAATCAATCCAAATCTAATCCAAACCAATCCAAATCAATCCAAACCAATCCAAATCTAATCCAAATCTAATCGAATCCAAACCAATCCAAACCAATCCAAACCAATCAAAACCAATCCAAATCCACATCCAATCCAAACCAAATCCTATTCAAACCAATCCAAATTCAATCCAAATCAATCCAAACCAATCCAAATCAATCCAAATCAACCCAATCCAATCCAAATCCAATCCAAATCCAATCCAAATCCAATCCAAATCCAATCCAAATCCAATCCAAATCCAATCCAAATCCAATCCAAATCCAATCCAAATCCAATCCAAATCCAAATTCAATCCAAATCCAATTCAAATCCAATCCAATCCAAATCCTATCCAAATTTAATCCAAATCCTATCCGAATCCAATCCAAATCCAATCCAAATTTAATCCAAATCCTATCCGAATCCAATCCAAATCCTATCAAAATCCAATCCAAATCCACACTTACTATAAATTCCGTTTAATCTAAAATAAGCTGAGTCTTGTGAGAGTTCTATTGACAATAAAGACAATGCTTTGCAAAACACATACTCAACGACCAGCTATTTTAAACGTCCATCTTCTTCAACCTTTGTTTAACTCCTGTTCATACTGATGAAGGCTGTCGACATTAACAAATGAACTGAAAAATGCCACTCAATGACTCGGTCAAACTGGATGACGACGAAATTCCGAGAAAGGAAAAAGTTTCCAATTAACTTTCCCTCCCAGCCTGTGGGTTGATCCTCACCCGAGCAGTATTACATAAATTTACATAATTTGTTGTGCCGCTACAGGATCACGTGCCGAATTGACGTAAAGCCATCTATCTGGCATTTGAGTCGGCACTTTGCCTCATCGTATTTTTCCATTCATCGTACTGACTTTTTATTTTATTTCTATTTTCTATCATAATCGCAAAACGGTTTCTCTGAAAAGTTGGCCGAAAATGTTATTCATGGCAAACAATTGCATTAACAGCTTGTTTGCAGTGTTGGGGAAAGTTAAACCTCTCAAAACCCGAACAAAACTCACTGAATTCATAAATTCATAAACTTCATTCATGATTGGACTCGTGTTCGTTTGTATAAATGCATAAATAATAAAAAAAATAGTAAAGGTTCCAAAGCATAAAACAAAGGCACGGGAAAAGTTAATAATTAGTACACGTAATTTAATAAACGACTTTAGCACAACAAATGGGACACAATCTTTGATGGCATGTATGTTAAGACGTAGCTTTACTGTAACGCTTCCTTAGCCTTCTCGTGTGATGATATTGTTGTAATCTCTATATGTAATTCTAGTTTAGAAGGAGATATGGAGGAGAATTTTACATTTTTCGAATCCAATTGGAAAAACTATTCGGTCGCTGTTGGAATGAATGATTGGCCCGATAGTGAAAACAAGAAGAAAGTCAGTTTTTTTGTTGTCGGTTGTTGGAACCGATGCTCTGAAGCGGTATTTCAATTTCGAGCTCAGCGATCAGCAGAAGGCTACACCCGAAGCTGTGTTAGATGCCATTAGGGCGAAAGTAGTGTCAGTTCGAAATATCATTGTTGATCGGCTGGAATTTTTCTCTGCGATTCAGATACCAACAGAATCTATCGATGAATATGTGAGCCGCTTGAAAGTGCTGGGTAAACCGTGTCGTTTTGGTACATTGGAGCAATATATGATGGTGTTCAAGATAGTTACATCGAACTTAAATCGAACTAGCTTAAAAGCCAAGATGCTTACCATGACTGATATTAATTTGTCGAAAGCTATTGATTTATGCCGGATGGAAAAAATTACCGCCCGACATTCGAAACAGTTATCGTTAGAAGTGCCTGTAGATGTCAATAAAATCGTCGACGGGGTCTGCAAGTTTTGCGATGGACGACATCCGTTCAAACGTGGAGTATGTCCAGCTTTCGGGAAACGTTGTGATAAGTGTGGCGGGAAAAACCACTTTAAAGAGTCTGCAAATCGAAGGAATCGTCGTCTAGTAAACCAAAAAGTGGTAGAAAAATAAAGGCAGTAATACCATAAAAAGCTGAACGCCCAGTCGAGGTATACGACGTAGATGAAGAACAGGAAATCTGGATTCAAGAAGAGGAAGAGGCAATTATTGGGAAACTTATGGATAACTCTGCTTGGGGTGGTGCTGTTCTGTCGGATCTGTCACTGAAGTTTGGAAACGTGTGGAAGGTTGTTAGCTGTGAGTTAGATACCGGTGCCAGGGCAAGCATTATTGGCTTCGACTGGTTAAGAAAGTTGTCTGGAGGAGTTCACCCGGAACTGAATACGTCAAGGTGCCGTCTGCGAGCTTTTAACGGAACATCGATTGAAGTATTGGGGCAAATTGAAGTTCCTTGTCAGCATAAGAATAAGCGATACAGGATGGTATTCCAAGTTGTCAACATGAATCATCCACCACTATTATCGGTCGCAGTGTGTACCACACTGGGTCTGGTAAAATTCTGCAACGCTGTTCATCGGGACCCAGTTGCTTCGACAGTGTTGGATCAATATCGTGAAGCCACCAGAGTTGCTGTGAAGAACTACCATGATGTGTTCGAGGCTATGGGAAGATGGAAGGCGCCGTCACGCTGGAAATTGATGACTCAGTGAAGCCTGTGATACAAACTCCCCGTCGTGTTCCCATTGCCTTTAGGGACGATTTGCGGCGTAAGATTGGTCAGCTGGTTAACGATGGCATCATTCAAAAGGAGTCAAAGCACACTGATTGGGTGAGTAATTTAGTTCTGGTGAAGAAAAAATCCTCTGGTGTGGATTCTCTTCGTGTTTGCCTGGATCCCATACTTTTGAACAAAGCCCTCAAGCGTCCAAATCTTCAATTCACAACCTTGGACGAAATTTTGCCTAAACTAGGCAAAGCGAGGATATTTTCAACTGTGGATGCGAAAAAGGGCTTCTGGCAAGTTGAGTTGGATGAAGCCAGTAGTAAACTTACTACTTTTTGGACTCCCTTTGGACGCTATCGATGGCTCAGGATGCCTTTTGGAATTTCATCTGCACCAGAAATATTTCAAGCCAAATTGCAAGAAGCTCTTCAGGGATTAGACGGTATTGAGTGCTTAGCGGACGACATTTTAATAATAGGAGCGGGAACACTTTTGAAGAAGCTTTATTGTGCCATAACCAGCGACTGGAGAAATTGCTTGTTCGTCTTTGGAGTAATGGAATAAAACTCAACCTTGCGAAACTTACTTTGTGCCAAACGTCCGTCAATTTCTTTGGTCACGTCATATCTTCCGAGGGGGTCAAACCTGATGAACGAAAAGTGGAGGCAATACGAAACTACCCTGTGCCCACGTCGCCAAAAGAAGTCCACCGATTTGTAGGAATGGTCAACTACCTAGCAAGGTCGCTGATTATAGAATGTGATGCTAGTTGTCATGGCCTAGAAGTAGCAGTGTATCAATCCAAGGGAGTTGTTGGTTACGCTTCAAGGACGCTTACCAAGACTGAGAGAGGGTACGCCCAAATAGAAAAGGAGCTGTTGGCTATCGTGTTTGAAAGAACTATGATAAAAATACAAACTAGGAAAGGGTGAGCCTGGAATAGAACCCACGACTTCCTGCTTATAAGGCAGAAACTGTAGCCACTAGACCACCGAGCTCGTCTTGTTTATGGAACAACACTTTCTCATTGGTAAATTTTAGAGTTTCATACGTCCTACGGAAAATCACTCCTATATTCTTAGATGGTTCTTGCAATTTTACCAAATCTATTTCTTAGGTGTGTATTGTTAATCACACTTATATCTACAAATCCTTACTTGAACTGTATTCATCGGCCAGGCTGACAACAAAGAGGAACAAGGAAACTGGTTCCGAACTTAATACTCTTTCGCCCATAAGATACTTGACATCAACAATCAAATCGAATCGGCCGAATCGGATCCGTTTAACTAATCAAAAGAAAGTCTTGCAAACACCAAACCTACTCGCGTCATAAAAAGCACACAAACCAACTTCATTCATTCAACCTGTACATCACCATCCTTCAGCCGGACCAAAACAAAAAACGAAAACAAAACAAAATAATGCCATAACATAATCGTCCAAAACCTTCTAAGTGCTCCAAAGGCCAAACGCAAGGACAACACCCCAAAAGCAGCATCCCTCTTATTCACGCAGACAAAACAAAGGCATTACTTTTCTTGCCTATGTGAAAAAAGTTTCGCTGCTTTAACCTTTTTTTCGGCTTCCCGTGAAATGCGTTTCAAACTGTTTCTCCTCACACACTTCTACACAACATGATGGGTAATTTCACGAGTCACGTTGTAACACACTCCTGACAGGATCACCAAATGTGCAATTTCATAAAGTACACATTAATCACCCGTCATGTTTGCTCTTTGTTTACAATCGTGACTGCGGATGTATATCTTGCACAATGGCTGCTATGACCTGTCATTCTACCTAGAGATGAGCCCGCCGTGGGTTGAAATTCTCAAGATAAAAAAGCCTGTCATGTAACTGGGGAATTGTGCTATATTAGGCTTGATCATGTTAAAGGCCTGTCCAATGCCACACATCACCCCTCTCCTCTAATCAAATGTACAGCACCTTATACTTCTGACATTTTATGAATGCAGCCAATATAGGTGCTTTGTCGCTATGATCCGCCATGTCAACGATGTGTCAGACCAATTCGAATTCAGCATCAGTTGATCCGCGTTTCGTCAACGGCTAAACAGGTATTTTATCAACTGACCTTTAGTTTTAAGATTTTATTTAGACGACACAGTCAGATGAAATAAGCAAAATAAATAAATGAAGTGATATGTCACTAATAGGGACAAGACCTAACCCGTTACGTTGGGATATGGATACTCGGAAGTAGTGCGTAACAGTGTAAATCCGGCTAAATCGCCAGGCTCAGTACAACACTGGAGCTGACAATATGGCGTCCCTAATCCCGAATCCGAAGGTGTCAGGCGACCCGTGCCGAGGGGACAAATGACCTGGGGGTGAAACAATTATCCAGGTCGTTAACGGAGCCTGTGGAGGTTCCACAGAGTGAGGGCTGCTTCGGCGGCAAGCGGGTGGCAGTGGGTGGTACCCACACACCCCCCCGGGGAGCACATGTGGTGCAAGCGAATGGGAGTTGGGGGTATTACTCATAATACCCCCACAGAGCGAGGGACCGAGTGTATGGGTGAGCACACTAGTAAACCTCGCATGGTACGCATGGTCGGTAGTGTTACAATGACTGAAGTCTAGTGAGGCCTAACAGGAGTGTCGGGGGGCAGATACCTCTGCGGCACCTCAGAATTAGGAGACACGAAAGTCTTGCGATGCCTGGCAGGAGTGTCGGGGGGTTGATGTTACTGGGGCACCTCAGAAATTGGAGACATGTAAGGTAAGTGGTGCCACTCCGTTGCAGGATGGGTAGACCACCACACTGATTGAGGACTATCTGGGCTTCGAAATATCAATAGGGGGTACTGCCTGCAAAGTACCTGTTCGACACCCTGTTGGCAGTATCAATATCAAAGAGCACACAAGTTAGACTCGCATGGTACGTGTGGCCTAAGTGACTGCTTAGGCAGTAGTGTGATCCGGCTGCCAGGGACGGATTGAGAGAAGTCTCGCTAGGCCTGGCAGGAGTGTCGGGGGGCAGATACCTCTGCGGCACCTCAGAAGTAGGGGATACGAAAGGCTCGCTATGACTGGCAGGAGTGTCGGGGGGTTGATGCTTCTGAGGCACCTCAGAAATAGGAGATTTGAAAGGGTCTGCCTCGTAGATGAGGTAGGAGCGGCATAGGAGCCACCAACCTAGGGTCACCTCCGGCTTGGTAGACGAGTGGTGTCACCCTGTTCCAGGACGGGGTGAACACCATACTGAATGAGGACTGTCTATGTTGTGAGATGGCGACATGGGGTACCCCCCTTGCAATCATTTGAGCGGCATAGGCAGGTGAGTGTTGGGGCACATGTGGTGCCAGTATGTTGTAGCAGTCAGGAATATTGTGAATAAATGTGTATATAGTTTTTGTAAATAAGGTAGATTGTAAGCAGTTACATCTTTAAATCGCCAATTAATTTACATAATTGTCCCTTGACGTAGGCAAACGGGCACTATCAATTAGCCAAGCTCTCCAAGGTCGAGGCCATTTGTTTTTCGGATAAGGTGGAAGAGGGAAAGCAGCACAACTTTCGTGTCAATTATCCATCGTGCCAATAAGGTCACGATCGTACACGAAGAGGGTCGGGAAATGACGTGTTTCCGGTTGTGTCCGAGCCCACCATCCTTGAGCTGAGGATTCACGGACTCGATCATTTCGTCCGTGATCAGCTAATGAGTTGGAAGTGTCCGCGTTTGCTAGTAATTATTTCAATTGTTCGAAAGTATGTGTTACTGTGACTTTAAATGTAATTAGTTAATTAATAATTGTTCATTCCTTAGCAATTAGGCAGAAAGTGTGCGTAAAGATTTTGTGTGCGAGAGTAGGCGAAGAAAACTTTGTGAAGGTAAAGTTTGTTGCTCTAAAGTGTGCTAAATGTGTTTGTGCTCATGTGTTTTGTGTAGCCAGATTGGCTTGATTTTCCCGCCCGCAGATTCTTTCCGCACCCAAGCGCGACGCTTCTCCCCAACGGACGGAAAATCCACGACAATCGTACACTGGTGACGAATTTCGCGCCAACCCTTCTATGGGGCTGGCAGCACCATCTCAGAATCGAATGAAACTTGGTGGGCATAAAGATATGGTATTTCTAAGCCACTCTGCTTACTTAGTTTTTCAAAAATTGGCAAGAGTAACATTTGATGAGGACCTAATTTTTTTTCATGGATTTTTTATAAATCGATGTAACTCTAAAATGACAAGACCTACAAAAAAGTGTTGTATGGCGGACTGTCGTGAAATTCCCAGAAGTTTTTTGGAAAAATATCCAAAAAATAAAATACTGATTTCTACACTAAAAAAATTGTTTTAAAAAATAAAATCGATATTACAAAAAACCTCATCTCAGAAATCGATGATTTTTTTTCCGCGGATAGATATTTTTAATTATCTAACTTTTCTGGGAATAATGTTCCTGTGACATATTTAAGGAAAAAAAGTTTTACTAACAAAAACTTTTTTCATGTCCATATTTAGTGACAATTTATCAGCGTGTTTTATGCCTACATCGCCAATTATAGGTTCAGCAGCTTATTATAAACCAATGACACATTTTGGAAATTAATTTAAGAAGAAATTTAGCATAATCTAACATAATTGTGGACTAACATTTGAAAAGGGTTTATGTTTTATTTGACTTTTTGTATCGAAGTAACTTAAAAACTCGGAGACGAGCCAGCCTCGGGCTGAAAGTCTCTTTAATAAAGACACAAAAAAAAACTTAAAAACAATTACAAAAAATAATTACTTTGAAAACGGGCAATGTTGCCGAAACGAAACTGAAGTGATATTTAATTGTAATAGTGGAAAAGATGTTGTTATTCAGCAAAGGCTAACCACTGAACGGTGTAATTTAGAAACCGTTATAAAGCCTGTAGATGATTTTGTATCGTATTTTATTTAAAAAATTGATAAACTTAAAACTTATGACATTATTTGCAAACAGCAATACACTTGTACTGATAGATTTGTCTGAAAATTATTCATTCATTATCCAAAATGCTGCTCAAGGTTGGAATAATTCCCAGGCAACAATACATCCATTCGAAATTTACTTTAAAAGAAACGGTTAATTAGAAAACGTTAGATTTATTAATCAGAAGTAATGACCCATGACACAAAATCTGTTCACTTATTCATTTCAAAATTAATTGACTTTTTGAAACAGTCGATCGATTTTACAAAAAATACTTTTGTGTCTGGGTGAGCTGCAGCACATTATAAACATAAAAGGAACTTTGCAAGCCTGTGTAATTTAGATTCAAAACATGGCTTAGAAGCAGAATGGCACTTCTTTACAACATCGCACGGAAAAGGCCCTTGCGAAGCTATTGGTGGCGCTATCAAACTAATGACAAAACGCGCAACTCTTGCCAAAGATTATGGAAATACTATCAAGACTCCTCATCAAACAAACTATCAACTATCAAACAAAAATATAACTATATTACATTTCTGTTATATCACGAATGAGCAATACCGCCATCGGGGGTGGCAATAGGACTGGGGGTGAGAATGGGTCATCGCTCTCAACGCGAGCATGGAGGGCGTAGAGCAAAATCGTTCAAAAAGGTCTCTTATATTTTTGTCTTTTTGTCCTCAGATACATCCATTCTACAAGCATTCTAAGTAGTTGAAACAGTGACCCATTCTCACCCCCATTTGACCGATTGTCACCCCCGACGACGGTACTCAACAAGAGTTTGATGAACTTTTCAAAAAAGCAAAAACTATAATTGGCACGCAAAAGCTTCATTCTTCGCTCATAATAAAATCCTGGCTAAAAATATTCCAACTCAGATGAAGACCCAAAAGTCTTTGAATTGTTCGACTAAGTTTACAAATTATGAGCATTCAAGTATAAATAAGAATTAAATGTAGTATAACAAATAAAATTGAAGAAAAAATTTAAAAAATGCGGAAAATTTATTATTCTTTAAATGTGCGTTTACCGGAAATCCCCCTAATGAAATTACCTACCGAGCTTCATCGTTTGGAATCAAAATGTTTATCTGATTAAAAAAATCGACCTCCAATTTTTTTTTGCTAAACCAATTTTAATCTTTACATTCATTAATTTATTTTCTCGGTGAACGAAACGCTCTTTTATGTTTCAGACTTCATAGTTCAGACAAATTTACAATAGTCCATCAAACATCAAAATTTTGTAAATCTGGTCATTTGTGTGTAACATTGATATAAGCAATCTAGGAAAATATACGTCCTTTCCAAATGTTGGTCCACATTAATGTTAGATTATGCTAAATTGCTTCCTAAACAAATTTTTATACTTCCAAAATGTGTCGTTGGTTGATGATAGGCTGCTGAACCTATAATTAGCGCTGTAGGCATAAAACACGCTGATAAATTTTCACTCAATATGGACATGAAAAAAGTTTTTGTTAGAAAAACTTTTTTTCCTTAAATATGTCACAGGAACATTATTCCCAGAAAAGTTAGATAATTAAAATACCTATCTGCAGAAAAAAATTCATCGATTTCTGAGATGAGGTTTTTTGTAATATCGATTTTAATTTTTAAAACTATTTTTTTTCAGTGTAGAAATCGGGTTTTTATTTTTTAGATATTTTTCCGAAAAACGAATTTCACGACAATCCGCCATACAACACTTTTTTGTAGGTCTTGTCATTTTGGAGTTACATCGATTTATAAAAAATCCATGAAAAAAGAAATAGGCCCTCATAAAATGTTACTCTTAACAATTTTTGAAAAACTAAGTATGCAGAGTGGCTTAGAAATACCATATATTTATGCCCACCAAGTTTCATTCGATTCTGAGATGATGCTGCCAACCGCTGGTCGAGTTGGCGCGAAATTCGTCTGGTCGGAAGCGGACTGATCCGTTGACATATTAGTCCGAGGGAAGGCCAGGGGACCTCCACGTGGACGAGATCCACCAGCCGGTTCGTCAAACCGCCGGCAAGCAACCGCCATCGTGCAGCGCTTCATTAAGAAGCAATCACCGACCGCTAACAAGCCGGGAGCGTCGACCCCACCGGCAGGTCATCGACTGGGTCAGTAAGCCGAAACAAACCGGTGAGTCAACAAACCTTTTTTTGATTGGAGTGCGGCGTCCGAGGAGGGCGCCGCGGAGAAACGTTTTTTGTGCCAGTCTTAGACTGAAGAGCCATGTGCTAATAGAAGCCGAAACAATTTTCGCGAGTCGCAATCCACCGACGACCGCTTGGGTCCGCCATCACGGACCCGTGAAACATGCGTGCGTGAGCCGTTTTCGCCACCACCAAAAATAACATCAAGTAGTAGGAGCGCAGACTAGTCAACAGCTGTGCTGCGTGGAAGAGTGACGTCACATTAAGACACAACACAGAGCAAAAACGAAAGAGAGAGCTAGGGAAGAGGAACCGCACACAAGATAGGAGACAGAAATTATGAATGAACACAAACACTAAAACGAACAGAACACAAACCCCGAACAAACATGTGCCCCCGTTAGTATTAAGACAATAAATGTTTCAGTTGTTAGTAAATAAAATGTTCAATGTGTATCCCTAGCCAATTAGTTAATTGATTGTGTTTAACGTTACAACGCGATATTGTTTGTTAGTTTCGAGTCCCGTCCTCTTTGCGAGTTTGACTGTGGTGTGTTATGTTGCTTCCAACTCATTGATGGTTGTTGGTGAGAGGAGAGAGTCCGCCGATGATGAGAGCGGTACTCAAGCTTAGAGTGTATTAGGTTCTGGTGGGCTCTCACCGACTCTTTGAGTGTATGGTGTGGCTGTACGGTATAGAGGAAAGATAGGGTGGACCCGATTTGGCACTTTTCATTGTTGCTGGCTGGACCGATCCATAAATCCTTATCGGGAAAATTAAAATGGACTCGCCTTGAGAGAGTCTCATCCGGGCAAAATAAATTGGGCCGTGGTCTCCTTAATGGAGTGGCGCTTAAGCCACGTGCTTTTAACGACGGATCGCTCCGTGCCGGCTACAATGTCTTGTGCACATGTGGTGCATGGGGAGTGCTAGGAAAGTTGAGGCGCATACGAGCACTTGTGTACGTCATGTAGGGGGCGAAATTCGCAATAGTCATCCCCCAAAGTATTGCTTAATTGCGGGCCGGAGGAATGACTGGAGAAGAAGGAGTTGGTTTTAGTGGGTCGGGAGTGGTAATCCCATCCCCACAATTCCTGGGTTCGCCTCCCCAGGTGTCTGGTTGCAGATTTCAAAAAAAAAAACAAAAACAGGGGCAAGACCTCACCCCAACTAGCAAATGCCGTTTGCTAATTGGGGCGCTTTGACAAGCGTCAATGTTGTTTACTTTTTGCATTGAACAAAGGAAAATTTTACGCACTAAAAAGTATCGATCCCGCTCTGATACGGCATGGGTTTACTGAAAAATTTGACCAAAGTAAATTTGACAGCTGATTAAGTATGGGAGAAATATTTTTCCGTACACGGAAGAAATAAACTACCCAATAGTGAGTTTAATTCACCCAACCTCGAACATCCGTACGGGAAGCCAAAATTGAGTAAGTAGGGTCGAAGTAGTTTGCCTTTACTCCCATGTTAAAAAAGTACCCAACGGAAAATTTATTTACCCAAATGTAAGTTTAATTCACTCAATTTCGAACTCAGGTAATAAAACTCAAAATTGGCTTCCCGTATTGAACTGGCGTCGTTGGATTGTTTGGCTCTTTTGTTTTTGACAACAAAAGAAAGAGTGAATGAAAGAGAAGAGAAAAAATAACTCAAAAGTAAGTTTAAAAATACTCAATTTTGGGTTCTTTTTTTTCTTCCGTGTAAGGAAAAGTGACAGCCTCATTTACTTTACCAAGCAGGCGTTATTAGCGTAACGAATTGTTTTTTACTTTTCAGCTCCGTACTGCTCACGGAATTTCAGTAGCGGAATCATTCCGTGTCCTATCTATTTCTACAGTACTTTACAGCAGCGCACTAGCCTAAACACGGAAACGAAACGGCTTTTTAATTAGGTTTTGCCCTAATTCACGAACCCTCAACTAAATAATCCCAATTAACGAACGTTTAATGTAATGTTTAATATAATGTTTCTTTTTTATTCCTTTATTTATTTGATAGGCACTCTGTGTTACTTAACCGCTACTGTGCCGAGATCTACTGTGGTATTCTGCAGCCAGAATCCACACAGAATCTATTTTTAGATTTTTCCATTATTTCCGTTGTTGTAGAGATTCTCACGTCCGAATGTGTGAGTGGCGATAAAAGGAAAACAAACACTCCTAAATGGTGCAACTCAGCGAAGCTTGGGTTAAAATGAGTATATTTTCATATATTTTTTGACTCCTTTGCAATCATTGTGATGACCCGATCAATTTTGAGGTTATGAGCAGAAGGAAAACAAACATGTATTTACACATGCCGAATTGGACATTAGTGTGCGAGCGCTAAACGTCACTCATCTCTGCTGTCGTTGCTGGTCCATCTCGTCGTGAGTCCATTGTGTTTGTTTTTGTCCATGTTGTGTGTCCAATGATCGTTGCATTGTCCGTTTGCCATTTATCCGGGTAACGTTGGAGGAATGCCTCCGAGAAGAACAAGCTGTCAGTCGTCATCAGGCAGCCGTGACAATGAGGCGTGCACGCCATACACCACCACATTGGCTGCGCATCCGGCGACTGACGAGGGTTTTGGTGGAGGGGCTGGGAATCGAACCCATGACCATTCGCTTGAAAGGCGAACGTGTAGCCAACTACGCTACGGGACCCCCCTTGATGTAATGTTTCTCTCACACTATTATACAAAGGCATCTCGCAGAAAACAATTACTTCCGGCACATTATTGTACTGCGAACGTTTCATTTCGTAATCGAAGAACACTTTGGATACACCATCAAATGGAAATTACTTTTAATACAGTCCCGTTGTGGTTGTGTGCTTTTCCCACAATGCAGGGTAGACACCATTACGTAATGTGTTGCGGAGTAAGATCTACAACACTGTACGTTAGTTCTTACTATTCTTGATAATATTTATAAGTAATAGTTGGAACAGTATGGAACGACTATATTTTGCCTTTAGATAACCTTTTTATTGCCTTTCTCGTACAACAAAGTTGTACCGAAAGGCTATCATTTCACTCCGAAACCGATCTTTTTATAGAAGCCTCTGAGACCTATAGTATTATATATCAATCGACTCAGCTCGACGAGCTGAGCACATGTCTGTCTGTCCGTGTGTATGTGTGTATGTGTGTGCACAAAAGCTATAAAAAATATTAGACAACTTTTCGTATAGTAATCCTTAACCGATTTTCTCGCAACAAGTTTCATTCGACAGGAGACAAAGCCTTGTTGATCACTATTGAATTTTATAACGATCGGTCATTGCGTTTAAAAGTTATGAAGAAAATGGTACATCGGACCATATAAACCCCATATAAGGTTGGTGTCTCAACTAAATGCGAGAAAGGCACCACCAACGCTAGGTGGATTGATCTGGGTTTTTTGACGTAGAATTACATCCTTCGGGAAGATAGGGAATCATTATGCAGATTCAGATTTGAGACCGTCACGAAAAGAGGTCAGGAAGTATGGCCAATAACTCATCCGTCTTCCAACCGACTAGTGAAGATTCTAACATCAATCAATAGCCAACTCTTCAAAGTTTTGCCCAACTAAACAATCGCAAAGCATCGCAAGCACAGATATCAGTTGTCGCAAGATGACGCTGGTAGCAGCGGAATTTTATGAAACGAAAGGGTTGATTGCAAAAATGAGGTCGGTCGCAATCCCACGACATCAGTGGTGATGCTGAAAATGTATTCTAAATCGTAGCGTCTTTTAGAGTGACCGACAGACAGCAGCAGCAGTTAACTAAAATTTAAACGCAAAATTCGGACTAACGTTAAGTTGCTGTAGGTGAAATCAAAAGCCCATTGCGGAATGAATATCGGTTTTTGTCAGGACCAACATTTTATGAGAAAAAAAGGCTGATTGCAAAAATGGCGTCGGTTGCTTTCCCGCGACATCAGTGGCGATGCTGAAACGGCATAAGCAGTCTGTAGATTTTTTTTACTTTTAGTTTTACACGAATGTCAGCTTCTGAAGACTTTTGGGGCTTTTCAAATCGTGTGTTTTTTATAAGAACACCTTCTGTACCTTCTTCCGTTATCGAGTTATATCAATTTACTTGAAAAAAATATGACTTTAGTAAAATTGGTAAAACTTGATATAAAAAAATAACGTATCTCCAATTTTTTGACATAATGAAGAATATGAATTGCTTTTTCAAATGCCGTGTGAACATATTTTTTTGGTCTGCCCTAATCGGAGATATCAACTTTAGGAAAAAATGTAATTTTGGCAGAAAAACGAATATAACTTTTGATCGGCAAAAGATATTAAGCGCATTTACCCATCAAAATGTGCATTTTTTTAGCTCTAAAAGTCACTCCGAAAAATAAATAGGTCAAAAATACTGTTTAATAAGTGAGTAAAATTGCTCTAAATCAGCCTACTTAAGAGCTAAAAAAAACTTTTGGCAAAATTTATTGGACGATGTCGTTACAATTGAATTTGCTTCTATCATGACATCTGTGACAATCGCTAAATTACCCTATTGGCACTTTCGACATTGTGTGTTTTTTTACGTTTGTTCATATTCCTCCCCCATTAATATCTGTTAATACACCGGGGCCGCTTTTTACGCAGATTGATATCATAAATTTCCATCATTTTCCACAATCTATTGAATACCTCTTGATTTTTCATCGTTTTTTAAATGGATTGTTTCGTGGGGTCTACTCAATGTTTCAATAAATCTAAAGGCCGAAAATAATCAAAAACAAACCACGTTAAAAGCGACCTCAGTGTAATAAGTTGATATTCTTGTTAACATCATAATTAGTTACGGAAGTCCCTATCATGAGCCTAACAAAAAAAATGCAATGGCTTAAACATAACCGGTCACCTTGTGCTTGTCCGACGAAGCTTATTTTCAAAAAATCAGTATTTCTAAAACACTCACTACACGAAGGCATAAGTTTTCTTTTTTCACGTAGGTGCATTTTTAAAATGTTCTATCGGGGATCATTTTTCCATACATTTGGGGGGGGGGGGGTTAAATCGGCTATCATTTAAGATTTCTATGGAGTTTGCACCAAAAATAGTGAAAAAAATAAAAATTGTTCAAGATCCCCCGATAGAACATTTTAGTTCACCCTCTAAATAAAAAAGGAGAGTGGTGGGTGTTTCAGAGATACTGATTTTTGAAAAATAATGTTTCCCCATAGAGACACCGTGCGGTAAGTTTTCAAACAAAATGTATCAAAGAGCTATCCTGTACCACTGTTTTCTCTGAAGAGTGTCAATTATAGCAATCAACTTCATATCTTGCATCGCATATTTGCTGCCTGGAATCGAATCGATCAAAAGCTCACTTTCAGACACTGCTGTTTGTTGTCACTCACTTTTTTCCTCCATCATACACCAACGTACATACATACGAGAGTAATAGTTCTTCAACACTCTCAACTCTCAAGTCTCGAAGCATTTCAAGTCCATACGTCAGACGTATGCTGTGTGCTCCGGGATACTTCCCTCACAAAGGATGTGCGACTAATGCGTATCTGATGATGGATCCGCAAACATTGACAAGAAGTTAGAGGATGATGTCGACGCACATAGGGGTATTTTCGCAATCTAGCCGGAATAAATTATTTTATCTCTCAAACTGCTATATTTCACCTTATTTTATGATACTGTGATGATAATTTGGCTGAAATATCAGTTTTCTTAATTTTCACTTTTTGACCCATGTGCTTTACCCTTTAAACCTGGAAAAACATTGGTAATTTCAATTAATTCACTCTCATCAACGCTTCTACCGAAATCAACTCAACTCTATGTGTTTGCAAGGGAAAACATAGAGCTAAAAGATGGTGTCATGGAAATTGCTCTATGACTCTTCCTCTTTTCATAGGGAGGTTGAATGTATGATATAGGCCATAAATGCCTTAAATACAGTACCAAACTAAAAACATCCGCTTTCAAAATGGCGCAAATTTGCGCAAGATTTTTCTTCGGGATCCTAAAATATAGACATAAATGCGTCCTCTCTATACTGAAATATTACCGAATATCATCGAATAAGTGTTTTATGCTTATTGAAAATATGAGTAACATTATCTAGTTTCAGCTCGAAAATGGACTTCGAATTACTCTTTTGTATTTCTGTTCAGAACCATTCATTCTTGTCAAAAATATGTTTACATGATACTATTTTGTCTACTTTTTCATGGTATGTACTGATCTGTGGATTGCTGTGACAAATATTTGACCACAATAGAACATACCGAACGTAGTCAAATTCAACAGAGAAAATCATTAATTTCCTCAACGAAAAACCTCTAACTTTCTAGAAGTGTAGCGGTAAAACTTTAAATCTAAATAGAAAACCTAGTACTAGGAGTCGCTCGTCTACTATTCAGAGAAGTTTGAGGCATATTTGGACTGCTCTAGGACGATTTTGAAAATTTAACTTTATTCCGGCTAGAATGGTGAAATACTCCTAAGTGCGACGCGACGATAGAATCTCAATCTCAACAATAAGTGATATGGCACAACATCAACTAACAAGTGTCGAGATTGAGAGGGCGGATGCGATCTTCAAGGGAACGGCTTTACTTTGAATGCACTTAGTCGGATCCAGTTAACCGCTTGAATATTCGAACAATCGAATTGATATTTTGATGTTATTTCTTGCGAGTTATGTTCGACGAAACTAAGGCACGTTTTTATGCGTTGAAGATTTTCATAGCAGAACAATACTTACACTAAAAATAAAAATTATTCCAAGCAACAAGTTTCATATTGTCAAGCTTCTACTTCACCTCCCATCAAATTGTTTCATCCCTATCCTGTGATAATTTGTTCGCGAAAAGAACATGAAAGCTAATTTCAATGTCATAAATTTCACATTCGATACGATTTGTCATTATTGCAACTACGTCAGCTGGTGCAAAAAATTGGGTATTTTTTTGAGCACATGGTTCAGCAAGACGGCGACATTCATTTGTTGTGAAGAAAACGATGGAATTTTTTGGTGTTCAGTCATAATACGGAAAGGTCATTACTGTTTGGATAATTATAGTTTTTTAATGCCATTTGCTTCTGAGACGGAGAGAAATAGAAAAAAGAAGCCACACAGGCAATCCGTCCGACAGTTTCTTTCCAGATTCAAATATTTCTTTGTCTACCTTCATACTTTTCTTCGGTTCAAATCTCGCAAAGACGTACTTTCTATCCTAGATGTTATTTCCAATCGAGCTTCCAATGATTTGTAACAAATATTTATGTATTTACGAGTTTGCGTCCTCTCCTTTGTAGCATAGATGTACATCACTAGCATAAAAGATGAAAATACATTTCCACCATAATATATATTCCTCGTAAAAAACGAGATGTATAACAATCCGATATCAATAGCCAATTTGTCCAAATGGAGATGGTGGTGGCACTTAATAGCAAACACGTGAGGTCGATGACAGCGCCTCATGCACGGTCGCATCAATCAGTGGCCACGTTCTTGTTGTTGATTGCTGGGGCTATTACGTAGGTATGCTTTCAAAGGCGCGCACATTTTATTTTTTCCCAAGAATCGAATCAATCTGGGCGGGGTTGGCACACGCTTTTCCCTGTTGATAGCTTTATTGTGATCAGGTCGAAAAAGCGTAGTTCAGTTCGTTCGTACCAATTGGGTACCAATCAACCATCGGATAAACAAAAGAGAGCACTAGTTATCAGTTGACAAGGAAATGTCTATGCTGGAAATCGTCGACAATGGATACTATTTTTAGACGAGGCTGATGCTAAAAATGCTTGAACATGAGGATGGGAACAAAAGAAGTATGCGTCACATTACCATGCTTTCTCCATAAGATACAAAAGAAAACAAAGCAAGTTTAATTTCTCATTATGATTGTTGGACCCCCATCATACATTAATCTGAAAAAGTGACGTATGCGCCAAATTACAACCTACATGATTTTCATTTTTCTGTTAAAAAGCTCGATGAATACTACTTGTTAACACCATTATTGTAAAATGGCGAATACGTCACTTAGCCAGATTACGGCATCATAGTAGCTTAATAAATGATTGCCTAACTACGTATTATCAAAACAGGATTAATGGCGTCTTTGGAAGGATTTTAACAATTGTTTTCCGGATTTTTTTTTTATTTGAACGGATATTTTTTATTGCATTAAAAATCTTCAGCCAAATATAAGCGAAATAGATCTCAAAAGCTACATTAATAATAATAGATGAAAACCAGCAGATAAGAAAGACTAAAGATCGATAATCTATCAGTTGTCCAATCTTTTATATCTTCATCAGCCCGTATAAAGGTTGAAAAATGCCATCAGCAGTCAATTAATTTTGTCTCTTAACTTTCAAAGAAAGGTAGCAGCACGTCATGACAAAATGAACATTACTTTTTTCAAATGGGTGTAATTGATTCTGACCTTGATTTTTGGAACAGCGATTGCGCTCTTACTTTAAACTATTTTGATCGACTAACGTACCGAACAAAAAGAATAGATTACCATAAGGTACACTGGGGGAAGTGGAAAAGGAAAAATCGATAGTGCATGTTTGAATTAGTGTAAAACTAGTTTAAATGATTTAAATGCGTTCAATCAAAATGGGCTATCAAAAACAGTCAATTTTGCACTAACTGTGCGGTAATTCATACCATTTTGGTCGCTTGAAATTTATGGAAATAGATTTTAAAATTAGGAGTTGTTTTTCCACTTACCCTAGTGGGATGAGGTAAGTGGAAAACCCATGTTGCCTTGACCTTCAATAGTGATGAGTAGTTACATATAACTAAAATCAATACTATAATTGCTCTGAGTATCTTTTGTGGAATAATTGCATTACCTTAACGGAAAAGATCCTCAAAGAATTCTCGTAATAGCTAGGGAAGGGCTGGTTTTGCCTTCTCGGACACTTAGTGTACGTAAAGTCTATATGTTCGCCCCAAAGATGAACATTTTAAAGGAAAACTGGGACTTACAGGGTTATAAACTAATCAACTTAGTTTAACGAATTGAGATGATGTCTGTATGTGCGTATTTGTATGTATGTGTGTGCGCAAAACACGTACAAAATTATCAGCTATTCTTAAGCACTTGGCCTTAATCGATTTGTTCGCAAAAAATTGCGTTCAACGGCGAAACTTGTTAGGAATAAAAATCAATGTGAATTATAGAATATATTTACCTATCAGTGCTATTTTAACTTTTTTATATATTTTTTTTCATATGTAAAACATGTGAAAGGAATCAGTACCGATAGGTGGATTAATCAGGCATTTTCTCATTTATATGAGTCCAATCACCACTGGAATCACAATGATAACAAAGAAGGAACATATCAAGATTCACAGCTATCGAAATAAACCCTGGAGGGAAGAAAAAAATTGCATAATTAGAACATTATCCACTTCCCCCGCAGTGTTTGATACCTGGGGTAAGTGTAAAATCTTTGAATTATTTGCTTTCTTGGTATAAACCACTACCAATTGAATGGGATTAGTTTAATTGTATTATAATGGTCACCTGTGATATAAATTCACTTGAAAAAGGGACAATTGGTGCAAATAAGAATTGATTTTATGAATGCAAAAATCAACTTTCGCGAAACCTAAAATTACAGTTCAAGCGAAAACCGTGTTAGTGTATGTGTTATACAAATATCAACATAGTATTAGTGTGAGCATCAAAGTATAACATTGTATGATGCTATGATGTGGTAAAAACTGTAAAGTATGTACAATTCCAATTTTTCGAGTCGATTTTTACACTTACCCCCTTTTTCCACTTCCCCCAGTGTACCTTATATCTGGTAGAAACGTCACTTTAACGAAATATGCTGAATAGACAGAGTAAGAGTCATTTCAAATTTCAAGGTCAAATACAGTTACGCCTATTTGAAAAAAGTTCCTAGATTAGGTTGGGCTGTCTGAAAGAAAACAAAAACTAAATTGATATATGCGTCTCAAAAAAATGATTTTGAATTTTTTCATATAAGTGTGGTCCGCCCTAGTGGACATTCTAGAGGAATATCCGTTAAAAATCGAAATAATCCGCAGGTTTCTGGAGGAATTTGCGGTGAAATTTCCTATGGAACATCGGCACTCCAGAGAATCAATCCTCAATCCTCATTTCTCCCTTTTCGCTGTAAAAAATGAGAAGCGCGAAGTGAGTAGTAAGACGTCTCACTATTCGCTTCGCGCTTCTTATTTTCTACAGTGAGAAGAGAAAAATGATGAAAGAGAAGTGAAACGTCTCACTACTCACTTCTCATTTCTCACTGCTCACTGAAAAAAGTGAGAAGCGCGAAGTAAGTAGTGATACGTCTCACTACTCACTGCTCACTTTTTACAGCGTAAAGTGAGAAATGAGGATAAACAAGTAAGACGTCTCACTTCTCACTCTTCATTGGGCTTCGCGCCCAATGTAGTCGCATGTACTGTGAAGTACGCGTTCGATTCCCGCCCTGGTAAGGAGAAAACTTTTCGTAAAGCGAACAGTTCTCCACTGGTCCACTGGGTGTTGTGTGCATGTCCTGTCCGTTGTCTCATGCTAGATGTTAAGTGTTCAGTCTATACGACCTCTGGTCGAAGACGGTGATTCTGTCTTTTTTTGCCTTTCTCGTACACTAAGTGTACGTAAAGGCTATAATATTGCTTCAAAAACAAAATTTTGATAGGAGGCCCGGAGGGCCGATTTTCATATACCGATCGACTCAGCTCGACGAATTGAGGTGATGTCTGTATGTGTGTATGTATGTATGTGTGTGTGTGTGTATGTGTGTATGTGTACAAATTTTGTAGACACACTTTTTGGACCTTAGCATTATCCGATTTACTCGCAACAAGTTGCATTCGACGGGGAATGCGGTCCCATTGTTTGCTATTGAAAATTGGCTCGATCGGACATTGCATCTCGGAATTATTGAAAAATCATTGTTTTTTCCCAAGGGTCCCCCCTTGGAAAAAAAAATCAAAACCGGAAAAAATTTTTTTTTCCGAAAATGGTGGCAATACATTTTAACTAATGCAAAAACATGCAAAATGATCGAAAAAATGTGATCTATTCTCCTAAAGAGCTTTTTTGACCTTTCTAATGTGATTCTTTCAACATATTTTATAATGCACGAGAAAGGCATCATCACTGCTAGGTGGATTAATCTGGGTTTTTTATTTATCAATTACCGCTGCAAAAAGTTTGAAGCGCGAAGTCAGTAGTAAGACTTCTCACTACCCACTTCACACTATACACTTTTTTGCAGTGAAGACTGAAGAGAATAGTGAGACGTTTCTCTGCTCACTCTTATTTTTTCTTCTCGCTGTAAAAAGTAAGAAATGAGACGAAATGAGAAGTGAGACGTTTCACTTCTCACTCCTCATTTCGCACTTCTCACTTTGAAAAGTGAGTAGGGCGAAGTGGATAGTAAGACGTATCACTACTCACTTCACGCTTCTCACTTTTTACAGTGAGAAGTGAGAAATGAGAAATGAGAATTGAGACGTCTCTTTTCCCACTCCTAATTTCTCACTTTTCAAATGACTTATTCGGTCAAATGTCCTATTCGGCCAAATATCTTATTCGGTCAAATGTCCTTTTGGCTAGACGAGTGGCCTATCTAGAGAGTAGGAGGTTGAGGGTTCGAGTCCCTCCAAGACACGAGGATTCTTTTTCTCAAATTTCATATCAATTTGTCCATTTCGAAACATGTGCTGTGCATATGCACAGCCAAGATATTTAACAAAAAACCTTTTCGGCCGAATGGCCCTTTCGCCCAAATGACACTTTCGGCCAAATCACCCTTTTCGACCAGATGGGTTTCGCCCTAATGGTTTGTTCGGCCTAGTGGAATTCGGCCAAACAGCTTCCAGCCGAACATTTGAAAAGGTAGCAAAACTGTAGACGGGGATACTTTCAAGGTGTTCGAGGAATTCTCGCTTAACTTTTCAAAAGGACCTAAGTAACATTTTTTTCATGAATTAATTTAAATAGCGCAATCAACAGAAAAACATGAAAGCTATTGATTGCAGTACTCAAATTAATTCATAAAAAAAATGTGACTTAGGTCCTTTTGAAAAGTTAAGCGAGAATTCGTCTACCTTGGATCCTTGCCAACGGCTGATAATAATGTTAGTCGTGAAATACGAAGGCGCATCATCTGTGGAAGTCGGCCTACTACGTGCTCCAGAAGAAATTACGACCAAAAAAGAATTACACCCGCACAAAATGTGTGATGTACAAAGCTGGTGATTCAGACCATCAACAAATCCATTCAAAAATAACGATAACGACTAATAGCGAATGCGTGGAATCACGATTTTTTTTTGTGATTTGCGTCAATTTATTTAGATGATTTTTTATTAAAATTTAGAGAGTTTCGTAAAATTTTATCGATATTTAGCAATTCTTACTGCTTTAATCATTTTCTAAAATAGTATTTATATTGGCTTACAGAAATCATAAAGAAAATATTCATTTTCTGTAGCTGACATAACGTTTCTTACGCTTTTTGTTTCAAACATCTGGTTTTTCATGTGCTTTATAGAGGGCCGTGAAGAGCTTTCAGCAATTTCTTTGAACTGCTAGCCCAACTCTGAGAGGATCCAATTCAAATAGGCTTTCAATGATTAGGCTCCTGCACACTTATTTTTTTACCGGGATCTCACCAAAATGGTCAACTTTCACCAAGATTTTCACAGCCGTGCCCCAGCAATCATGTTTTGACGTAGGACTTACGTCTATCTTTACTATACCGGGTGTCATTTCAAAATTTCTAAATCGGCCGCGTTACGCTGTGTTGAAAGATTTCAAACGTTAATAGCTTTTACCCTAGTAAACAGATTTCTGCAGTTAACCCCTCAATCGACAGCTTTCAAGTATGCCTTTCATATTAATGCTTGATATCTTGTTTCAATAGGCCTAAAACTGTTTTCAAAGCAAAACATTGAATTCACGAAAACCTATAAATATGGGTACCGCATCATTCTTGCATCATTCCATTATCACGTTCTGATTGGTGCAGACGTCAACGAATGAGCTCACTAGGTCTGCTAGGAAGGCATACTTACTAAAGAGTTTTTCGCAATAGAATCATTTTGAAAATGTAGTACAATCAACTAATTAGAGAGCGTTTGCGTGACAATTTTATTAATTCGCGTTCATGGCGATGAATTGTTACAAAATTCTGTCTTCCTCGCTCACGACAAAAGAAAATGCGTTTCTTATTCTAAGATCTCGACGAAAATTTTTGAAATTTTTCCATTAGAATTTCCAAAAATTGTCACTGTTTTGAGTCTAAATATTTCAATTTAAAATTTGATTTATTTGTTGATGTGAATAGGTAAATAGCTACTGAATTTTGTGTAACTTTCAAACGTTGGTATAAAGCTTTTGAATATTCTTGGTTAACGTGATTTTGTGTTTCAGCAAGTATACTCTATTACCACTATTACCACTCTAGCTAATTTGAAGACTTAACGCAGTAGCGTCGCGGTATCACAAAAGACAAGCAATGTAGTGAAGAGACATTGCGGGGGGTGCTTAAACGTATAATTCAATGTGCAGCATAACATGTCGAAATAATGTGCTAGAAATCATCACATGATCCCATTTTGGAATCTTAGTTTAAAAATGAAATGTTGAAAAATGTAATTAAAATGTTCAAAAATTGTAAAATTAGTGTAATACAGTAATATACCGATTTTATCACCCCCCTGGTGAATTTTGGGGTGATAAAACAGGGTATGTGACAAAATTGGAAAAAAAATATTTTCATTTTTTTTAATTCATTCCACAAATATGAATTATTTTATGCCTTGGAAAGGCCAAATGCGTGAACGGTACCCATTATTTCTTGTCGAAATTGCTTACAGAATATTTCCCAGGTACTCAGAAATCGTTCGTAATAAACTACAGGCGGTGAAAGTTATTTCATGAAAATCAATGTTGTTTTTGGTATTATTTACGAAAATAAAAAGAATGACATTTTGTATGGGGTGACAAAATCGGGTCGAAAACGTGACAAAATCGGGACGTGATAAAATCGGGTCGAAAACGTGATAAAATCGGGGGTAGACAAAATCGGGTCAACACTGTATTTGCAATTATCGCACCCCTGGCAATCATTTTTAGGCGTTAGTCATCTTTGGTAACCCAAGATGGTGTGAATGTGCTGTCTGTTGCGCAATATATGGGGATTCTCGAAGTGGATCATGTTGTTAATATACTATACTATATACTATATATGTGACAAATCATTTTTGCTTGGTTGGTCAACGTAAAGGTAGAACCAACAAATGTTTTGCGATGTATTCATCAAAGAGGTGGAACACCGGCTTAAGTTGCAATGCTATAATGAAGAAATCATTCGCTTTATTGATCAATGTAAAGGTGTAGCCATCAGCTGATTTACAATGGTATTATTCATCGAAAAGGCGGAGCTTCGGCGGATTTCCTATGCTATAGTTCATCTGTTTTTTGGCATTTATGGCATTGAAAATACTTCGAATGTCCCATATATAATTATTTTGATAGTGAACTCTTTTATTCATTAGTTATTATTTAGAAAATAATAATTTTGAAATGTTTTGTCACTTTAATTACCCACGACTAACGATGTTCAATGGTCTTATTCATCAAAGGGGCGGAGCTTCGGCTAGAGTTCTTATATAATAATAATATCATGGCTCACGCGAGTTTAGTTCCTGCTCAAATTTTATCTTGAGCGGTCGGTAGAGAACCAACATCCAGCGATAGGGACAGGCCTAACAATAGTCATCGTCGCAGTAAGAAAAACCGCAGTAGCGACGAGATTTATTGTCTTCATTGCTACTCGACGCACCGTCAATGACGCGCACAACGTTAACTTTCGTCATGCAACCAAATCGTCATGATGACAGCGAAGAACGAAGACTTCAAGCGGCAGCTGCCCTGCGAAGATTTTTATTATTTCTTTGTGGAAATGAATTTGAAGTAACGTATGAAGGTGTTATAAATGCTATCGAAACATTTATGTTACCAAAGTTCGTACTATTTCTTTATTCTAGACGACATTATGTTTTTAACTACTCCGTCTATAATGACGTGCAATCGATTATGTGAAGCAGTGACGACGCAAACCGTCTTTTTACTTTTGGCTGCAGGACTATCTTCGTGGTAGGCATGCGTCATGAAGAAACCGAATAGGTGTCGCGTATGGCAATGTTATGACGAAGACTATATTTTCTCGCTTTCTTCATACGACGAGAATGACTATTGTCAGCCCGGACAGGGATGATGATATTGCCGTCTCTTTTTACATACTTTCATCAATGACAAAAAAATCAACATTAGATGAAAAATCGATTGATAGCTTTCCATTTTGCTATTTTTTCTCTAGATTGGTAACGAAACGTGTAATAATGCTTATGAATAATGCTGAGCAAAATATGTATTTTTACATGCATGGTCAAGCCAAGTCCTACGTCCACTTCCGGTTATGTCACAGACATTACCCACTGTTAGTTTTTTGCCAAGATTTCTGTCAAAATTGCTAAAAATCAGCAAATATTTTCCCGAAAATCAGCTAACAAACGTCATTTCTGCTGAAATATCAGTCTTTTATTTTGCTGGCGCACGGCTGTGCGGATTTTTGCCGAGCTGCAGAAATAAAACCAAGTGTGTGTATTAGGGTGGTTCAAAAAATCGATTTTGCTCCACAGTGCTTATCTGATTCTTTATCATGTTCTGAGTGTCCTCTGAAAATTTGAGCTCATTTGGATTAAAACTGATTTAGCACAAGCCGTTTCAAGTTTGCATGCAAATTAGTATGGGGAAATTTATTTTTTCATTATACAGTTAATGACGTTCCCCCATTAAGCGCAGGTTAAAAGAAAACCTACACAGCTAAAAGGAATACTTAACAGCTTTCACCCAACGAAAATCGCATGTTGATTAATCGCCCCAATAATTAGTAATCGAATAAACCGTCTAAGACGAATTAAGTACTGTCCATTTAATTCCACTAGTTAATTTTCGTTATCTTTGCAGATACGTATTTCGACCACAACTGTGTGGTCGTCTTCAGTGTCTTGTACTCGACTCGACTTGAAGAAAACAATCGCAACTTACACTATTTATACTACGCTAGGTACCTAATCTAATCTTATTTGCCTACTTTATTTACCTATACTGTAAATTACTTTATTGTTTAGGTAGAAACTTGAAGAGCCAAGAGCTGCCATTTCCTGATCCTTATTCAACAGCGCTGTTTGTACCTGTCGGTGGATTTCCAAACTCTCAGCTACATCGAGTTTCCATGGGGAAGAGACATTTCTTAAGATTTTAATATTTGATGCCGTAATTGGGTGATTTTCCTTATACACATGCTCTGCTACCTTAGATCTAAATTCGTAATGTAATCCCTTATCGTTTTCTCTTTTCGCCTTACTCACTTCCGCCATATGTTCCTTGAACCTTATATCTAATGATCTTTTGTTTGGCCTACATAGATTTTTTTCACATTGGGAACAACTTATATATCTTATAAACGCCTGCCTTATTCAACATTTCTACTTTATCCTTCGTTGAACCCAATAGAGACTTGAGTTGGTTGCTTCTACTGGAGAATACTAGATCGATGCCGAATTTCCTTAGTCGAGGGCGTAGCTGGTTGGTGATGTGTTTATCATATGGGACCGAAACTCTTTCAGCGGCTCCTCTATCGGTGTCAGCGTTGTATGTCCATTTCGTCGTAGGGTCCTTTCCTTCTTGTTGATGATCGCTCGTATAGTCCTCTCCTGGTATCCGTTGATCTTCGCTGTTTCCAAGATGTATTGTAGTTCCTTCGTTTTTCCTTCTTCTCTCAGGGTATCGTCTGCATCCTGTGGATCATGTGATGAAATGCTGCCATTTTATGTTGGTACGAATGGTTCGATGTATATGGGATGACTCTCATGGTGTTCGTGGGCTTCCTGTAGATTTCGAGGCTCAATGTTGTATTTGCTTCCCTGATGACTAGTATATCCAAGAAAGGTAGTTTACCTTCTTTTTCCTCTTCGAAGGTAAATTTGATGTCCTTATGCACGTTGTTTATCGCTTCCAAAATCCTGGGTAGATCCTTTCGGTTGATGATGCTGAAAATATCGTCGACGTATCTCCACCACTTCTGGGGTAGTATTCCTTGTTCTTGTAGGTTGTTCTCCAGATTCGCCATGAACAGTTCGCACAAAAACGGTGATAGCGGATTTCCCATCGGTGCTCCTTTCGTCTGTTTGTAGTAGTTGCCACGAAATGTGAAGTAGTTCTCCGTCATGCATAGCCTTGCCAGATTTAGGTACATCTTCACCTTTCCTCGCCATGTTGTTTCCGTCCTTTGTGTTAGCAGCCAATCCTCTAGAAGATTCAGAGCATCTTTCACTGGAACGCTAGGGAACAATGCCGCTACGTCGAATGATACCATTATGTCCTCTTCTTCGATGTGTCCTGATTCCAACAGCTTCTGGGCGAACTCCTGGGTGTTGATGACTGACCTGCTGGGGAATGGTTTCGGCATACTTTGGAACTCCTTTACCAACCATTTGGCTATGTTTTGGGTAGGGGAACCCACTGATGAAACTATCTCTCGCATCTCCTTGCCGGGTTTATGGATTTTTGGTAGTCCTTTAATCCTAGGTAGAACCGGGTTTACTGTCTTCACTCGGGCTTCTTCGATGATCGCCTTACACTCCTTTATTGTTTTGTCCGTGAGTCGTATTAATCCTGGTAGCGGATCCACTCTCAAATGTCTATAAGGTCCTCCGTTGATTTTCGTCGTCATCTGTTCGTCGTAGTCCTCTTTATCCATTACCACTACTGCGTTTCCCTTATCGGCTTTTACGTAGTATACTGGTTTTTCCTTAAGCTCCTTTAGAATCCTCCTTTCGTCATGGTTCGTTGTCCCGTGCCGTCCTTCTTTGATGGCGTCTGCCACGATGCCACGGATACCAGGAGAGGACTATACGAGCGATCATCAACAAGAAGGAAAGGACCCTACGACGAAATGGACATACAACGCTGACACCGATAGAGGAGCCGCTGAAAAGAGTTTCGGTCCCATATGATAAACACATCACCAACCAGCTACGCCCTCGACTAAGGAAATTCGGCATCGATCTAGTATTCTCCAGTAGAAGCAACCAACTCAAGTCTCTATTGGGTTCAACGAAGGATAAAGTAGAAATGTTGAATAAGGCAGGCGTTTATAAGATATGTTGTTCCCAATGTGAAAAAATCTATGTAGGCCAAACAAAAAGATCATTAGATATAAGGTTCAAGGAACATATGGCGGAAGTGAGTAAGGCGAAAAGAGAAAACGATAAGGGATTACATTACGAATTTAGATCTAAGGTAGCAGAGCATGTGTATAAGGAAAATCACCCAATTACGGCATCAAATATTAAAATCTTAAGAAATGTCTCTTCCCCATGGAAACTCGATGTAGCTGAGAGTTTTAATTTCCACCGACAGGTACAAACAGCGCTGTTGAATAAGGATCAGGGAAATGGCAGCTCTTGGCTCTTCAAGTTTCTACCTAAACAATAAAGTAATTTACAGTATAGGTAAATAAAGTAGGCAAATAAGATTAGATTAGGTACCTAGCGTAGTATAAATAGTGTAAGTTGCGATTGTTTTCTTCAAGTCGAGTCGAGTACAAGACACTGAAGACGACCACACAGTTGTGGTCGAAATACGTATCTGCAAAGATAACGAAAATTAACTAGTGGAATTAAATGGACAGTACTTAATTCGTCTTAGACGGTTTAATACATTCCACTAAAAGAGCTTAATATATTTTTCTAGTAATCGAATTTTAATCTATACCGTAGTTTTCTGGAGCTAATTGCATAACTCATCAACAGGCAACATTGCTGCTAGTGGCGCGAAAGATAGCACACACAAATTCAGGCTACTATGTTTCACTGCACATTTCAGTGATGCCCTCAAAGAAGTTTAACGATCATGACTAAAGATTCGCAACCTGTCTTAAAATCGATTACTAATTATTGGGGTGATTAATCAACATGCGATTTTCGTTGGGTGAAAGCTGTTGAGTATTCCCTTTAGCTATGTAGGTTTTCTTTCAACCTGCGCTTAATGGGGGAACGTCATTAACAGTATAATGAAAAAATAAATTTCCCCATACTAATTTGCATGCAAACTTGAAACGGCTTGTGCTAAATCAGTTTTAATCCAAATGAGCTCAAATTTTCAGAGGACACTCAGAACATGGTAAAGAATTAGATGACCACTGTGGAACAAAATCGATTTTTTGAACCACCCTAGTGTATACCATTGCATATTTATTGATTTTTATTTCAAGCATCTGTAAGCAACTAAGCCTTTCAATCTTTTAGACAAGATCCAAATTGCCTGATCCAAAATCCCTTAGTAATTAAGAGCACCCAATGAAGGTTTCGCCAAGGCTGTCTCTACAATCTTCGCCCTCACAATTTGCATCGTATGCTTCAGACTGCAATGCAGCGTTCCTGTTATCTCTATACACGCAAGTTGTTGAACTTTTTTTTACTGGTAATGCTGCAGTGGGCGTTTTGGTTTTTACCTAGGTACGTTATTAATGGATCATGTTTTACTTCATCAGGTCCAAACTTTGTGAAATGCCGAAACGATAATTGTCCATTCTGTTCTTATCCTAGCCCCAATCATTACCTCTTTGTTTACCTGTTCAAACGAATTCTCCCCTGTCAGTACCAGCATGAGCCTCCCCACCAATAAAGTCCCTCTCAGAACAAGAAACTCGCTGCATATAACTTCAAGACAAATGAGTCCGAAGAAAGGTCATGGATATTCGAATTCAGCCAGACAAACAATCAACAGCCCTCGACGAATAATCCATTCAAATGCTCTCAAAACTGCTTTCCCGGGATGGATCCAATTAATCTTCACCGAAAGCAATTTGGCTAAGCTTTGGCCTCACCACCGAGGGACGAGAACAATTCCTGGAGAAAATTAAATCTTGATACACGGAAAAAGATTAATTTCAACTAATTTAATTAGTCTGGGGCCGGCGAGGTTTCCGTCGTCGTCGTCGCCGTCATCGTCGTCTTAGCTGTCAGAGCAACGCCCCTGTTCAAGTGCGCTTTTGGTATCGGATGCAGCGCCACGGATGATGCCACTGTTGCCATTCTGAGACCAGTGGATGGGCTCTCTAGGCATAATGCGCGCTATTCTTCGCTAGATGAATGGCTTCTTTGTAGGAAACACGTTTTTATCCATGAAAATAGAAGCTCAACGACTCCGTCTTTTTGTCTTTCTGGCACTTGATACTTTTGCTTCGTGCGGCAAGTTTGCTCTACTTTGGCTGATTATGAAGTGCCGTTGGACTTTGTGTCGGAAAGCTCGGATTCGTGCCGAAATTGCATTAGAGCGATTAAAATGAGTAGATTATGCATGCACTTGTCGCTTCAGATAGTTTGTCATGATGGTTTTTCCTGTTACGGAAACAAGACTAAGCACACTTGCCAAACAATATAATCTGAATCTATCATGACGCCATACCATCAAATAGTTTGGCGAAACGTGTTCTATTTTCAATCTCACTGATATAAATTTATCTAAACGCAATAGGTAAAATAAAACGCAATTTTGTCAGCATGTGTCCTAACAAGAAATGCAAAAATGAAAAAAATAAGCTGATTGTCTTTTGTTTTTGATTGGACGAACATGGGAACTACGAAATAAGAAGCCAGTGTGACCTGGTGTGTATCTGCAAGGCTGCAAGTATTCATCAACTGATGCCTGATTTTATAATTCGGACCTGGGGGTTACATGACTGCATTCCGAATGCTGAGCTCCATCGACGACCGAATTCGAAAGCGAAAATAGAATTGTATCAGCCAAACATTATGGAAGAGTGGAAACGAAATCTGCAAGTCAGCGCTAGACTGGAATCCGGCAGGACACTGCAGTAGAGGCAGATCCAAGGGCTCTTGGCGACAAATCCTCAACAAAGGAATAAAGGAAATCGACATGAATCTGACATGGGATCAGTTTGAGTCTAAAGCGAGCAGCCGTCCAGGATGCTATGGATCTATGTACCAATAGTCGTGGTCAGGATCCATGAGTGAGTGTGCGAGAAGAAGCTCTACATATATGTCGAACAATAAACATCAAACCATGAAAGTATTTTTATATAATACAGCGATTCTGATCAACAAGACATATCAAAAATATATTACCTACTTCACAGAAATAGAAGAAAATGATGTCTAACAAAAGCATCAATAATAGATACTTTGATCAACATAAATTTATCAAAGTCACAACTCGTAATCAAGGATCGTAATTCTCAATTATTCCCCCGAGCAGAGAATGCCCCCTCACGCTGATTTTCGCCAAGAAATCGTTTTGCGGAAAGAAAGGTCTGATGAGAGGTTACCATTTCTCTGTCACTGCCAGTGCCGCGGAAAGTTGATTTGCTCGTTTTATTACACCTTTCTTCCTTTTTCATGTCATCACCAATTACAAAAAAAAGTAGCCTTCA
This sequence comes from Armigeres subalbatus, assembly GCF_024139115.2. Classification (NCBI taxonomy): domain Eukaryota; kingdom Metazoa; phylum Arthropoda; class Insecta; order Diptera; family Culicidae; genus Armigeres; species Armigeres subalbatus. The sequence goes on from NC_085141.1 coordinate 296,383,250, forward strand.
TGAAACAAACAACCTATTTCCTACATGCAGTCAATGTGGTAGTATGGTTATAGTGACCGCTTTCCATCGCAATTTTTGGGATGTTCTAGGTTCGAATCCCGTTGCGGTAATAAAATTGCCGAACTATTTTCTGATGAAAATCGTTACCGAAAAAGAAATTCATCAAGTACAGCGAACTCTCTTTAACTCGATATTTTCTCTTACTTGATGAAATTCAAAGTCCCTTTATATTTTGCATACTGCGTTACCTCCGTAAGTCAATACCACTCTTACTCGATATTCTCTATGTCGAAGTTATTTCCCAAAGCATTTTCACATCGCTAACTCGATGTTGTCAGAATAAGTTCACATGCACAATATATTCAATGTCGGGCCATTTGGCTGAATATCGTTGCCGTTTGATCAAAAATAAAAAATAAAAAAGAAACATATATTGTGAGTAATGAGTAGTTGGAATTACATGAAGTGTGCAGCGAGAAGTGAGAAATGAGACATTGCGCACATTTCATAATAGCAAATAGGAAGTGAATAAAAAGTGAAAAGCGAGAAGTAAGAAGTAAGAATTGAAAAGTGAAAAGTGAGAAGTTAGAAGTTAGTAGTGAGAAATTTGTGAAGTAAGAACTGTGTATTGAGAAGTGGAAAGTGAGAAGTGAAAATTGAGAAGTGGAAAGTGAGAAGTGAAAAGTGAAAAATGAGGAATGAAAAGTAAGAAGTGAGAAGTCAGAAGTAAGTGGTGAGAATTGCCAAATTCGAAGTAAGAAGTGTGAAGGGAGAAGTGAGAAATGAAAAGTGAGAAAAGAAAAGTAAAATGGGAGAAGTAAATTATGAAAAATTAGAAATGAGAAGTATGAAGCAAGAATTGGAACGTGAGAAGTAAAAAGTGAGAAGTGAGAAGTAAGAATTGAGAAGATAAAAGTGAGAAGTGAGAAGTAAGAAGTGGGAACTGTGCAGGGAGGAGTAAGAAGTGAAAGTAAAAATTGAGAAGTGAAAAGTAAGAAGTCAGAAATGGGAAGTAAGAAGTTCAAAATAAGAAGTGAGAAGTAACAAATTCGAAGTAAGATTCTGAAGTGAGATGTAAGAAATGAAAAGTGAGAAAAGAAAAGCATAAAGTTAATGGAAAATTGTGAAAAGTGAGAAATGAGAGTTCAGTGCGTGATCTTTCTTGTTTCGGACAGCAGAACGATCGCGTGGTCGGACGAATTATTGTGTTCTGCATTGCGCGGCCGGTAATAAAATTAATCAGTTCAGTGCGTGATCTTTCTTGTTTCGGACAGCAGAACGATCGCGTGGTCGGACGAATTATTGTGTTCTGCATTGCGCGGCCGGTAATAAAATTAATCAGTTCAGTGCGTGATCTCTCTTGTTTCGAAGAGGGCTTGGTAGTCATAAGGCTACTGCTTCTGCATCATACGCAGGAGGTCGTGGGTTCAATCCCAGGTCCGTTCCATTCTCCTACTTTGTATCTTTCTTTTTATTCCTCATGTTCTAGCAATCCCTAGAACTGGAAATGGACTTCCATACCGTTTCCATTACTATTCCTATACCTTCAACTTGAGTATTCTAACAGTAATCTGCTAGAATTGGAAATGAACTATAGAGCTCGTTTCCTACATCCAATTAGAAATTCCATCAGTTATCTTCTCCTATCTATCACATTAGCAGCTCGTTAACCAAGACGAACCTCTGCCTCTCCAACCTAACCCAAAAAATTCCAACAAATTCCGCATGAACTCGTGGCAAGTGCAGAGGTATATTCGGCTTGCAGTGGGCGAGTGATTGCATCATCATTTCCTCCCCCTTCCCTACATTGACTTGCATTCTGACGTGGCAGGCGCCAGTATGACCTAACAAATGAGATCACCAGTACTTGTACATTGAAGATGTGTGCTAGTCCCAAGCAAACATCTGTTGGTTCCCTGTGCAAGAACAGCTGATCTGGTCATAATGGAGTAGCAACTACGAGCAGTCAATCAAGCTCAAGCTCAATTGTGAAAAGTGAGAAATGAGAAGAAAGAAGTGTGAAGTGGGAAGTAAGAATTGAGAAGTGAAAAGTGAGAGATCTGAAGTTAGAAGTGAAAAGTAAAAAAAAGAGAACAGAAAAGTGAAAGAATCGAGAAGTAAAAAGTGATAAGTGAGAAATTCGAAGTGAGAAGTGAAAAGTAAGAAGGTAAAAGTGAGGAGAGAGAAGTGCGAAATGAATGGTATGTAATGAGAAGTACAAAATAAGTAGTGAGAAGTGAGAACTGTGAAGCAAGAGGACCAAGCACTGAGGAGTAAAATATGAGATAAAAATAGGAATTTTTGAACTTAATTTGTATTCTTTCTCATCATTCCTTCTCCTTCCTTTCGTATTCGGTCAAATGACCCTAAAACCATATGTCTACCATGTGTTATCTATCTCGATGCCTCCCTAACTCGATGGTCCCTTCAATATCAAGTAAGGAAGAGTTCACAGGAACGATTTTCTTTTATCTCCCAGGATCGCTCTAGAGAGAAGAGGGGTGGGATAAAGAATTTTTCCACTACAAAATCCGAAAAAAGATTCTCCTCCGACCCGAAAATCGCTTGATTTTACTATTGTGCACTTCTAATGGCACTTTCTAAGATTAATTTCCCACCATTCCTTGACCACCTTGCAGTTACTGCAACTGCCGCCTACAAGTGGCAAACGAGCAATAATCGTTAAGTCACCCAGCTATCCACAAGCCTTTCAGCAATGCAAAGTTTGTGAAACGTGGGCGATTTCCATTTGTACCCACAACCACCGGAGCAGACGATAGTGAATTCAAGCCCGCACTGTTTAAAAAAACACAACAAATCGTTTTCCACACCACAACACCCTAAATCATCGCCACAGGACTTCCTTTGTCATTTGCCCTCCGGCTGTGGGTGTTCAATTAGTCTCCGGTTAACTGCTGGGGCGGATATTAGCACAGATTGTGTACCGCCGCCGCAGCGCACACGGTCCGCGCCAGTGCCATTGTTGTGAGTCGGTTTTTGTTCCGATTATGGGTCACGCTACGCTACACAAATTCTATGTCTCCGGCCATTAATTTAGGCTGACTGCCTCCTGGATAATGGAAGTATGGGGCCCGCTCGCTGATGCTGGGTGAAAATCGTGTGCGGAACATTGTTGGATCGGCTCTGTTGGGTCGGTAACAGGTGTGTCGAAAGGCTTATGTTTTCCACATTTGCCGATGTCGCTGTTAATGTGCTGATTGTACCGTGGGTGGTGAGGAAAATTAACGGGTCAAATGTATCCTTTGTGAAAAGCTGAAAAGCTCACTAGGTGATCCATAGAGCTGACGGAACATTTTAGCAATAATTTTGTTATAGGCAGACTGAATGTAATATAATAAAGTAAATGGATCGAACTAATCTTATCAGTTAAGGTTCAAAAAACGGCTCGTGCAAGAATGCAAGTGCAAGTGCAAGAAGTGCAAGAATAATTTTGGTACAAATTTGTCGTATTAAAGTTTATTTTTCGTCATTGCAAAAAAAGCGTGTGCAACTCGTTGCAAAACTCGATTTTTTCAGCACTCGTAGTATTTATCCAACTCGGCAAGCGTAGTTTGATAAACGTACGACTCGAGCTGGCCGATCAATGAAAGAATGTGCAGGTTGTGGATCAAAGGCCGGTTTTTCAACTTCAGCATAATCAACGTCCATAGCCCACACTCCGGAAGCACTGATAATGATAAGGACGCATTCTACGCGCATCTGGGACGTAAGTACGACAGCTGCCCAAGCCACGATGTCAAAATCATCATAGGAGATTTGAACGCTCAGGTTGGCCAAGAGGAGGAGTTTAGACCGACTATTGGAAAGTTTAGCTCTCACCGGCTGACGAACTAAAACGGCCTAAGACTAATTGATTTCGCCGCCTCCAAGAATATGGCCATTCGCAGCACCTACTTCCAACACAGCCTCCCGTATCGATACACCTGGAGATCACCACTGCAGACAGAATCACAAATCAACCACGTTCTGATTGATGGACGGCACTTCTGCGACATTATCGGCGTCAGAACATATCGTGGCGCTAACATCGACTCTGACCACTATCCGGTGATGGTTAAACTGCGCCCAAAACTATCCGTCATCAACAATGTTCGGTACCGACGACCGCCGCGGTACGATCTAGAGCGACTGAAGCAACCTGATGTCGCCACTGCTTACGCGCAGCATCTCGAGGAAGCGTTGCCGGAAAAGGGTGAGCTCGATGGGGCCCCTTTTGAGAACTGCTGAAATACAGTCAAAGCAGCCATTAACGACGCAGCGGAGAACAACGTCGGGTAGGGTAAATGATGTATCTTGGACAAGCGCAGGACATTCATTAGAAAATATATCGAGATTGAATAGTATAAAACAATTGAAAACCACTAGGTTCATCCAAATACATAACCTATGATTAGTCTTGTGTCTCCATTGCCCAATTTTTGAGTAAATTACGTTTACTAGGTGTAAACTGTGATATACTGCGAACTGAAATATTTTCTTTTTGGACATTAAATATATAATTTCGACATGGAAAATGCATATATTTTGGACAGAGTCATTTTCTCCTAATTTAAAAATGGCCACCTACAGATCTCAATGGTATGACTTACCTACACGTATCCACATTCATTTAAGTGCATTTATTTGCTTAACTGACATAGATTAAACCAGAAATTAACATTGTTTCGCAATCTTATCGATATCATTGAAAACAGCCTAAAAGTTGGCAATTAATGGTTCATCCATGTACTGTACATGGGGTGTCCAATAAATGTCTGATGCATAAACATATAACTTTATTTTGGTCACTCCTTTTTCACCCGTCTCAAGTTCATGTTAAGCGATTGGAATATGTTAGTATCTCAATTACAATCAAACTTTGGCCGCAGGACCTCAAGATTGCCGTTTGAACCAATTTAAACGTGTTTCAGGTGCATGTTACGAAGAGTCCTATAATGCATGTTCTCCTGCATACTGGCGTCCAGCAGGAACTTTGGTAGAAAGCTTTAATTTTTAGATAATTTTAAAGATAAATAATAGTTGATTTGTGAATTCTCATCAGGAGCCGCTAGAGTTGAGGTAAAAGTATGCAATGATCATATTTTTGATAAAAATTTTCCTACACATTATCTAAAATTGATCGAAGAAGCTCAGGCTTGTCCAAAATATGTACATGTCCAAAATATATCATTTACCCTATATTGAGATTCTCACGTCCGAATGTGTGAGTGGCGATAAAAGGAAAACAAACACTCCTAGATGGTGCTACTCAGCAAAGTTTGGGTAAAAATGAGTATATTTCCATATATTTTTTGACTCCTTCGCAACCATCGTGATGACTCGATCAATTTTGAGGTTAAGAGCAGAAGGAAAACAAACATGTATTTACACATGCCGAATTGCACATCAGTGTGCGAGCGTTAAACGTCACTCATCTCTATGGGACGAAGTCGACGGAACGATTGGTTCGACGAAGAGTGCAGACAGATTCTGGAGGAGAAGGACGCAGCGCGGGCGGTCGCGCTGTAGCAAGGTACTCGGCAGAACGTGGAACGTTATAGACGGAAGTGGAGACAGCAGACCCGCCTTTTCAGGAGAAGAAACGCCGCCTGGAAGAAGCGGAGTGCGAGGAGATGGAACAGCTGTGCCGTTCTCAAGAAACACGCAAGTTCTATCAGAAGCTCAACGCATTCCGCAAAGGCTTCGTGCCGCGAGCCGAAATGCGCCGGGATAAGGATGGGAGCATCTTGACGGACGAACGTGTGGTGATCGAAAGGTGGAAGCAGCACTTAGAGGAACATTTGAATGGCGCTGAGAGTACAGTCAAGGCAAGTCAAGGCAGTGGAGGAGATGACTACGTCAGTTCAGCGGACGATGGAAGTCCCCCACTTGAGGGAAGTTAGAGATGCCTTCCAACAGCTTAAGACCAATAAAGCAGCTGGTAAGGATGATATAGGAGCTGAGCTCATCCACTTGCCTGCAGAAACTGATAGTCAGAATCTGGGAAACTGAACAGCTACCGGAGGAGTGGAAGGAAGGAATTATATGCCCCATCTACAAGAAAGGCGACAAGTTGGAGTGTGATAACTTTCGAGCGATCACCAGCCTTAATGCCGCCTACAAAGTGATATCCCAGATCAAGCCGGCTTCGCTGACGGCCGCTCGTCCAACCGCTCAAGTCCCAACGCATCATCTGTTCATTGATTTCAAGGCTGCATACGACAGTATAGACCGCGTAGAGCTATGGAAAATTATGGACGAGAACAGCTTATTTGGGAAGCTTACCAGACTGATTAAAGCAACGGTGGATGGTGTGCAAAACTGTGTGAAGATTTCGGGCACTCCAGTTCGTTCGAATCGTGCCAGGAACTGAGACAAGGTGATGGACTTTCGTGCCTGTTGTTCAACATTGCGCTAGAAGGTGTCATGCGGAGAGCCAGGTGTAATAGCCGGGGTACGATTTTCAACAGATCCAGTCAAGTCAGAACTGTACACCCGCCTGAAACGTGGCCCAACAAAAGTTGGACTGGTGGTGAATGCGTCAAAGACAAAGTACATGCTTGTGGGTGAAACCGAGCGCGAAAGGGCCCGTCTGGGAAGCAGTGTTACGATAGACGGGGATACATTCGAGGTGGTCAAGGAATTCGTCTACCTCGGATCCTAGCTAACGGTTGATAACAATGTTGGTCGTGAAATACGAAGGCGCATCATTTGTGGAAATCGGGCCTACTACGGGTCCAGAAGAAACTGCGGTCAAAAAAGATTCGCCACCGCACCAAATGTGTCATGCGCAAGACGATGATAAGACCGGTAGTCCTCTACAGACATGAAACATGGACAATGTTCGAGAGTTGTATACTATTTCGCCGAAAAACACTCCGCGGATTTTTTTCGCGGTACGACATTTCGGTTCACATTTCGCGGAATGCACCTTTTTTCCGAAAGACATTTCGCGGAATGTACCTTTTCACCGAAAATCATTTCGCGGAATGCCATTTGGCGGAATACAGTTAGAATAATTATCATTGAAATATTTGCCGATTTCTGCTTATTTACATACAATCCGGGCTAAATTCTTTTGAATTGCGATTTAAATAATGAACGAAGGTAATGCTTTCTTTGAATGACCACATCCAGTCGGTATAACGCAAAATGAGTAAACAATGCCTTCTTGAAATGGACACGTTTGCTCGGTATAAAGAAAATAAAGGAGGTAGTCCCTTCTATGAATTAACGCATCTGCCGGTAAAGGGAAAAGATAATGCCTACTTTGAATGGATGCGTCTACCCTAGAAATGGTCGGGTTTCACATTTTGCAAACCCAAGCCCGACCAGAACCCAGTTTGTAAATTTCCTTCAAATCCGGACCTGACCCAAACCCGGAATATTTTTTTTTATAAAATTCGAACCCGACAGTTTTTTTTATTCGTAAACCAGTACTAGACCCAAACCTGACATAATTTAATTATTTAAGCCCGCACTAAAGTTTTGCCCGAAAATTCAAACTAGATATTCTATTTTTTTTAAATCGAAAAAAATGTAAGCCCAAACAACGAATCAGGGACGGGTAACGCCTTCTTTAAATGGAAATAAGGTGGTATAAGGTGTAAGGTGAAAGGAGTTGATAATGCCTTCTTTAAAAGAATGCGTCTGCCGGTATAAGGCGAAGGCAGGGGTAACGCCTTCTTTAAATGAATGCATCTGCCCGGTATAAAGCGAAGGGATGGGGAGTGGTAACGCCTTCTTTAGATGGATGCATCTATCCGGTATAAGGCGCTGGGTAACGCCTTCTTTGAATGGATGCATCTGCCCGGTATAAGACGAAAGCAGTTGATAATGACTTCAATAAAAGAACGTGTCTGCTCGGTATAAGGCGAAGGGAGGGCTAACGCCTTCTTTAAATGGATGCATCTGCACGGTATAAGGTGAAAGAAGTTGATAATGCCTTCTTTAAAAGAACGCGTCAGCCCGGTATAAGGCAAAGGGACGGGTAACGCCTTCTTTAAATGGAAATAAGGTGGTATAAGGTATAAGGTATAAGGTGAAAGGAGTTGATAATTCCTTCTTTAAAAGAATGCGTCTGCCGGTATAAGGCGAAGGCAGGGGTAACGCCTTGTTTAAATGGATGCATCTGCCCGGTATAAAGCAAAGGGATGGGTGTGGTAACGCCTTCTTTAGATGGATGCATCTACCCGGTATAAGGCGCCGGGTAACGCCTTCTTTAAATGGATGCATCTGCCTGGTATAAGGCGAAAGAAGTTGATAATGCCTTCTTTAAAAGAACGCGTCTGCCCGGTATAAGGCGAAGGGAGGGGTAACGCCTTCTTTAAATGGATGCATCTGCCCGGTATAAGGCGAAAGGATGTATCTGCCCGGTATAGGGGGCAATTGAAACTACTTCTAAATATTCTGGGAGGCTTTCCTTAGCCGTGCGGGAAGATGCGTGACAGCAACCCTGCAAAGATGGTGTTCGCTTCCAATCCGGCAGGTACGAGACGGCGTGGAGCACAGCGAGCAAGGTGGGTAGACCAGGTGCAAAACGATTTGGCAAGCGTGGGGCGTATTCGATGATGGCGAGATGCGGCATCGAACTGTGTATTGTGGCGTCAAACTGTTGATTCATTGTTATCTGTTTAGATGTTAATTAAATAAATTTAAAAAAAAATAATATGAGAGTATCTAAAAAAATTTTTTTTAACTTTGCCATTGGGGGTGGCAATGGGTCTGGGGGTGAGAATGGGTCATGGCTCCCACTGGCAGCCTGGAGGTCGGATAGCAAAATCGTTCAAAAAGGTCTCTTAAATATATTAGTCTTCTTGCCCTCAGATAAATTCAATCTATTTATCACAATGAAATGAGTGGAAAACAAATGAGCTTGTTTCTCATTTCTTAGAAAGGATCCTGTGTGGCAGTGAAATTGCACTTGGCGGTAGTTATGAAAATCTAATTGATTTGAAAGCAAAGTAAGCTTTATATGAACAACGACAGTGAGCCACCAAAATATCAATCAAAGCAATCGTGGTACTCAGGGATGCCAGATATACAGACATGTCTGTATTTATACAGACTTTTGGTCTTGCATACAGACATCATGCAGATTACAGACATTATACAGACTTTTGATTGATGTTACAGACTTTTACAGACATTTGTTATTTTTGGAGAAAAACCAAAGCAGAAAAAATCATGAAAACTTAAGAATCTCCGATGATGATTCCAGTATAAATTAAAACCTAATGTTGCTTTTGAAAACATTACATAAGGAATCCTGAGAGAACAACACCAAAGAAAATCGAATCAATAATTGTGGAATAATTGGAATAATTGTACAAATATAATTGTACAAACCTCATAAAGATTTTATAAGTAATTCGAAGGTGATATTGAATACTTGAATAGAAGAACTTGATTTAACAAGCATCCGCTGGCAAAATGCACCTCAGAGTTGCTTACATCACAAGCAGATAGTACAGACAGGGCTCCTGCCGAAATTATGCAAGGGCCGCCTGTGTCCGTTTCGGAGCCGCGACATGATCTGCTGTTAAAACAGGGAACATATGTCCATGCCGATGTGGTCCCTTTACTCCGAAGGTAAACGGATGTATTTTTCCAGTTTTTCCCAGTTTTCTCAAATGATTTTCTTCATGCAGGTTTTGACATCACCAAACGGGACGGATGTCGTGAAATGTTTGCCCTGATGTCCGACTTCGGCAAGAAGATCTGCCTTGTTGTTGCCAGGCACTCCGCAGTGCCCCAGGATCCAAGGAAAGGTTGTGTTCGAGCGCTCGTTCGAGAGCATATTCGCTAAGATGCATTGGATCCTGTTGTGCTTAGGCTTATCACTCTGGAATGTGGAGATGGCGCTGGCAGAGTCTAAAAGTACGAGGATGGGTTCTGGTCCGGTCCGGGAGGCGGTCCGAGATAATGAAACCGGTCCCAGTGACCCCAATGCCGACTTCACCCATCCGTAAAACTGTGTTCATAGTTGTGGAAATATCTGTGGCTCAACCAACGACCGTCTAAGAGCCACGGAATTGTCACACCTGCGGGAATTGCAAACTATTTATATTAGTCACAGGCCGTAGTGTTAAGATTCCGGTCCCTTTCAGCTAGAAGAGGGATCTTATATTCTCCAGCAGTAGCTGTGGTGAACGAGCTGGCTAGCGGCAGATGGCCGTCAGCGCACGATGGCAAAAAGGCAGAATGCCAGCCTCCGCACAGGCAGACTCGGCTGGTGTTGCGAGTAACAATTCTGAGGCGGCTCGAACGAAGGAATTGAAGGACCTCCTGTTGTTGGTTCGATGAGGATGAGACAAGGTCCGAACAACGTTGTCTCTGGTCCGACAGTTTACTTTGAGTTCGCGGAAGTGCGAAAGGAACGAGAGTCTCCGATCAATGGAGACTCCGAGAACTTCCACAATCTTTTTATTGTAGATGGGTTAGTCACCCAACCGTGTCCTCAAACGCATTTGCTGGTTGTCAGAGTCTACCAAGTTCCTGACAAAAGCAAGGAGGTTGCCGGAGAATTCCCATTATTGCCACTGTTAGAAGTCCTGATGAAGGCCTTGGAAATGTTCTAGATCCGCGTGCTTGCCGTCATTGTAGGCGTTGTGCAATACATCTTCCAGATATGCGAAGTATATGCCCGAAGTAAGTGCCCGTGTCTTATTCTGGGCGGAACGCTTGATAGAGAAAGCCGAACCTATTATCGACTTCTAATTTACAGCCGCTGATCTACAAACCTTTCCACGGCTTTGAAGACACCTCTTGTCAGAGAAATAGGCCGGTACATTGTGACATCTCGAGAGGAAATCTTTTTTTGTGGATGGGTACAACGAGGGTTTTCCGCCATTCATCCGGAAAGATTCGATCAGACCATGCTTAGTTGATCAACCCCAGAACCAGATTTTGGCGGAGTTGGGAAAGTTTTTAATGATGAAATAACCAACCATATCGAGACCTGATGATTTTCCATTACTCATTGAGAGAGCGAAGGCAGCTCTTAGGCGGAAAACGTAGAATTGAAATAGGCGTTTTGTGAATCCGGAGGGACTCGACAGATGTAGAGTGTGCGCTGAATCTCAGCTGGATAATCGCTAACGGAAACTAAATGAATTACAATTAGTTTTATTATTTTCAGATTATTGAAGCCTTGATATTCAATGATAGGGGGAATGACGGCTTTGGCAGGTTTTGTTCTATTATTGTCAGGGGGTTTTTTTTATGACTGATTTTGCTCAAATTTGGCCTTAACATTCTTTGCATATCAAAGAATATTGTGGCCAGATTTCATAGAATTCGGTCGACAAAAACCCCCTGCCAATAATAGAACAAAACCTGCCAAAGCCGTCTGTTCCCCTATAAAAAAATGTATGGTTTTGAGAAATTTTCTATTTCCAGTATACCTCTGAAGCCCTATACAGACAAATACAGACATTTTACTGAGATTAACACAGACATTTAAAAATTGTATCTGGCATCCCTGGTGGTACTTCCCCATCAGTCAAAGACATATGGTCAACCATCGCGGAGAGGAGTAACAGTTTATCAGCAGATTTCCGCTTGCCTAGCAGCTTGTTAATCTCCATAATTCCCATCAGCATACGAGAAGGATTCTCATCAGAATCCGAGAGAAAGAATTGACCTTTCCCGTCAAAAATTGTATCTCGTTTTATTGTCTCGTTCGATTGTTTGGCGTATTTAAGGTCAACTTTCCCAAAGAACCCATATTTTTTGAAGCCTCTTAACTATTTTTAAAATCGAAAAAGTGCTGTTTTTTTAAGATTGACCCCATTTTGAACGAACATCGGGTGAATTTTTCAGGCCGTGCAGCACTTTTTTGTTTTCGATTTTAAAAATAGTTAGAGGCTTCAAAAATATAAGTTCTTTGGGAAAGTTGACCTTAAATAAGCCAAAGAATCGATCGAGCGCAGTCCCGTGAAGATTTGGAATTCATGAAACATTCTCTTCGGACTCCCAGGAAAATTCCTGTCGGAATCCCTGGTGGATTGCCTTCAGAATCCCTGGAGGTTCCCTTCGGAATGCTTGGAGGATTCCCATAAAAATCTCTGGGGATTCCCGTCGGAATCACTGAAGGATTCTCATCGGAATGTTTGGAAGATTTCTGTCGGAATCCCTGGATAAATGTTGCATTTTTTTCCTTTGAGATTGATGGAATATTTATGAAATATGCAAAAATATCCACTGCCTATTGGTGTTAGCCTAACGGATTAGCCAAACGCTATCAATTTGTTGCAATCATCGGCTGGTAAACAAGCACACTTCGATGCTGTGGGTTAAAACAGAAAGCACGTGCTTGAGAAAAGAGAATATTGATGAGTGTGATTGATCTGCAATTTACTGATGGTTGGATAACCTACTGAGGTGGTAAAATGTTCGAGAATTTTTTAAAAGAAGCTCAAAATAGAGAAAATAAATGAAGGGGCTATAGCCTGAGTATCAATAACATAACTGAATAATATGAATGATGTATTGCATCCCGGGCACAAGGCATGAACAGAATAACAAAACATGATATGGACTTGATTGATATAAGAGATAAAAGAACAGCCAACAATATCAAAAATTTGCACCGAAATATCATTTCAATATCGAAATATGTTTTGGATAAGAACAAGCCAATAGCACATGATATTGATTACTTCTTACAAATAGCATAAGTTGATCTCCTCATGATGTTTTAGGGCAAAATTTAGATATTTTCGTCTGATCTTTTATCTCTTATATCAATCATGTCCATATCTCATTTTGCTATCTTATCAAGATTTGATATTATTGAGCTATTTTCGTCTACTCGGGATGTTATGACACCGAGAATGCTAATTTAAACTACCAGAAGAAAACGGTTAGGAATTTGGTGTAGTGTTTGACAAGTTATAATCGTAGAATGATGATACACGGTTGAATGTTATCTGGATTCCATCGACTGATTCAATCATTCCGTAGTTTGTGTGACGGTAAGGTAGCCTTAACATATGCTGGTTTCTCAAAGCACGAGATTACACAGGTTGATCTCTTCAAGGATGGCCAGACAGTCTATGTTGGCACCTGTATTTGATTTGGGCAGGCGATATAGATCTCTCCTTTCTGTCCTGTAAGCTGTTTTTCCGAAACTAGGAAATTTTCTGGAAAATATTAATAGTTAAATTTTTGAAAAGAGCCTGCCAGATTCGATGTTTTTCATGAGGAACATACATGGGGGCAGCAGGGACTATGTTCAAGGTCTTGACGACCCCTCCCCAGCTGTCTGCGAGTCAGGGGGTTCTGCCTAGGAGGTGGTGGGGTTAACAGGGGGCTCTGTTAATTCTCTCCCAAAAACCCCAAGTATCCGCAAGCAGACCCTATTAACCAACCGTGTGCCGCTTAAAGCATACAAGCCCCTAACCCCGAATCCCAAGGTGTCAGGCGACCCGTGCCGAAGGGATGAATGACCTGGGGGTGAAACAATTAGCCAGGTCGTTAACGGAGTCTGTGGAGATTCCTGGCTGGCAGGAGTGTCGGGGGGGGGATGCCTCTGCGGCACCTCAGAAATAGGAGACATGAAAGGGTCTGCCTCGTAGCTTAGGTAGGAGCGGCATAGGAGCCACCAACCTAGGGTTGCCTCCAGCACCATACTGAGTGAGGACTGTCTATGTTCTGAGATGGCGGCATGGGGTACCCCCTGCAGGGTACCTATCGTTTCTCTTGCAGTCATTCAAGCGGCATAGGCAGGTGAGTGTTGGGGCACATGTGGTGCCTGTATGTCTTGTACAAATGTGTTGCATGGGGAGTGTCGAAGAGTTGAGGCGCATACGTGCACTTGTGTACGTCATGGAGGGGGCGCAATGCCCAATAGTCATCCCCCGAAGTATTGCTTAATTGCGGGCCGGGGGAATGACTGGAGAGGAAGGAGTTGGTTTTAGTGGGTCGGGAGTGGTGATCCCATCCCCACACTACCTGGGTTCACCTCGTTTGCAGATTTCTATTACCTTCGCTAAAAAAATGAAAATGAGGAACATATGTAGATGGGATTTCGTCGGATTCAGAATTGTATGAGGTTTTTAATTTGTTAGCGGCATCCACTATGGTTTGCTCAACTGAGTTAGAGGGACCAGGGGCTTCCAAAGGCCTTTCGTCTGTCCGTCCTGGTTGAAGATGTGATCGATTCGTATGAAAGTGTGCCAATGATACAACACTTTCAATAGGTCGTTCAGAGTTTAAATAATGAGTAGATTTATCTCAAAGCATGCAGGAGTAGAACATCTACATTCTACATCCAATCACAGGACCGAGACGGCTTTGGTGAGTAGAGCCTGTAAGTGGCAGGACTGTGTTGGAAAGATTGGAGACTTCCAGCATTTCTATAAACCTATCAAGGTGCGTCTCGGTTGTTCCTTGTGATCGGGTAATAAGAAAACTGAAGCATTGTGGTACCCTGGAAGCCGAGTTCTTCCGAAGGAGTGTGTTCGGTGATCCACGAGCAGCACAGACAGTTGCAATCGCATGGCCAAAATGATCATAGACAATAATGATCCACATTAGGCAGGCTTCAACAATCATGCAATCAACCTTTATTTGGCTGATAAGCCCAACCACTATTCGGAGGAGTTGGATGGCTCAATAGATATCAAACCATCAAAAACTATTAAGGTTCCCGAAGCTCGAACAAAAACACATGAAAGCTCGTTTTTTCGAGCAGTTTCCGCTCATTCTTAGTCATTTACTTCCCATCGTCCTGGTAGTCAGTAAAAGTCATCCCCATCCGAAAGCTTGGAAAGGATCCTCTCCCGTCTCATCAGCCTTCACTCAGGGCTATTCAATCTCGTTGAGAAGGTGATACAATAATCCCAGCCGTAATTCGCATTTTTACCTCTTGTTAGCTATTTAAAGAAGCTTTTATTTTCAACTTATATCAATTTTCTTTGACAACATACATATATCAATTATCTTCCTGTAGTAGTTTCCAATGAAGTTGATCACTGCAAGTATGTAAATGGGTTTTCTTCCCATTATCTTCGCTTCCGTTCATTCAGCTCTTTTGGTGGTATTATTCGACTTACAACAAAAATCCCATCTCATCGTGACCCAACTCTACCTTATCCCAGCTGCTGATTTCAATTATTTAAAGTCCAAAAGTGGGCGTCCAACCAACCGTACAAAAGAGATGAACTGCGACCGAGGGTCCAGTTCACTCAAGTTGGCCCCACCGAAACCCCTTAACGGAAGTTCGAATTAATGACTAGGGTTGAAAACGAATCGCAGTGGAGCAGCAGCACGCGATGAAAGGGGAATAATTAATGATCGAGGGAAAAAATTGTTCTGCGAAAATGCCAGGCGACTAAAGTCATTAGGGTAAATGAATCAGTGGTGGGCGCATTTCAAAAAGAAAAAAAATTAGGAAACGATAGTGAAGTGAATAAAAACGGGAAATCGCGTTGAAATTGCACCACCCCTATTGTGGGTACGGTATCCCCACCTCACATAACGATGACCATCGTGCAGCTGCCACATCGAAATGGTTGCTGGGTGGCTCGCTAACCACATGCAAATGATTGTGTTTGATGAATGAAAAATTAATGGAGTTTTTTTTTTACACTGCGCTTGCAGTGGTCATTTGCTGCTGTTTACTGATGATTTAATTTTATATTGTTATCCAAGTAGATGGAATCAGTCTTGGGTAGGTTTTAAAAGACCAGCGTGCACAGGACCGAATTCACGAAGGGAAGAGATGATTTGTAAAAATAGACTTTCTCTCCTAAAGTTTCGTTTACTTTAGGAGTTGTGGAGTTTATTATTGTGATAGGCAAGCGGGAGTCTCCTGATTCTGATCGTTCACTTCGTATGACTGACAACTGCTTGCCTCGATTGCTTCGATTGCTGTTGGCGTGACTTTCAGTTGACGTCCATACAAAGCCTACTTCGATAAGTTCAATGCAATTGTATATTGTATTTGCATAGTTCATACAAGCACTATTTCACTGTCACTTCTTCTTCTTCTTCTTCTTCTTCTTCTTATTGGCATTACATCCCCACACTGGGACAGAGCCGCCTCGCAGCTTAGTATTCATTAAGCACTTCCACAGTTATTAACCGCGAGGTTTCTAAGCCAGATTACCATTTTTGCATTCGTATATCATGAGGCTAACACGATGATACTTTTATGCCCAGGGAAGTCGAGACAATTTCCAAACCGAAAATTGCCTAGACCGGCACCGGGAATCGAACCCAGCCACCCTCAGCATGGTCTTGCTTTGTAGTCGCGCGTCTTACCGCACGGCTAAGGAGGGCCCCTGTCACACAGGAGACAATTGAGTTAATGAACTTATGTAAAATCAACAACTGCAACTTTTTCTAGGCATTTTCAAAGCTATGCACGATGAATAATTGGTCAAAATATGAATCTTCAACGTCGACTTTTTGTACTGTGAGATTCGCAGTAAGTACTAGCTCCACTCCCAATATTTTGGTTATTACTGTTGAAGGAATTGACCATTCCGTAACTTCCTGATTAAATTGATTAGTGATAACATTTTTAGTATTAGGAATTTGAGTGCAAACTAAATTCAAACCTCCAGTATCTAATCAAAGCTCCGCTTCTGGAGTAAAATATAGCCTTTGAGAACACCTTTCTGATTCTGGTAGTACACGCCCATGTGTGATTCCCCGCAATTACCAACAGCTGTTCATATAAGCGCGCAATGAGGAAGAAAAACGAATAATGATGGTATCGAGAATAAAAACGTAATTAAGCCACTTCCATTATTGCGACCCACGTTTGTGGTGCACTCAGAACAACGTTCCATGCGGTGCATCGCATTGCCATTTTATTTATGAAGGTAAAAAACGCAACAAATGCAAACTACCTCGCATTAGTTTGGTAAACTTTGAATGGGACTAGGATGTGTACCTAAACAATCGATGTCAACTAGAGAAAATTTTACAATCACTAGAACATCGCTCAATCGATTCGATGACGCATATTAGAAATCGAAAAATCTGAGAGGAATTGCAAACCGTTTCCGTAATGGAAGATTATAGAAGCGAGAAAATTCTATAAAATTGATAAATTTCTCCAACTTTCAATTTGCTCTTTTAATAACAGACCAAGATATTTATAATTTTCTTTGACCTACGTTTTACACATAACCATAAAAAATAATATTTTGGGTGCGACCGATTTCTGTCGAACATCATCTCTACGATCACGCTGATTGATGTCGTGTGTTCCTGGACCAATATACCGTATATCAGCCGATTGCCAAAAAAAAGGGTAAATCGTTAACATCATTGAAGGGAAAAAACTAAATCAATCCCATTTATCACCCTCCTCCGGCGGCACCCACCATAATCTAATCCGCATCTCATTTATGGTTTTGGTAAGCATATCTTTTCGTGTTATACCTTTTTTTCCAGCCATGTGTATGGCTGAAGGTTGAAATTCAATATAAGATCTCGGGTTCGCAGCATTATGGTGATGCGTGGAGATAGAAAAAGGGATTTGGTTAAAGCTTTTTTATCAACACAAACATCCATTCGCATTCCATCCACCTACATACTGGGACATAGCTGTATTCAGTAGTACTTATTAAACTGGCAAGAACCATAACAAAATTCTGTCGTGAACATCTTTTTTGCACTTTTGAAGAGGCTTTTCATCATCTATCGTGCCAATAGAATACATTTGCTAGTACGCCCACACATGTGTCGTAAAACTCGAAGGAGTAAAAAGATTCTACCATTTTTTCAGACAACACCTCTAGAATCCCCATTCCAGGGAATCACGTCACTGACAAACTGACAAGCTCTGTTTTCCATCCCCCGCTTTTTACATACATTATCATGGGCAGGGTGCCAGATTGTGTGTCTGCGTGATTTTAGACGAGCAACCCAGCGATGGTCGTGTCGTGCAACCATCAAACCGTCACCGCAAAACCACGTGTTCACTTTTTGATGTGGGAACTGTATAGGCATACATAATGTAGATGAAAATGAGGGAAGCTTTCAACCGGAGTGCGGTTTAACGTCCCGAGCTGGGATTGCCTTCGGCTTAGTGCGTCACGTTTTTAGAATAAGATTTATTCAATTTCGGTGTTGTATAATAAACAGCGAAAATAACAGTATAGGGTATGAGGCAATGTTTAGTTGTAAATAAAATTTTACTAAATGGTGGTTCTTGTGTGTAAGATGCGAAAGCAATATTGAAAAATTACCTAAAATTATTTAATTTCGATTTGCAGACACATGTTCTTTGATTCACCTATCTATCTATTTCAATGGAAAGAAATGGGCTGTCACACAAGATGTCAGAAAGTGGGTGAAAGCGTGGACTCAATATAAATACATACAAATGTTCCAATATGTAATTTTCATAATTCAAGAGGTCCGGGAGCCTCCTTTCAAGGGGCCCGGAAGCCTCCTTCCAAGAGGCCCGGAAGCCTGCTTTCAAGAGGCCCGGAAGCCTCATTTCAAGTGGCCCGGAAGCCAACTTTCAAGAGACCCGGAAGAGACTTTTCGAAAGGCCCGGAAGCCTCCTTTCAAGAGGCCCGGAAGCCTCATTTCAAGAGGCCCGGAAGCCTCATTTCAAGAGGCCCGGAAGCCTCCTTTCAAGAGGCCCGGAAGCCTCCATTCAAGAGGCCCGGAAGTCTTCTTTCTAGAGGCTCGGAAGCCTCCTTTCAAGAGGCCGGGAAGCCTCCTTTCAAGAGGCCGGGAAGCCTCCTTTCAAGAGGCCGGGAAGCCTCCTTTCAAGAGGCCGAGAAGCCTCCTTTCAAGAGGCCGAGAAGCCTCCTTTCAAGAGGCCGAGAAGCCTCCTTTCAAAAGGCCGGGAAGCCTCCTTTCAAGAGGCCGGGAAGCCTCCTTTCAAGAGGCCGGGAAGCCTCATTTCAAGAGGCCGGGGAGCCTCCTTTTAAGAGGCAGGGGAGTCTCCTTTTAAGAGGCCGTGAAGCCTCCTTTTAAGAGGCCGGGAAGCCTCCTTTCAAGAGGCCAGGAAGCCTCCTTTCAAGAGGCCAGGAAGCCCCCTTTCAAGAGTCCCGGAAGCCTCCTTTCAAGAGGCTCGGAAGCCTCCTTTCAAGAGGCTCGGAAGCCTCCTTTCAAGAGGCTCGGAAGCCTCCTTTCAAGAGGCTCGGAAGCCTCCTTTCAAGAGGCTCGGAAGCCTCCTTTCAAGAGGCTCGGAAGCCTCCTTTCAAGAGGCTCAGAAGCCTCCTTTCAAGAGGCTCAGGAAGCCTCCTTTCAAGAGGCTCAGAAGTCTCCTTTCAAGAGGCTCAGGCCTCCTTTCAAGAGACTCTCGGAAGCCTCCTTTCAAGAGGCTCAGAAGCCTCCTTTCAAGAGGCTCAGGAAGCCTCCTTCAAGAGGCTCGGAAGCCTCCTTTCAAGAGGCTCTGGAAGCCTCCTTTCAAGAGGCTCAGAAGCCTCCTTCCAAGAGGCTCAGGAAGCCTCCTTTCAATAGGGCTCAGAAGCCTCCTTTCAAGAGGCTCAGAAGCCTCCTTTCAAGAGGCCTCAGGCCTCCTTTCAAGAGGCTCAGAAGCCTCCTTTCAAGAGGCTCAGAAGCCTCCTTTCAAGAGGCTCGGAAGCCTCCTTTCAAGAGGCTCGGAAGCCTCCTTTCAAGAGGCTCGGAAGCCTCCTTTCAAGAATCCGGGAAGCCTCCTTTCAAGAGTCCCGGAAGCCTCCTTTCAAGAGTCCCGGAAGCCTCCTTTCAAGAGGCCCGGAAGCCTCCTTTCAAGAGGCTCGGAAGCCTCCTTTAAAGAGGCCCGGAAGCCTCCTTTCAAAAAGCCCGGGAGCCTTCTTTCAAGAGGCCCGAAAGCTTCCTTTCAAGAGGCCCGAAGGCTTCCTTTCAAGAGGCCCGGAAACCTCCTTTCAAGAGGCCCGGAAGCCTCCTTTCAAGAGGCCCGGAAGCCTCCTTTCAAGAGGCCCGGAAGCCTCCTTTCAAGAGGCCCGGAAGCCTCCTTTCAAGAGGCTCGGAAGCCTCCTTTCAAGAGGCCCGGAAGCCTCCTTTCAAGAGGCCCGGAACCCTCCTTTCAAGAGGCTCGGAACCCTCCTTTCAAGAGGCTCAGAAGCCTCCTTTCAAGAGGCTCAGAAGCCTCCTTCCAAGAGAGGCTCAGAAGCCTCCTTTCAAGAGGCTCAGAAGCCTCCTTTCAAGAGGCCCTGGAAGCCTCCTTCAAGAGGGCCCGGAAGCCTCTTTTCAAGAGGCTCGGAAGCCTCCTTTCAAGAGGCTCGGAAGCCTCCTTTCAAGAGGCTCGGAAGCCTCCTTTCAAGAGGCTCGGAAGCCTCCTTTCAAGAGGCTCGGAAGCCTCCTTCCAAGAGGCTCGGAAGCCTCCTTTCAAGAGGCCCGAAAGCCTCCTTTCAAGAGGCCCGGAAGCCTCCTTTCAAGAGGCCCGGAAGCCTCCTTTCAAGAGGCTCGGAAGCCTCCTTTAAAGAGGCCCGGAAGCCTCCTTTCAAAAAGCCCGGGAGCCTTCTTTCAAGAGGCCCGAAAGCCTCCTTTCAAGAGGCCCGAAGGCTTCCTTTCAAGAGGCCCGGAAACCTCCTTTCAAGACGCTCGGAAGCCTCCTTTCAAGACGCCCGAAAGCCTCCTTTCAAGAGGCTCGGAAACCTCCTTTTAAGAGGCCCGGAAGCCTCATTTCAAGAGGCCCGGAAGCCTCCTTTGAAGAGGCTCGGAAGCCTCCTTTCAAGAGGCTCGGAAGCCTCCTTTCAAGAGGCCCGGAAGCCTTGTTTCAAGAGGCCGGGAAGCCTCCTTTCAAGAGGCCCGGAAGCCTCCTTCCAAGAGGCCCGGAAGCCTCCTTTCAAGAGGCCCGGAAGCCTCCTTTCAAGAGGCCCGGAAGCCTCCTTTCAAGAGGCCCGGACGCCTCCTTTCAAGAGGCCCGGAAGCCTCCTTTCAAGAGGCCCGGAAGCCTCCTTTCAAGAGGCCCGGAAGCCTCCTTTCAAGAGGCCCGGAAGCCTCCTTTCAAGAGCCTAGAAGCCTCCTTTCAAGAGGCCCGGAAGCCTCCTTTCAAGAGGCCCGGAAGCCTCCTTTCAAGAGGCCCGGAAGCCTCCTTTCAAGAGGCCCGGAAGCCTCCTTCCAAGAGGCCCGGAAGCCTCCTTCCAAGAGGCCCGGAAGCCTCCTTTCAAGAGGCCTGGAAGACTCCTTTCAAGAGGCCCGGAAGCCTCCTTTCAAGAGGCCCGGAAGCCTCCTTCCAAGAGGCCCGGAAGCCTCCTTCCAAGAGGCCCGGAAGCCTCCTTTCAGATAAGCATCATAGAACGAGCTGCAAGTTTCAAAGTAGGCCCTTTGTATATCAACAATTGTTGGGGAAGGGTCGTTTGGCCGAAACCCATTCGGCCGAATGCCACTAGGCCGAAAGTTGTTTGGCCGAATATACCATTTTGTCGAACAGACCAATAAGCCGAAAGTCGTTTGGCCGAAAGGGTCGTTTGGCCGAAAAGGGTCATTTTGCCGAAAGGGTCATTAGGCCGAAAGTGAGACACTTCTCATTCCTAATTTCTCACTTTTCAAACAACCTATTCGGGCAAATGTCCTATTCGGCCTAATGGCCCTTTCGGCCAAAAAAACTCTTTCGACCAAATGACCCTTACGGTCATTCCTTTTGGCCAAATGAGATGCCTATATTATGATTTGTGCTATGGGTCTCGGAGCTTTCTATAAAAAGTCGGTTTTGGAGTAGTCAAATAGCCTAATACATATGCTCAGTATACAAAAATAGCAAATACAGTTGAAAACTAATTTATCGAAGTATTTCCCAGCTTTTCTGACAAATCACAAATACCATCACGGTAGAACTATTCGTCCTTTGGGTTTTCCACGAATCAAGCAATTTTGCAATGCGTTCATATAAGTGATCTGCTGATAATATTCCTGAACATGTGTCATCGAACGGAACAGTAATAATCGGAAGGTGTAATATCTGTGGAATATAACGGATGGGGTAGAACTTTCTATGAATAAAGGGCTAAGTAAGGCGGAGCATTATCATGCTGAAGAATCACTTTGTCTTGCCACTGCTTGTTTTGGAACCGCTTAGCTCAATAGCATCAATAAAGTCTGATACTATTCTCCATTAATGATTTGACAGCTTATGGTAGATCACATCGACCTGGTCCCACCAAATACCAGCATAACCTTCCTGGCGTGAATATTCGACCAAATCTAAAAAGTTAAAGCATGACCTAGCAGTTTTTTCTCTTCGGGTTTTACTAATAAATCCATTGAATTCTTGCAACCTTTTCTATCCAGAATATGCTGGTCCTGAAAAGAGCCAATTGTTTTCCCCTATGCGCCTTTCCAATAACTAACTGCAACCAAACGCTTGTTCGAATATTTGCGTTGAAATTTCACTTCGTGTTGTTACTGTCCGACGGCAACTCAATGACTTTTCGCTAAGACGCCACAATTCAAAAAATTTCAACATCGCCACTGGTGGCGCGGCATCAAAATAGTAGTCAACCATTTCTTCGCATAAAATGCTGGTTCGTTTAGGTTGAATGATGTCACACCGACCACCGACCACTGATGCGATGGTTTTCCGTTGAGAATGTTACCAGCGCTTTCGTGCAGCTGTGTCCGCTCTGCGTGGAAACTTGGTCGAACTGAAGATTAGATCCAAACCCGCAAGTTGCTTCATTTTAATGTCTGTGCTTATAATGCATGTGCGTGATTGGTTGGTTTACCTATTTCTCAACTTTTCATAAATTATCGATAATAAATAGTTTAAAATCAGTATTTTCATATAAATACAAAAACGAACAGTGGGTAATGTCTGTGACATAACCGCTAAGTGGACGTAGGACTTGACTTGACCATGCCTTTAAGATACATAATATATCCAAATTTCTCAAATCAACTGTTTTGGATAAATAATCGGTGTTGCATACCATTCCTTGGCAAAATCTTCTCATCAAACCGACACAGAAATCAAATCTACCTCGAACAAGAATCATCAAAAAAAAATTCAGGAGGTATCTGTCCGGTCACGAAAAATTAGCCTCGACAGTGGCAACCTTCCCACTGAAGGACTGCCTGAAATAAACCACAAGTTGGCTCAGCAGGGGATGTAGACTGTATCTCAGCCCTTCCACTGAAGGGCCTTCTAATCCGTGCGATAGCGACTGAAGGAGAACATTATTTTTAACTCTTAGAGCCTTGAAAAAGGCTGTTTGCTTCGGTTAAGTGCAAAAAGTAAGAAAACGATCTTTTCAAATAACCGCGAATTTCTAGTGATGGTATAAAAAAGACTGAATGCTCTGCGAGCGAATGCACTTTTCTTTTATACCTTATATTGAATCTTCTCTGCTTCCCAATTGGTGGGCCAATCAGCTAGTGTCTTGTATCCCGTTTTTTGGCAGCCAAAGCGTCATCATCATCAACGCGTTCGAGAAGGGCTTCTTCTTTTTTACGCTTGTTGCTCGCTGCTGGCGTCTATTTCCTAACGGGACTTTTCGCTAGATACAGGCCAATAAGCCGGGCAAGCGAGCTTAGAATCGCAGTTCAGGTGGGAAGTACGTGTTCTTTTCTGAGACAACATTATTAGTAGTAGAAGGAAGGATACACCCGAACATGGGATTTTGAGTGATAAGATTTAGAATTGGTAACATGGGACGATCATTCAGTCACGTTCGCTTTGTGTGCGGTCAGTATCAAACAATGTTTATCTACATATTTTCTTATCAATGCCAAAAAATCCAACATTTGATGGAAAATCGATTGATAGTTTATTAATGTTTGAGCTGTTATCGGTGTTTTTTTTATCCAAATAAGATTATGTGAGAGATTTAATCTTATGAATCTTTAAAGGCATGGTCAAGCGAAGTCCATCGTCCACTTCGCGGTTAAATCAGAAAAATTATCAACTGTTAGTTTTGACGCTAATTATGAAAATCACGCATAAAATTTTATCTCTAGAATATTGGATTTGGCACCCAAGTACAATTTCTATCCCGAAGAGTATTGAAAGCATTGATATTGATCTCAATTATTGGCTCTCTGAAGAACCGTTTGTTTTTTGGACATATACATGCTGCATCATGTGGCTTTTCTTCAGCCTGCCTCGGCTCAGCACCGATGCCGGCCGGTCTCGGCTCGACTCTGCTGCTGCTGCCGGTATCTGCTCAGCATTGCTGTCGGGTCTGTAGGGTGGACTGCTAATGTACTAGCTAGGTTTCGGCTGATGATGGTCGCTTCGATGGTGTCGAGCCGAAAAAGCGGTCGGTGCAGACTTCATTCCCTGCTAAAAGGTGTGAGTGCTGTTCAATCGATGATGCGGTTACTTCTCTTGTCCTGGTCAGAATGAAAGGAAAAAATCGCGTTGCGCTATTTTATGGCTTCTCGGCAGACCCAGCGGCTGCTCATTCGCTGGTGTCTGCACCAATCAGAACGTGGTAATGGAATGATGCAAGAATTATGTGGTACCCATATTTATAGGTTCTCTTGATCTCAATGTTTGAAAACAGTTTCATGCCTATTGAAACAAGTTTCTCGGGTCTTATCAAGCATGGACATGAAAGGCATACTTGAAATCTGTCGATTGAGGGGCTTACCGCAGAAATTCGTCCACTGAGACGAACGCTATTAACATTTAAAATCTTTCAACACAGCGTAACGCGGTCGATTTGAATATTTTGAAATGACACCCGGTATAGTAAAGAGAGACGTAAGTCCTACGTCAAAAAGTGTTGACTCATTTTTGATCGAATGGTCCAAAAAAAAATGGAAAATCCATCAAGAAACCACTGAGATATTAAAGTTCAAAGTCTATCACCTTTACGTCAAACGCAATATGTTTTTATGCAACGCTTGTACTGCTGTCATGCGACCACTTTCTCAACCCAGATTTTAAAAGATGTTTTTGTGTGTTACTTGGGATTGTACTAAATATGTCAAGTTGCTCCCGGGTTGCACAAATGAAATGTTCTATGATTATCAAACATATAACAGCTGGTTATTCACAATATGCATCTAACGTCCTTGCATATATCAAACTCAATAATTTCATTACGTTGATTGGCGGAACGACATTCAACGACATTATTGCAATGCAGTGGCGGAAAACTCCCGCAGCAAATATTCAACTCGAAGAGTGCCCTTATCCGTCAAGTACTCGTAACCAGGATATCGTTCTGCACTTCTTCTCCTTCTTGCAAGGCACAACATTCCAACTGGAACTTGGCCTACTTTGCAACTTGATATTCTATTAGCATTTCCTCAGTTATTAATTGAAAGCTTTTCTATGCCCGCCATTGCATAAGTATGTATCTTATGCAATGGCGGGCATAGACAATGGATACACTATGCCAAGGGGAATCGAGAATGTTTCCCACCCGAAAACATCCTAGATCGAATCGAGAATCGAACTCGCCATCTCCGGATTGGTAATCCTACGCCTTTGCTCGCAAGGCTAACTTGAGACCCCACACTTCCATATTATTCCGATTCGAAAGGCACGTTTCATGCAAAGCATGTGCTCGACACACGCGCACAGAGAACAGTCAATTGCAGGATGGACCATAAACTGCCACCCAAACCATAACAGTTAAATTAAATTGATTCCACTTGTTGGTTGTGGGATATGGAATCCCTATTTAGAAGCTCTTACTCTCAAATGGCCAGAATGACTATTACTGGATTAAGGTTCCATGGTCAGAGTAATGCTCAGTCAGGACTGAGGGGTGTAGCTTTTTCTCTCTTCACTTGCGTGACTTTCCAAGAACATGGCCACAAAATAAACTTATTGGTGAATTGCGCAAACAAAAACGAGCAATTGATAATGGACATATTCTTGATTAGAGAAGGTGTTGCCAACCTGGATGCATTATGGGGAATAGGGTAGCCGAAAATTAAAAAATGACTTTCTTTGATTTGAAATTCAAATGTTTTGTTTTGCCAATGTTTTGAAGCATTGAACATTGAAAGCATTGAATATCAGCAACCTAAGTCATACGGTTATCCCGAGGTAGGAAAAGATCGTTTGGCCGAAAGGGTCATTTGGCCGAAAGGGTCATTTGGCCGAAAAGGTCATTAGGCCGAAAGGGTCATTAGGCCGAAAGGGTCATTTGGTCGAAAGGGTCGTTTGGCCGAAAGGGTCATTAGGCCGAAAAGGTCGTTTGGCCGAAAGGGTCATTTGGCCGAAAGGGTCATTAGGCCGAAAGGGTCATTAGGCCGGAAGGGTCATTAGGCGAAAGGGTCATTAGGCCGAAAGGGTCATTAGGCGAAAGGGTCGTTTGACCGAAAGGGTTGTATATTATTTCGCCGAAAAACACTTCGCGGATTTTTTTTCGCGGTACGACATTCCGCGAAATGTATCAACTCTCCGAAACATATTTCGCGGGATGCACCTTTTTTCCGAAAGACATTTCGCGGAATGTACCTTTTCACCGAAAATCATTCTGCGGAATGCTATTTGGCGGAATTTAGTTAGAATAATTATCAATGAAATATTTTCCGATTTCTGCTTAAAGACGAAATGAGTTAATAATGTCTTATGTAAAAGAACGCGTCTTCTCGGTATAAGGCGAAGGGAGAGGTAATGCCTCCTTTAAATGGATGCATTTTCCCGGTATAATGCGAAAGGAGTTGATAATGCCTTCTTAAAAAGAACGCGTCTTCCCGGTATAAAAGGGAAGGGAGGGGTAACGCCTTCTTTAAATAAATGCATCTGCTCGGTATATACAGATAACAAAACGTATTGGAATTAAATGGAGAGTGCTAAACTCGTCTTAGACGGTTGAATACATTCCACTAAAAAGAGCTTAAAATATTTTTTCTGAATATTAAATTAAAATTATTTATGTAGGATATAATAAAAAAAATATCGATAAAAAAATCCGCAAAAAAATAAAAATTTCATTCCTTTCGTCAAATTCTGAAGCACATGAAGCTTTTACTTCGTATCGTACCGAAGTCACGGAAATAATCTATTTTTCGTTTGGAATCAACATGGCTATTTCAAATTTCATTTCATTTCGTGTCGCCAAGAAAAAGTGTATTGTCGCAAACCCTTATAATACTTACACTCCTTATAATAGTCTCTATGAATCTTCATGTACCAAATTTGATTGAAATCGACCAAGTGGAAGAATTAGACAGACAGACGAAGAAAAGGATAGAAAATAGATATATTGAATTTTGTTTATATAGATTTCAATTGAAAACACTAATTTTTTAATCCAATATATTGGTAGTCATTCTTTTCCCAAAGTGGTGAAATATAACACGGTGGAAAATTATAGTGCCACGTTACATTGCTTCCAAGGATTAGTCATAGCTTATAATCGCTGAATAAATACTGATTTTACCAATTTATGCTTTAGTACCCTGCCGAATATTTAAACAAATACATAAATATAGCAGAATCATAGAAAAGACAAACAATCCAAATGCGGTTGATCGGTACCGGAACTGGTACGAAGCGAAAGGCGCAGCATTTAGAAACCTATTCTATTTCATCTCAACGCCATATTTATGAGAGTTTGTTCTGCAATATGAGAGTGCTTTGCAAATATGCGGTTGCATCCGGATATTGGCCGTATGAAATATGGAGCAATTAATTTCGCACTTTTGTCTACGGCAATTGGTGGAGGAGAAGGGTGTACTCATTTCGAGCACATGTTGTGCTTTATGGTGTTCTTGTTTCAAACTAATCGGACCGGAAACATGTGGAACGGTTCCGTTGGGTGATGGTTTGGCATATGGTCATTTGAATAATTGTTGTGCATTTCGATGCATTACATGACCGCCCCACTTAGCTCCCTGCTAATGGTATAATTCACTTAGTCGTAATTACACGATAAGTCGCTTTTTGAGGACATTCATACCTAAGTCTAAGTTTTTTGTGCAGTTTTTTTCTATATTTATTTTGAATACAACTGACCTTTATAGGTCTTATTGAACCTCTTAAAATTTAAGTAACATTAAACTGATTTTCTGACAATCAATTTATCATCGGTTTTCTAGCTTACTTTATGCTCATACTTTTTATTTTAACAAGATAACATTCAACGGATAACCTAAAATTTCTTCTCTCGGCGTTCGTATCGCTGCGAGTGGCCTTTTTCAAATGTAATCAAATTTGGGTTCTAGGTGTCAGTAGTTGGTTGGTCATATTTTTTTTTGTCTTTATTAGCGAAACCCAAGGCTGGCTCGTCTCGATGTCATATTTAAGAAATATGTATATTTGATTATTTTAATTCATTTTGAGGGATAATCACAGCGCTCGAAATCGTAATGATTACTCAATTTTAAGCTTATATAAACAAAGAGTTTCAACATGTCTGAAATATGTGTATTGTGTATATCTTCCAATGGGGCCAATAAACAAACATAATATGCATTATTAGCGTATTAGCGTAACTACTGGGGGGTTAGGGGGACTTCAGCCCCACCTAGGATCTCCTTTGACTATAAATAGGGAAATGCAGAAAATGCCGGAAAAAAATTATTAGGAAAAGATCTTTTTTTTATTTAAAGTTTATTTTTTCAGAGTTTGGTGAATAATTGATAACTAAATCGAGCGTATGATCTTTAGCTTTCTTTCTAAAGCTGATCCTACAAGATTTCAGGATAATCCTTAAAAATACGATGCAGCGTAATCTATTAAATCTAATCGTTTCGAAGGCATTTCTTTATGCAGAATTTCCTAGTATTGTGTTTTAGTGCTGTTTCCCGAACATTTTGAATTTCAAATTATCACGCTAGGCTTCTTGAGATTGGAGAAAGGTTCGGCAAATTCCTAGATTTCAAGGAGAAGCTACTAAAAGATATGCAACAAAAAAAACTAGGAATTCTTTTGAACGAAAATGATAAACTTTCTGTGTTATGACTGTAAAATAGAAAAAAAAAAAAAAAAGTTAGCCCCCTCCCTAGATTTGTTCATTAGTTACGCCAATGGTTCTCCGTAAAATTGGCCGAATAAAATCCCATGGCCAAAACCGGTACATTAATCTCATTGGACTAAATCTACAATATACAAAACAAATTTCAAACTACATGAAAGCACCCTTTGATGAAACCTAGCTGCTGACCTTCGAATGTGAACGAAAACTATCTTTCGGAAACAAAATTTCCTTCTGCTGCTTGAATGCCGTCTTGCTGAGGTCTTTCCACCACCTTGCTTCTTTCAATAGGATCCAACCACAAAGATATCAACCTTCTTTTCAAAAGCTCCAGCTTCATCCTAGCTACAAAGCAACACTCCAGCATGAAGCGAAAATTCCAATTTCCACTTTACATTCATCACTGCTGCCTGCCGATGGTCAGTTGCCCATCAGCCTCTTGGAATGGATGAATGAGCTCCTCCTGCCATGTCCGCTACCCCTGAGCCCTAGCAACCAACGGAAAGATGCAAATCGAAACAGTCATTCAAACAGCAAATTGAATTCGTAAAGCCAAAACTTTATTCTTCACATGGTGGCTGACAACCAAAACCAACAACGTCATCCTCGGTCGCCGGGACGGTATCAGACGACGATGACGACGACGCACGTGGGTGAACTTATAATCTCCATTGCTGACGGTTTGGCTTTCCCTCGCTGTGTACCAGCATAGAGAATAGAGATACCTACCTATATAGAATAGTGCAGAATGTGTATCCCGAAAAAGATGCCCGACAAACCCACAAGTTGTGGGCCACAACCGACGACGGCAAGTTGTGCTGTGTAGCGTTCATCATCGGCGGATGCGAGAAGAACTCATCTCGGTGACGGGTGAGTGATGTGGTCCGAATTATATTTTCCACTGACTTTGCATACAAATTGAAAAGTCTCTCTTCGGGGGAAAACTACTTTGAAGAAGTGTTGGACAGACTTCTGCTCGCCATAGCTACATATATGTAGTGTGTGGGACGGTATTCGTTATTTGTTTTCTGTTACGCATCCCGAAATTTTCGTGTTTATTTCGAATGTGGATGGAAAATTACATCCTTCTGGCGTGTTGGAAAATATCTCAGCTCATGCCAAAAATGAAATATGTTATATGATGCTGTTCACAGCAAATGTTGGTTTGAATTGGAATCTCGGAAACGGAAAAAGGAAACATATTTGGTATTCTCGGAACGCGTCAGAAATAACTCACATGAAACTCAACACGAGATGAATAGAATCTGTCAGAAACAGGATCTACATCATTCAAAATTTAAATTAAATTTTGAAACAAGCAGATCGATTATCTTAATTAAGTCGCTGGTACTATTTGACTATTTTAACCATTTTGATATTGATATTCATATTATCCAATATCCTTAATCCTTGTACATATTTATTGATTTTTTGTGTTACATTTAGGGGAAGGTCCCCCAGTGCCAGGAACCTAAGCCATTACTGTTGAGGTCGAAATACGTATCTGTCAAAGGTACAATCAAGTGTTGGAATTAAATAGAATTGTATGAACTCGTCTTTTCCCAACCCCCATTTTACGGCATAACTTAAAAATCAAAATCATACAGCCTCAGCCGGTTTCCAAAGAATTTTCAAAATATCTTCTGGAATCGATCACAAAGTTCGTATAGTTTAAGGAACCGATGTCATTTTCTGTGGAATGGCCATGCTTTCGAATATATTCCTGGGAGTACTGGGGCTACCTCCCTCTCGGGAAGAAATGGCCACTTGCAGATTGGCTTCGAAATCCATCTTGCGACATGTCAAGCTTCATGATTTTACAAAACAAGTACACTGGAGTACATTTCGACGATTTTCGACTGAATTGACCTCCATCCGGGTACTTCCAGGGTCTGGTTCCTTTGGGGAAGTGGCCAGTTTTCGTCCAATATTGAAACCCATCTTGCAACACGTCAAACTTCATGAATTTGCTACACAGCCACCTCGGTACGACCTAGAGCGACTGATACAATCTGATGTCGCCAATGTGCAACATCTCCAGGTAGTGTTTCCAAAAGATAATGAGCTCGATAGAGCCCCTCTTCGAGTCTGCCAGAGTACAGTTAGAGCAGCCACTATTGACTTAGTGGAGACCAACGTGTACTGTATGTGGGAAGAAGTCGACGGAACGATTGGTTCGAACTTTAACAGATTCTGAACCAACAAGCCCCAACCTTAAACAGCTCAGGAACAATGAGAGCCAGGCTGTGCTGTGCTAAATGTGCTTTTTTGTGTATTTTTTTATATCATCCGCGATTTGCGCATCTGCCAGACGTGTACGTGAACAGAAAATTGATAATAGCATGCATAGGCCTACTCAAAAAATTCTCGGCACCATTCAAAACCGCATGAAGATATAATCGGATTACGATCGGAAAGTTTTTATTGCATAAGTTCACCGGCTTGAAAGTATGTAATACAAGAATTCTCTAATAATAATAGACCTCAAGGTCTATACGCTTAACGAAAGATGTATTCCTTCTTTTAGAATAGAAACCTGCGCTTAGTGATCATTCAAACAAAAGATATTTTAGTTACTAGATAAAGATTGTCGCTTCGGTTCCCTTTGTTCTGCTGTCCGGAACATGTTGGGTACCAAGCTGTCAAATCGTATGGATTTTCCTTCTTTGACATTTAGCTGCCCTATCCTCGCCAGCAAAAGATGTTCCGGACAGCGACGACAGCGACAATATTTATCTGGTAACTAAAATATCAATTGTGTCAATTATGTTTAAAATTCTGTTTACGTCGCGTACCGACATGCTTGGCTTTGGTTACCGTCTATAGTCATCGTCCAATAGCTCCAAAGTATTCGAGATAATCATGAACGACGTTTTATTCAGTGCCAGTAAAGCGTACATCTCTACTGCACAGCACGGCTTCTATCCAAAGCGATATGTAGAAACGAATTTAATAGAGTTTGTTTCGCTGTGTGCTCGTACCATGGACTCCGGTGTTCAAGTTGATGCAGTTTATACGGATTTAAAAGCAGCGTTCGACCGCGTCGACCATGGAATATTGCTTGCAAAGTTAGAACAACTTGGAAATAGTCGCCATCTAGTGTGCTGGTTCAAATCATATCTGCCGAACCGTTTGCTTTCTGTGAAAATCGGTTCTTCACAGTCTGAATACTTCTCCAATACTTCTGGTGTACCACAAGGAAGTAATCTGGGGCCTCTCTTGTTCACGCTGTTTATCAACGAACTCTCCCGACTTCTACCTCCTGGTTGTCGTTTGTTTCATGCGGATGATGTTAAAATGTTTAAGATTATCAACAGCATCGAGGATTGTGAAGAGCTGCAATCCCGTGTAGATAGAATGGTGAACTGGTGCTCTGCTAAACTCCTGACGCGCAGTATTCAAAAATGTAATGCTATTTCCTTTTATCGGAAACACAAGCCGATAGTTTTTGACTATTGTATCTCTGGTACTACCCTCGAAAGAGTGAATACGATAAAGGATTTAGGAGTCACACTCCATCAAGACATGACATTCAAGCCGCACTATAACGACATCATCGCAAAAGCTAATCGGCAACTCGGATTCATTTTCAAACTATCTGAAGACTTCTGGGATCCTCATTGCCTAAAATCTCTGTACTGCTCTTTAGTTCGTTCTATCCTTGAATTTTGTGCTGTAGTTTGGAGCCCTTATCATAGCGTCTGGATCTCAAGGCTAGAAACCGTGCAGCGTAGATTCGTGCGTTATGCACTTCGGCACCTTCCATGGAGGGATCCCACTCATCTTCCCGCATATGAGGATCGATGAAGACTACTTGGCATTGACACTCTTCAAATGAGAAGTAATAGATCGCAGGTTGCCTTCGTGGCCAAAATCGTGACTGGTGAAATTGACTCTCATGAGGAACTTCTCATGAGGTTAAATCTTTATGCTCCGGAACGAACAATGCGCCAACGAGATTTCATGCACCTTTCTCCGCGTAATCGAATTGTGGTGTTTCTGCCCATCCATTTTCGGCTGGTTGGTTTTCTTAAAATTCGCAGAACTATATGTTTCAGAACCTTCTGGCACAAGAATAGAATAATGAATCTTTTCTTTCACACGTGGTACATTTTGGTCTAACATGCCTACTTCGATCAAGTTTGAAAACTTCAAAATTTAAAACTTGAAATTCAAATTTGCTTTAATTTATTATAGTGGTATCGGTATGGTAAGTATTGGCTCAATCTTATGGTATGCTTATATCATTCAAACGGAATAATAACATCGCAGTTTTATTTACACTGTTAATATTTTTTTTTTGCTTTAGGTTATTATACAGAATTTTAAATCTTGCTTATAAACAGATATCCTATATACTCTGTACGTTTGTACAATTATTTTAGTATTTATTATAAATCATGTCCAGATCACTACAGGCACGAATGAACCTTTCCGTGCTGCTGTGGCTGCTTTTAACAGCATTTATAGGCTATTTGATTTTAACTTACCATTCACCACCTTTTTAAGAAGATGTAATAAACGAATGTATACTTGTTTGAATTTAGTATATTCATTGAGACCACGAAATGTCAGATGATTCTATACAATAAACCTAGGATGCTAACGATCATTCAGTAATTTGCGTTCGATCATTTAGTAGTTTGTCAATAACACATTCCGGAAGCTGAATTTCAAATGTGTTGTATAATGGACTTCTAGTGTGAAGGTTTTTCTACAACTCTGCCTAATGGTTTGTTGTTTAAACTCCACTAGTAACGGAGTTATAGCTATAGTTTCAGTAACTTAGACTAAATGATAACAAAATTCCAATCATTTAGTTTAAGTTACTGCAACTAGCGCTCTAACTCCGTTATTAGTTGAATTCTAATAACGAACCATTAGGCAGAGTTGTAGAAAAACCTTCACACTAGAAGTCCACCATACAACATATTTGAAATTCAGCTTCTGGAATGTGTTATTGACAAACTACTAAGTGATCGAACGCAAATTACTGAATGATCGTTAGCATCCTTGCGATAAACATAAACATAAACATAGCATAGACATTTACTTCCTATTCAGTCTCATGCAATCACAACAGGCTGTTTGAATCACCTAAAGGCGTTGTCAGGAAAACAAAACAAACTGAAAAATATATTAAGCTCTTTTAGTGGAATGAATTAAACCGTCTAAGACGAATTAATGGACAGTACTTAATTCGTCTTAGACGGTTTAAAACAAACTGTTTATCGCTCGCCCCGTCACTTCGAAAGCAATACTATTTATGAAATCGTATTATGCGACGACCGTTGGTTACCATGTTTTAGATGTTTTAGAAAATTTGAATCTCATCAATGCTCAATTGGCTGTCGTGAGGGTCATTGGCGCTACCAACATATTGTTTCATGTTACAAATGGGATTGCTTTTCCCATAGTACGTTGTTATGTGAACAAAAAGATGAACAATTTAGTAGAAAATTGTAATCAATTAAGTTTGTTTTTAAGATTCAAATGATAGTGGGATTAATATTACTTCTAAAGTTCCCGGATTTTTCGCGGTTAGACGGAAATAATAGCAAGTGTTCTCATAAATCATTCTAATTTAAAGTTTCTCTATAATTTGTCTCAGAGCAATTAGTTTTCATGTTACAAAAATCCAAAACTGATCAAAAATACACATGTAAATGAAGTGAACGAAGTTTCCAGATAGAAAATTAATGGCAATTCGACCTTTATTTATTTGACACATACATCCTTAGCATGGCACGGCAAATACTGTGTAAAGCGTACCATTCCACAATGGGGAAAATGTTGCATGTTTCGGGCAAAATTCAATAACTCAAAAGGCCGCTGAACGAAAATTCTGACCAAGAACTTATCTTAAACAAAATTTTCCCAGGAATCGAATGGGGGTAGTTTCGGATCCGGCACGGCATTCCTAATAGGACTTTTTGGACGTTTTCCCCCAACTTCCCCCAGAACTTTGATATTATGAACGGAATGCAGCCGTTATAAGCAGTTTACGGCATATTTCTGATTGAATCTGAATGATTAGAATATTGTTGGGTAAGCGCAGTGTTATTCTATCTGGAGAGTATGTTAGTTTAAGGGGAATATGGGGTAAAATAGTCTCATATATTACATACATACAAATGAATTTCTGTCTGTCTGTCTGATCATTATAGACTCGGGAACTACTGAACCATCCGGCGTGAAAACTAGTATGCAGAGGTTTTTGGAGTCGAGAAGGTTCTTATGATACTTGGAGACCCCTCCCTCTCAGGTGGGGGAGGAGGGGGGGGGGGCTTCCACATAAATAAAAAAATAACTCGAGAACTAATCAAGCAAATGCAACCAATGCTGGCATGTTAAGGTTTTTGAAGTCAAGAAATGTTTCTGTGGTGATTCGTGACCCCTCCTTCTTATGGAAGGGGGGCCTCCCATACAAATGAAACATAAATGTCTGCATAGTTCGGAAACTGATCAAGCAAATGGAACCGAATTTGGCATGTGGTGGATATAATAGGCAAAAAATGTTTCTGTAGTAGTTCGTGAGCCCTTCCCTCTCTGAAAAGAGGGGGGGGGGGGCTCCCATACTAATGGAATCGGAATTTCCACATAATTCAAAAACCAATCATGCAAATGGAACCAAATTTTGTATGTTAAGGTTTTTGAAGTCAGGAAATGTTTCTGTTGTGGTGGAAGGGGGGGAGGGGGGAGCTCTCATACAAATGAAACATAAATTTCTGCATAATTCGGAAACTAATCAAGCAAATGAAATCAAATTTGGCGTCTGAGGGTTTTTTTTCAATTTCGTTTATTTGGTAGGCTCAGGCGTGTATAACACTTTACGGAGCCATGGTTCTTTGGGATATGTACTATCAATATCATTTTATTATGAAGTTAATAATCTGAGGGTTTTTGAAGGCAATAAATGTTTCTGTGGTGGTTTGTGACCCCTCCCACCTCTAGAAGCGGAGAAAGGATGTTATACAAATGAAACAGGAGTTTCCGCATAACTCGAGAACTAATCAAGCAAATGGAATAAATTTTGGCATGTAAACGTCTGTGAACTGGCTGTGTAAAATCACAGAAGAGGTCACCACTTTCTTCAGCAAAACTGTTGGCTTCGCAGAAAAAATATCAGGGGTTAAGTTTGACTATACTCTGAAGATCCTAATGTCCGAAACCTTGGGAAGATTTCGCTTCTGAGAGCATGCAAATGAATCTGTGTGTGAATCCTAAATCACATTGTTTGATAGTTCGTTATGCATGAGATTAATTTTCTTGAATACGAGATGCTCAAGGTACTCCAAAACGTTCTGGAGTTCAGCCCACGGTATCTATCAGATCAATCAAGGTTTTAGTCAATGTCCTCATCGTCGGTATTCATCTGATCTGGTTTTATAAGCATATACGCATAATGCAAACCCTATTATCTTGAATACGGGATGCTCAAGGTACTCCAAAACGATCTGGAGTTCAGTCCACGGTATCTATTCGATCATTCAAAGCTTTTGCAATGTTTTCATCGTCGGTATTCACCCATTCTGGTTCAATAAGCATATACGCGTCATGCATACTCTTTTTTCTACAATACGAGATCCTCATGGAATTACAAAACGTTCTGGAGTTCAGCTAACGATATCTACAGGATTAATCAAGGCTTTTTCAATGTCCTCATCGTCGGTATACCCCTAAAATTCTCTTGAGTTTAGTTCATAGTATCTTCCAGATCAATCAAGACTTTCGCAATATCCTCATTATCGGTATTTACCCAATCCGGTGTAATAAGCAAACCCTAGTAACATTTTGGTTTTATACTGGTTTTATAACACTCTTGTAGGATGAATTATGGTCTTCGAGAGCGTTACAAAACTTAAAATGTTACTTGGGATATGATCCAAATTTCCATGAACATGAAATCCAATGGCCAAGGTGCTCCAAAATAATCTTGAGTCAAGATGCACAATGACAATAAGCCAATTCCAAGAGTCAATGATCCCTTCAATATCGACTCATGGAGGTTTGAGTGTAGTTCAATCGTTACGGGTTTTCAGGACGTTTTGTTGAACCTAAAAGGTCTGTAATAGCTTGTATGAATAATGATTGAAGTCGTATCAACTCAATAAACCTACTGGGATATCATATCATACACTAGCAAATTCGTCCTGAAAGGGTTAAAAAAGTCAACTCAGTAGCTGCTTAAAAAAAGCTTTTACATGTGAAACAATTCTCTTGAACTATGATAATGTAATTGCACGTTTGATATGTGTAGACATCGAATTTAATTAAATACAATTTTTTTTGTGAAGCTCCTTGCAAAAAGTAAGGTGTTCTTATATCTTCCGCGTTCCTAGTGTTATATCTATGAAAGTCACTTCCTCTTTCGATTTGATCACACAAATATCGAGGCAGTAATCTGTTAGTTACTTTGAAAATGAACACCATTGTTCAACACACAATTGCTTGACTAAGAGCCACCGCAAAGCATCCAAAAAAGTAAAGGAAGTGAATCTGCTACATCTTATAATGAAACCCATAATCTTATTCTGCATACGCTGCAATCTCGATATTTGTATCTGATTTGCTAAAAACAAAATGGAAGAAAAAAAGTCCAAGTTAGGAGAGATGAGTGAATGCAACAACTGTATTGCACTTGCAATATTTGATTCGTTTTTCAGCCGACAGAAAAGTCCAAACTTCTGGGCTATGTTCTTCATGACATTGTCAATATGTTGGTCAAATTTCAATTTATCATCATTAATCATGCCAAGATATTTAATTTCTCGTACGCAGTGTCTCGTTATCACTTTTCACCGAGACATCATCAATTGAATGATTTCGAGAAATAATCATATACTTATATTAGTAAATTCAATTTTAACTAGTTGTACTTCCACCATCTACTTGAAGAATGCAAATCTGCATTCAAGTAATCAATCGCATCTTCTAAGTCTTTAGCTGCAATGAATAACAATAGTATGAGAGCCTCCCCGTCCAGAAGGGGTAGGGATCAAGAACCACCACAGAAATATTTCCAAACTTCAAACACATTAACATACCAAATTTGGTTCTTTTTGCTTCATTAGTTTATGAGTAATGTGGAAATTTCTGATTCCATTAGTATGCCCCTCCCCTCCTTGCAGAGAGACATTTATGTTTCATTTGTATGGGAGACCCCCCCCCCCCCCCCTAAGGGGGAGGGGTCACGAATCACCACAGAAACATTTCTTGACTTCAAAAACCTTAACATGCCAACTTTGGTTGCATTTGCTTGATTAGTTCTCGAGTTATGCTGTAATTTTTTTTTATTTATGTGGAAGCCCCCCCCCCCTGAGAGGGAGGGGTCTCCAAGTATCATAAGAACCTTCTCGACTCCAAAAACCTCTGCATACTAGTTTTCACGCCGGATGGTTCAGTAGTTCCCGAGTCTATAATGATCAGACAGACAGACAGAAATTCATTTGTATGTATGTAATATATGAGACTATTTTACCCCATATTCCCCATAAACTAACATACTCTCCAGATAGAATAACACTGCGCTTACCCAAAAATATTCTAATCATTCAGATTCAATCAGAAATATGCCGTAAACTGCTTATAAGGGCTGCATTCCGTTCATAATATTAAAGTTCTGGGGGAAGTTAGGGGAAAACGTCCAAAAAGTCCTATTAGGAATGCCGTGCCGGATCCGAAACTACCCCAATTCGATTCCTGGGAAAATTTTGTTTAAGATAAGTTCTTGGTCAGAATTTTCGTTCAGCGGCCTTTTGAGTTATTGAATTTTGCCCGAAACATGCAACATTTTCCCATTGTGCATTCGCAGCACCTACTTCCAACACAGCCTCCCGTATCGGTACACCTGGAGATCACCACTGCAGACAGAATCACAAATCGACCACGTTCTGATTGATGGACGGCACTTCTCCGACATTATCCGACAACGTCAGGACATATCGTGGCGCTAATATCGACTCTGACCTCTATCTGGTGATGGTTAAATTGCGCCCAAAACTATCCGTCATCAACAATGTTCGGTACCCACGACCGCCGCGGTACGAACTAGATCGACTGAAGCAACCTGATTTCGTCACTCCATACGCGCAGCATCTCGAGGCAACGTTGCCGGAAGAGGGTGAGCTCGATGGGGCCCCTCTTGAGGACTGCTGGAATACAGTCGAAGCAGCCATTAACGACGCAGCGGAGAACAACGTCGGGTATATGGGACGAAGTCCACGAAACGATTGGTTCGACGAATAGTGCAGACAGATTCTGGAGGAGAAGAACGCAGGGCGGTCACGCTGCAGTAATGTACCCGGCAAAACGTGGAACGTTATAGACGGAAGCAGAGACAGCAGACCTGCCTTTTTCAGGAGAAGAAATGCTGCCTGGAAAAAGCGGATTGCGAGGAGATGTCCCGTTCTCAAGAAACACGCAAGTTCTTCCAGAAGCTTAACGCATCCCGCAAAGGCTTCGTGCCGCGAGCCGAAATGTGCCGGGATAAGGATGGGAGCATCTTGACGGACGAACGTGTGGTGATCGAAAGGTGGAAGCAACACTACGAGGAACATTTGAATGGCGCTGAGAGTACAGACGGAGGAGATGACTACGTCAGTTCAGCGGACGATGGAAGCCAGGATGCTATCCAACAGTTGAAGACCAATAAAGCAGCTGGTAATGATGGTATCGGAGCTAAGTTCATCAAGATGGGCCCGGAAAAGATAGCCAGATCGGACCAGATCTGCAAATCTATAAAAAATGCCGTGAATACCAGGTCCCAACGCACCATCTGTTCGTTGATTTCAAGGCGGCATACAACAGTATAGACCGCGTAGAGCTATGGAAAATCATGGACGAGAACAGCTTCTCTGGGAAACTTACCAGACTGATCAAAGCAACGGTGGATGGTGTGCAAAAAACTATGTGAAGATTTCGGGCGAACACTCCAGTTCGTTCGAATCACGCCGGAGACTAAGACAAGGTGATGGACTTTCGTGCCTGTTGTTTAACATTGCGCTAGAACGTGTCATGCGGAGAGCCGGGGTATGATTTTCAACAGATCCAGTCAATTGATTTGTTTCGCGGATGACATGGACATTGTCGGCCGAACATTTGCAAAGGTGGCAGAACTGTACACCCGCCTGAAACGTGAAGCAACAAAAGTTGGACTGGTGGTGAATGCGTCAAAGACAAAGTATGTACATGCTTGTAGGCGGAACTGTTCGCGACAGGGCCCGCCTGGGAAGCAGTGTTACGATGGACGGGGATACCTTCGAGGTGGTCGAGGAATTTGTCTGCCTTGGATCCTTGCTAACGGCTGATAACAATGTTTGTCGTGTAATACGAAGGCGCATCATCTGTGGAAGTCGGGCCTACTACATGCTCCAGAATAAACTGCGATCAAAAAAGATTCACCACCGCACAGTGGCGGGCCCTCATACAAATCCCGGACAAATTTAATTTTCCCATACATATTTGTTCGGAAGACACTTTACGGAATGAACTTCAACAAGACACCAAAAATTTAATTTACAAGCTACAATCAAAAAATTTTGGAACTAGCTCAATCACAAAATTTTGTTTGAGGTTCTGTCCGGCTTTCCGCCGCGGTGCACCGCACCCAATGTGTTATTTACAAAACGCTGATAAGATCGGTAGTCCTCTACGGACATGAAACATGGATAATGCTCGAGGAGGACTTACAAGCACTCGAAGTATTCGAGATACGGGTGCTTAGGATTAGGACCATCTTTGGCGGTGTTCAAGAAGACGGTGTGTGGCTGCGAAGAATGAACCACGAGCTCGCCCAGCTCTACGGCGAACCCAGTATCTAGAAGGTAGCTATAGCCGGAAGGGTACGATGGGCAGGGCATGTTGCAAGAATGTTGGACAGCAACCCTGCAACCATGCTTCCGATCCGGCAGGTACGAGACGACGAGAACAAGTGCAAAACGACTTGGCGAGCATGGAGCGTATTCGAGGATGGAGAGATGCGGTCTCGAACCGTATATTGTGACGACAAATTGTTGATTCAATGTTATCTGTTTAGATGTAGACTAAATAAATTAAATGAATCCTTAGCTGATTCACAATTTTGTGGAAAATGTACATAGGTTTTCTTAGTTCAAGTGCTGTAAACAATGAAATAAAACTTTAAATAAAACTGCTCATTGTTTTAACATTACGATTGATAACTTAATAACGTGAAGAACAGAAATAAACTCAACTCAGTGGTTCAAAATCATAGCACATTACTTCTCAAATTTCCCCAATAGTATAACAATGGACAATGGATATTTTTTTTAAAAAGATCCGCATTGGTAACAAAATATCTTCCAGAGTGTCATCAGCAAGTCCTGTTCTCCAATCAGATAGCACCAAGCCTAATGCACTAAATGCCCGTACAACCGAAACATGGTAAGAAGGTGTAACCAAAATAGCTAACGCCACTATCGTCAATACTGGATGCGTTTTCGCGGCTCAACCTCCAGCATTTTGAGTTGCTGTCTGATTTTGGAGCTAGGGTCTTGAGATATACGAATAATTGTCAATATCATTGGAAGTATTTCAGCTTTGCGTTTGAACAGTAGTGGTAGAGTCTTCTTTTGACCTCAGTTTTTCAGTTTTGTAATTCTGAAATAATATCCTTTTTATTACTACTAGAATGAGTACAATTCGAATCGCAATACCTGAATTTCTTCCTTCTCATGTGGAGTAAAAAACGAAGAGTTCATGTTTGTAAACCTTGGATCTAAATACAGAGAGGCTTTGAAAATCATATTGTTTTTGAGACTCACAAGTCATTGGTTGAGGGCATCAATCAGTGGTCTTGCAAATCTATTATCTTGCATAATTCGCAGATCTCGGATTGCAAGAACCCATTTCATGTAAAACTCCGGAAGAGCCTGATCATTCTGTTGCAATCGTTTTGTCATAAAATGTTGGGGTTGTATACAAGACACGACCGCTCGACGAAAACTACGTAAAACCAAATATAGTACACTGAACCAGTTATTCCTCTCTATATAGAACAGAAGGAACCATCCCACCGAAACCACTACCCAACTTTAGCAGCATCTCCCACTCTGTGAGGGAGTAGGGACCCCGCTGACTAGCAGCTGGGCCTAGAGATGTCGCAAATTAATCGATTACTTCGATTAATCGATTCATCGTTGTGATAATCGATTTATTTTGAATCGATTATTACCAAACGATTAATCGATTCAATAATCGAGAGGAATCGAGAATAATCGATTAGTTACTAATCGATTAATCAGGATTTTACGACATCATAAGGATGTCGCAATTGGATTGATTACCTCGATTAATCGATTCATCGTTGTGATAATCGATTAATTTTGAATCGATTACTATCCAACGATTAATCGATTCTATAATCGACAAGGATCGAGTGTAATCGATTAGTTACTAATCGATTAATCGGAATTTTACGACATCTCTAGCTGGGCCACACCAGATCAATAATTGATAATACCCTAAAAGTAGGCAATTACCAAGGATTGGAACGTGCTGTAGGGGAAGTGGGGGTAGCACGCCCATATGGGTTAAAACGCGCCACCCCTGAATAAGGTTAAATATCCCCATTTTGATTATTTTCAATAGTCTATACGATAAAGCAATGAAAAATATTGCCATTGGATACATATATTTCATGATTTTTCTTTAGTTATACATGAAAACTCGAAAAACGATTTTTGCGTGTTTTGATGCAATTCTAGATCGGTGGAATTTAGTCTTTCTGTCGCTGTTATACATTGATATATTAATAATTGAGCCATGAGCCATGCTGCTTACTCGAGTTCTTTATGTTCCACACGAAATCGTCGTCAAAACTGGTTTTAAAACGATTTTATGGGCCTTCAAACTTCTGAGGTCGGTGTGGGGCATTACGCCCATGCTCATTTCGTATGACCGAAACAGCTGAAACATTCGGTTAATTGCCTTAATGTAGGCAATTAAAATGAAAATCAGTACGATAAGCACATGCGCGTTTTAACCCATCCACTGGCGCATCTCACCCCGCATGGTTTCAAAATCATTTTTTATCTGGGGGCTTTTTAAAAATCAAATTTCTGTGCAATAAAATGGACAATTAGATATCTGTTATCGGTAGTCAGTCGCAGATATGCTGTTCTTCAGTATGCGCTGATGAAAACTGGCTGAAATGGTGGTTTTCATTGATAAAAATGGCATTTTCCTTAACGTGGGCGTCCTACCCCCAGTTCCCCTATATGGGATGCATGATGTATGAAAGAACTAAAATTTTCAATAGTTTAGCGTTCATAATCAAACGTTTCAATACTACTGGCAAATTGGTAGAGAGTTTGCAAATAGATTGATATGAAAATCTTTAAAATCCATTGAAAGATAAAGGACCTATTAATGTTACAAATCTTACATGATTTCGTGACGGTCTCACAATTGGAAATTTTTATTTGTCATCCTGTATCCGAGTCTTCCCCTTAGACGTAGTTTACGTCAATATGCAAAGGACGGAATGTAGCTGTGAATTCATGACAAAACTGCCAATCTTCTTCGTTCAGTGCTGTAAGAAATGAGTTACTATTGATAAGTTGTTGATGTCATCATATTGCAGGGCAAAAAAATACCTAATTCAGGAAATTGTTCACCCATCGTTCTAAAAATTGCCTCCTGCTTCGTAGAACTGTCAATTAGCTCAAATTTTCCACTCCATCTTGTCGGAATCCAGAGAGGTGGGTAAGTAGCTCCAGTGAGATCAACAAAATATTTGTATTTGATTTTTCATCTGTTTTGCGATATCGGTTATTTTCTTTATATTGATATCCGTGTTTTTTTTTTTTTTTTTTGTATCTTTATTATAGAGGTTTGCAGCCCTAGGCTGGCTCACCTCTTAACACTATCCGTGTTCAAAACAACGTCATTTATAGCTAATTGGAGTGTATGGGCCGAGCACCGTATTATGTTAAGTAAACTGCTCACCTAACTCATATGTTATATTTTCGAGAAGCTTCTCCTCTTTTTCTTCAAATTCTTCTGATTGCTCTCCATGATCAAACATATCTTTCATCGCCGTTTGGGCATATAGACGATGGAGCTGTTTTCCGGCGGCAATCATGTTCTTACCGTTATCCGACGTTATTGACAATACTTGTTCCAAGGATAGATCGTATCGCTCCAACACTTCAAGTACCTTAAAATGCGGTTTCTAACAAAACGCTGAAGAGTGTAATTTCGAGTACCGTCGTCAGGGGTGACAATGGGTCAAATGGGGGTGAGAATAGGTCACTGTTTCAACCACTTAAAATGCTTGTAGATTGGATTGAGTGCATCTAAGGGCAAGAAGACTTAAATATAAGAAACCTTTTTGAACGATTTTGCTCTACGACCTCCAGACTGCCGGTGAAGGCGATGACCCATTCTCACCCCCCAGACCCATTGTCACCCCCGATGGCGGTAATGGTAAATAGACGAATTTGTATATCATAAGCAACTTTAGCTTAGCGGCGCTGCGGAAAATGTTGAGTTGGATGAAGTTAGGTATTGGTGTTAATTTGCTTCGGATCCTGACGTAAAGTAAAGACAATAATTTTTGTGCTATGACATGGTCCATGGGAAATTTTCCGAGTAGTACAATTCAAACTGTTTTGGTTGCAGTGTGTACAGTGTACAACTTGATTCGGTCGTATATAAGTCATAACAAATCGTTTTTGACAGGTGTGTTGCTGGCCTGGACCTACATGAAACACTTCCTCACGGCGCCATTATCAACCGTGTGAAGGTATGCATGTTG
The DNA here is from genome assembly GCF_024139115.2 of Armigeres subalbatus. Classification (NCBI taxonomy): domain Eukaryota; kingdom Metazoa; phylum Arthropoda; class Insecta; order Diptera; family Culicidae; genus Armigeres; species Armigeres subalbatus. The sequence goes on from NC_085141.1 coordinate 296,427,836, forward strand.
AGAATACAAACTTTGTCATCGCTTGAATAAAAACATCCAACAAATATCCCAGACAATTCAGAAAAATTTTCCATAGAGATTCAAGTCAACTGTGGACATTCTGAACAATTTTCCAGGAATGTCAAGAGAATTTCTCATGAAACTCAAGAAGTAATTTAAAACGTATATATTCGAGACATTTCAAATGAATTTTAGCAGAGATTTTGAAGATTTGTTTGTGGTTTTTAAGAAAAAAAAAACAGATTAATCCACCTAGCGGTGTTTATGCCTTTTTCGCTCATCATAAAATATATCGCGAAAACTTGAAGGAGCCAAAACAGCAATTAATGGATAGATAATAGATCCCATTATTTCCATCATATTTGATTACATGCATTTATTTCATAAATATGGCCCTGAAAAATTTATTGACATCGACGTTGCATCTTTATTGGACTTCTATGAAATGATTATGATTAACGTTAACAACCCTGGTACGCAATAATCATAATCAATCGAAATTGTCACTGTTGAAAAAATATTTCAACGTCTTAGGCATGTCCAAAGAATTCCAAATTCAACAAGAGTTACGAATAATAACTATTGGAAAAATGAACCGGTGCCAGCAAAAGTGGTACATAAACCATTTTTGTCGATTTTGTGTTTTTTACACCAGCGGCTTCTATTAGCAAAGATCTGGTAAGGAATGACGAAAAAGTGATTTTTGACATCTGGAGATATGCGCTTTTTAATTTCTGGTATGTATCACAATGGCAATTTCGTTACCAGGAAAAGTGGTACATGTACGTACAGTTCTACCCACTAAAATCAGCTTATTCAAAAAAAAATTAACAACAAAGATGTTCCTGCAACAGATTTTAACTCTACTTTAAATTTCAAATGGTTTACTGTCGTTTAAAATAATTTTATAAATGAACATGTACCACTTTTACTGGCAACGATTTTCAGTTTCTGTTGCATTTTGTTCCCATTAATAGTGGTACATGTGCATTTTGTTCACACAAACTCGAAATTTGTCAAGAAACTTCACATATTTCTCATTACTACCTTTAGGCACACCAGTCATAACACGTTGGTACAGTTAAATTGCAGACAATAGCTAATTCGAATTTTATGTTTGAGGTTTTTGGAAAAATGCGTCTCCTGTAAAATTTGTAATGTAATTTAACATGTTCCACTTTCGCTGGCACCGGTTCAAATCAAAATAAATAAAAGCAATTGGAAGGGGTTTCCTGAATTATAGCCTTTCGGTACAATTTGTGCACGAGAAAGAGAGAAATTAAGCCTAGGACTGACCGATTTTTAATGGGAAACAATTTTGAATTCAATTTGCCGCAAGCAAATCGGGCCGATTTTAAATAGCCAAAAACCAACGGGATAAGTTTCCCCCTCGATTGCAATGTGTAGCGGTCGGTCGGACTCGGTCATGGTTAGTTGCCCGAAAATGAGTCTGAAAAATGAGTAACATATTTTAACACGATTTTTTCGTAAACACTTTTATTTATGCTATAGTTTTTGATTGCATAGTCTGATCTGGCCAATTTGCAATGGGAAATAATGGGACATGGTTCTGCGTCGAATGCAACTTGTTGCAAGCAAATTGGATAAGGATAAATGTCTGAAAAATGAATGACATTTTTCATGCGATATTTTCGTAAAAATTTTTATTTTGGCCATGATTTTCGATCCCATAATCCGACCTGGTCAATTTTCAATAAGAAATAATGCAACAAGATTCTGCGTCTGTTGAAAGTCTTTTCAACGGGAGTTATTTTCCGAAATACTATTCTTCGACCGGCAGGAAATACAAACGCAAACAGCTCGGTTTTGGAAGAATATAATTTTCCTGTTGAATGGCATATTATGTTGTTTATCAATTATAATATTCTCAACGTTAATAGCTATTTTTGTAAGAATAGATAAATGATCTTAATTCAGTATGAGTTCATAGCATCTGTTCCGTTTGAAAAGTGTGGGGTGAACCCCTGTGCAAGAAGTGACATAGAATTGTCAATGAACTTTATGAGCACTTACGTTTAGTTCCTGTATATAATCACAATTGCTTCGTTCTGGAACTACTGCATGTGCTGGACTCGAGCGGTCTAATGATAGATTAATGAGCATAATTCATGTTGCACTCATAATTATCAATCTCACCTGAATAATCTAGTACTTCTTCACAATGATTGGCGGTACTCTAACAGTCTAACGGTTGGGAATTCAACTTGCGGGCACTAGTAGTGTAAAACCTAGTTATGAATCACATATCGGTTATTTATCTGATTCGATATAACATTCATGGCTTACCGGCTCTAAATTATTATCACCGCTTCAAACAACTTTATAGAAAGGCTATGACTGGCGGTTGGGGAAACAAATTATTCTTAATTGTTTGGAAATATCAGTTCGCTTTGGCTTGCTAACTATCTATCTTTGTTTTTATCCTTTATTCTCCTCTTATCTATTATCATACCTCCCATGTGGTGATTGATAGCCTCCCGTATTTAGAAAAACTTTAAAGTGTAGTAGTAGATTTATTAAGGTGATACTGGAAGGTGCGCTAGACGCGCATCGGCTAACAGCGTCGAATGCAACTTGACATTTTTTGCGTCGTTTTGCGCACACACACACAGACAACACCTCAATTCGTCGAACTGAGTCGATTGGTATATAACACTATGGGTCTCCTGGCCATACATTTTTGGGAAGGTTGAATATAGGCTATCATTTGAGATTTCTATGGAGTTTGCAGTATACGAGAAAGGCCAAACTGTTTTTTAACGAATTGGCTCCGCGTCTTTTGATTTCTTCGGTACAGTCAGTCGTTTTTGCCAAAACTCAACAGTCGTGAATTCGTGAATATTCAAAAACCCATTTTCCGGAGAAATACGGAAATGTCAAAATTGTGGTTTCATACATAGAAAAAGTAAGAAACACAGGAACTTTATTAATTGTTTTAATTTTGCGTGTCATAAATATTTCTAGTCTCCATGAGAAAATATCAGAATAAATATAATTCATCGAGAATCTCACATAAACCTTACGTGATTTAGGAAAGGCTGAAAAGATGCACTCAACATAGTCTGCATAATTAAATAAATAAATTTTGGAAGCATTGTCCGCATAGATTAGTTTTCAATGAAGATAAATAAAGCAAGTGCCTCCATCAAATGCAACTTTTGGGAAAATTTATGACATTTAAGCGAGATAAACACGCACATACAAACATCGCCTGAATTCGTTCAGATATAAAAATTAGCAGGGACATATCGCCTTTAGGTTACACTTTGGTATAAGAGAAAGGCAAAGAAAAACAATATGGACGTGTTTAGAGGATGATTTATATCATTCATGTTCCGAAGAATGCTCCACCTTTATTCAAAATGTTCTTGCAAAATAAAACATGTGTAAAGAGAAAGTTCAAATATAGGTGTTCATAATAATCTTTCAGTATCCTTAGAAGCATTTCTAATTAGCCAAGCTGCGTTTTTTCGGCAAAACGTGCCGTTCAACATATTTGAATTTTCTCGGACGAGCAGTATATGAAAAATTCTACTTACATTATAAACAGTCAAAAAGAGCAGCACCAGCATCCGGAGAAACAATTTTGGCGGTAAAAGAATTCCAAAGTTTCCCATGTTTTCGGTGTTTGTCGTCGTCGTCGTCGTCGTAGTCTGAGGGAGGCGGGGCTGTTTTCCAGCTATTTTCGTCGGTGTCCTACACTTTCCAGGAATTATGTTTCTTGTCTCGACTTTACACAGTTATCCTTAAAACCGGGGCACAAACTCACACATACGCAGCACGCGTACACTGTCGCAATCCCGCGCTTCGAATATCCTGGCTTGTTGCTTCTTTTACTATTTCCAACCGGGACTTCCTTCGCAATCGGGAAAGTGCATCAAACCACGGGCACGACTCCGCTGGCAGATGAAACTATTTTCTCACTTTTGTTTGTCTTCCCAACACCTTGCGCCCACCTGCTGCACAGAGACGAGTTGCAATTCCTATGCTTAGTCGCACTGGATTTTCTTCAGGGATTTTCCTCTCTGCCTTTTCTGTGCTGCAAAGCTACCACCAACCAGCACCGACAGGAACTAAACTTTGTTGGAGCTACGTTCTACTCCCACTTCATGCACCACACTTCACGGTCCTCAACTCCTCTTGCGGCTACTGAAAAAAAGAAGCAAAATGCTGGAAATACACGCACGAACACAAGCACACACTCCGCAGCTACCGTCCTCTTGGGTGCCACTACTGAGAGAAAAATTCAATCAAATTCCTTCTTGTGCAACCTCAGCCCCCTTGGACGTGAATAAGCCACTGGTCACTCTTGTCACAATTAATCCTTAGTCACGTTCTGCAATCACTGGCACTAAAGCACGAGTTCCCAAGAAAGAATGCACAAAGAGACAGAGTCTTGGGTGGTAAAAAAATGAATAATGTAGTTTGGCACACAACACTACCCAAATAATCTGCCACTGGATGCTGCTTCTGCTGATGGATCGACTAACTGGTCTCTTGCTACCGCTTGTTGCTCAGTCCTGCGACAGGAATCGCCTGAAGAGTACCGAACTTGTACAATCCTTTTTATAGCGTGGTTCGTGGTTTGCTCGTCCCGTATCTCAATGTCGCCGTCTTCGGAAGCACAGATGAATGAAAATGTGGCTCACTTGGTGCGCATGGTCACCAGATACTAAATAGCCACGACACGACGACGGCGAGCCGAACCGAGCTAACAGGTTCCTCTTTCATTCACGGGAATGGTTTCCGCTTTTCGTTGCGCGGGTCGTCGCCGATGGGGTGGTGATGGAGTGCGAAGGTAACGTGACAGTACAAAAGTCTGATAGCGATGTGCTCTGACAGTGTGAGTGAAAATGTCCTGGCGATAGCTTCGCGAGCTTTCAAACTGTTGATGGAGCTTTTCGGTGCAACCCTAGAAAAGCGTCGTTGGCTAGTCGATATTCGATGTATATTTGGCGATTATTGAAGCCGCAATGTAGAAGTTCAACCGAATCAATACAAGAAGTTAATAGGATAACCGCAAATGGTTTGATAATTATGGGATTCATATTTAAATAGGGGAAAATACCTATTCTTGGCAGTCTAAGACATTCGCCAAATTGAATGATAAAAATAATGAATAATTACACTAAAACACAGGTATAGTTCAACTGGTATACATTCGTATGCTCTTCCTTTGATGATTGGTGTTCACTTAATATAATATCTTTTACCACAAACTTAGTAAATTTAATATAAAGTAACAGGTCAACGTTTCTTCTATTGGCATAGCAATTTCTATTATCAGCAATGATTTTGCTCCCTTCAGCAACTAGACATGGAAGTAGAAAACTAGTAATGTATTGGTGCCATATGCTGGTTGTTTATATTCTCTAGTAGTAAAATTCATTCATAATAATCGGCTGCACGCTCATCTCGCTTCACTCAATTTTGGAAGAAATTTTATTAATTATCAAAACTGGCTTAAAACAAAACATGCATTTTAGCCTTGGCATCAATTTTATGTCCATATTTTACCATTTTTAACCTATTTGAATAATGTTGGCCATTTCGGAGAAGGGAACTTACATACTTTTCGTCCGCTGCCAAGATTTACATCTTTTGTCTTTTGTAATGCCTTAGAGTCTTCACGCGTAAGCAAAAGTCTATCAACCAGTTTCAAATATACAACTTGCTCTTTACGGTCTTTAGATTTGAAGGTCCTTACATGATATGTTTGTTTCATCAAAATAATCATGGGGGTTGTGTACAACGACGTAAACTATGTAAAACCAAATCTATACACATAAGATTGAGCTGGAGCCACCTCATTCGTACACTACGTTTCACAGTTGAATAATTGATAATACCCTAAAAGTAGGCAATTATTTATGGTTGAAATGCGCTATGTAGGAACGGGAATGGTTATGATTTTTTGATGAGCTTGGAAAGTAGGGTAAAATGCCCAATAGTGGACCCCCTAGTAGCGAAATTTTGCTCTTTTTGTCATAAGGAGTAGAAATTTTCAACATATTAATTCTGCTTGACATCTAATACCAAGTTCTGCATCTCCTCTTTACGATACATACATAAAACACTCAAATACACGACGTTATTCGTTGAAATTAACATTTTAAAGTCTGACTGAATTCGCCCCATAGTAGACCCCCTGGGGGTCCATAATAGGAATCTGCTTCCCTATAGTCGACACTTCATTTGATTTTTATGTTCCGTTTCGGGACGTTCTTCTGCCCTATTATGAACCCCCCAACATTTTCCTATAATGGACACTCTCGTGTTTATTTTTTATAGAATTGTAAAAAATCATTTAATTTTACTTTCTATAGCATTTCCAATGCATGTAATCAAATCATAGGACTGTAAGGTAGGTTCTCCCGATGGAATTTCACAGCAAAATGTTTACATTGTGCTGTAATAATGCAAAAATGGCTGGAGGGTCCACTATTGGTTGGGGGTCCACTATTGGGCACTTTACCCTATTAAAGTTGCAAAAGGAAAACGGTTCTGTCAGCCACATAAGGCTTAAAATACTACGGTGTGGCTATCACTTTTGGTATAATTCATGGTCTGAGTAAAAATCTGAATAGAAGCATTTGTATTCTAACACTTTTTTAAAATAAATGCCAACGCCGGATATTTTGTTCGTAGTTTTGCTAAATTAAATCACATGGAACTGTGCGCGGTATTTTTTTAGCGTGTGTTTGATATGCTCACAAACACATTCTCTCGCTCTATTCCGAAGTGCGCTGCTGCCAAAGAAAACGAACAGTCCCAATTTTATTTAGTGAAACATAGAGCAAATTTTGGATAAATTTGCTATTTGTGGTGATAATCAAGTGGTAATAAAGTGTAAAAAGTAGTTTACGTACCTAATTTGTCGTATCATACACGATAAAGAGAAGAAACAGGCGATCCAAAAAAGTAAGTAACAGTTTGCTTTTCGTCTGCTGCTTTCTTGGGCGATGCAATAATGGCAACGATTTCGTAGGTGCAAATTTGTTTCGGTGATTAATTCGTCAAATCTTGCTACTTTTACACAAACAACTTATTCAAATGAAAGCCTAGACTTGAAATTGTGTGATTGAATCAAATTTATGTTCATAAATAGTGTATGTTAGCTGGAAAACGCAAATATTGTTGAGGGTGCCAACAAATGTCGCACCCTGCCAAAGCCGTATTCTACCCTATTCATTTTCATTTGAAGCGCATTTTTCGATCACAACTTTAAGGCTGTTTCCGTCTATGTATGTATTTTATCTTATGCACTGTTATGACCTTATAATCAAAACCATACTTTACACTTTTCAGTTACAGTCAATATTGAAACCTGTATATATCAATTGCATTATAATATTCGAGATCTGCAACTGAATCTTACCTCAAAAAAAGCCCCAAAAAATTTTTTTCCTCCGGATTACATCCAAGTAAATTATCATCAAATATGCAATTTGCAACCTCAATCAACTATAACCTAAAACCTATTCTTTGAATAATAGAAAAAAAAAATAGCAAAGGATGTTAGAGATAACATTGTACAAATATCGATGGCAAAATAGACAATACAACCAAAATACAGTATTCAAATTACAGAATTATTGCACTTCAACCTCCTAATCATACCAAAGTTTGAATATTGTCTATGACAGACAAGTAACTACACTCTGTATGATGATTCTGCTTTTTTAAATATGATGATAGTTGGTAACATAGAATACCGCGCTGAAACAATGTTGTCTTTCATGGGTACTGGGTAGTTAGTAAGACTAGTAACCAACATTTAAACAACAATGTGCATCATTTGTTGTCAGTTATACAACCATCATCCTGTTCGATTCAAGCAGTGGTACGAAATCGAGTTCCATTTGGAAAAAAAAATGGGAAAGGCTAGATCACACGAGGAAAACCGCCTTTTCCGAGAACGGTAGGCGGAAGAAGCATATATGCACCACTTCGGAACGCCTCAACAATTTAACTGACTTACTGAACTACGATACATTTACTTCATAAATTAACTGACACAGGGAATACTAGTATCCAACTAGAAGATGGAAACCATCGCATTTCCATGAAGCCAGGTAAGAAAATGAGAGGTTTCAAAAGACTGAAACTATTTAAGAAATATTTCACTGTCATGAGACGATTTTAGTACAATTCCATTTAATTCCACCAAATCATATTACATATCGTATTTCGACCTCAACTGTATGGTCGTCTTCAGTGTCTCGTATTTGACTCGACTCAAGTCGAGACACTGAAGACGACCTTACAAGTCAACAGACTAAATACTCACGCTCCTCTAATGTGGACGTGTACTATACACATATGGAAGTGTTGACTTGACAAATGGATTGCGAGTGATTTGACTATGCGTCCAATTTAGGAATCTCGAGCTCATTCAGTAGCCTCTAGGTTGCGAAGGCCGATGGAGGTCCTTCGTATCTTAGTTGGTTAAAGCACTAGTGTAGCGTACTGTAGGGTCGTGGGTTCGAGTCCTACCGAAGGGAAAGTGGTTACCTCCAATACATTTTCAATTCAAAATGTACATATTCACATATAAGTTTTCATAACATTGTAAATTAGTTTATGTAGTAAATGCATTAATTTATGAAGTATATGTATTGTAGTTCAGTAAGTCAGTTAAATTGTTGAGGCGTTCCGAAGTGGTGCATATATGCTTCTTTCGCCTACCGTTCTCGGAAAAGGCGGTTTTCCTCGTGTGATCTAGCCTTTCCCATTTTTTTTCCAAATGGAACTCGATTTCGTACCACTGCTTGAATCGAACTGGATGATGGTTGTATAACTGACAACAAATGATGCACATTGTTGTTTAAATGTTGGTTACTAGTCTTACTAACTACCCAGTACCCATGAAAGACAAAATTGTTTCAGCGCGGTATTCTATGTTACCAACTATTATCATATTTAATAAAAACAGAATCATCATACAGAGTGTAGTTACTTGTCTGTCATAGACAATATTCTCACTTTGGTATGATTAGGAGGTTGAAGTGCAATAATTCTGTAATTTGAATACTGTATTTTGGTTGTATTGTCTATTTTGCCATCGATATTTGTACAATGTTATCTCTAACATCCTTTGCTATTTTTTCTATTATTTAAAGAATAGGTTTTAGGTTATAGTTGATTGAGGTTGCAAATTGCATATTTGATGATAATTTATTTGGATGTAATCAGGAGGAAATTCACGGTATATATGGTTGCATATTAGTGAGATATCCAACGCAAAAATCATTAAATTTGTAACTGCTATAACTTTCGATTCCCTAGATGAAAGATTTTGAAATTTTCATAGCAGACGCCTGGATATTATATCTTTCGAAAGGCGAGTTCAGAATGGATGGACATTTTTTTTCGTTAATAATGGCCACAGACACACCGTGTGCATGGTTTAGAAGTAATACATGCAAAAATTGTAAAAAACATTTTTTTATTTTCCTGGTAAATAGTTCGATAAGTACAACTCGTTAACAATAATACTGGGAAAATGGCGCATTCGGAACATTCTCAAAGTAGTTCACTGGCGCATATAAAGAAGGGTTTTTGTGGCCCGACGAACGACTTATCAGATGTTTAGTCTGCTGATGATCATCATAATTTAATCAGTGATTTTAAAACAGCATGCGATTCAGTGAAAATGAACAAACTACACCAGACAAAATGCAATAAAAGTACCCTCTGGGAAGTACCAAAGCGCAGTTTCTTTTTCATCTTAATAACTTGGACTGGTGAAAATCCAAGTAATTGAGAAATTCAAATTTTAATCTCATCCAGTGATTTATCATCACTGGGGAGACCTTTGAAGACGCCTTCGAACGATCGCTCAATTTTGTCGTCGTACATGAAGAATTTATGAAGGTTATTCAAGAATTCATTCCGAAAGCCAGAAAACTCGGCAAAAGATACCACAATTGGCGGAATCCGTCGTTTCTTCGCATGAATCGAATCACCTGGCCTAGAGGTAGATTCGATTTTCTCAAATTCGTCATTAATCAAATCAAACTGATTGCTCAGCTCGATAGGAGAAGAAATAATGTCAACGTTAGAGTTAGCAGCTTCCTTCTATTTTTCCGCGCTTTGGCAGGACGGTATTGAAACCTTGTTTCTTAGAAGGAAGTGGAGAATTCAGAGATTCCCCCTTCCTCTTGTTTTTGTTAATACTCATTGCTGAGCGTGAAGACGTGACATTCTAAGAGAGTTTTTCCCAGAACGGTGTCCTTGCAGGATTACCACCGCTTGTCTGAGTTTTACTTCCGCAAACGGATTCAACGTAAAACGAAGGCACGGGTCCAAGCAAAGATCGTAACGGGATCAGTAGGTACAAATAGCGCTTCGGGTAGTATTAAAAACTTCTTTCAGCAAAGAGAAAATAGAACCGCACAGCACGAAAGCACAATGCGGTCTGGACGACATCGACCTCGTTGAAATCTATTGCAAAGCAGTCACACTGAAGAGGATAGGCTGAACCATCAAATCTGAACCAAAGATGGTCGTGGCCAGAAGTAGTAATCCTCAAGCTTTTGTGATGAGACCCACCTGTTAGGTATATTGTTGTTGGAACTCTAAGCCTTGACACGACGGCTCCCGGCGAGAAACAAATTCTATTAGGATTACGATTGGAATCTTGGAACATGGAACTACAAGTCGCTAGGTTTCGATGTCACAAAAGAATTATTATTATTATTATTGCTCAACTAGCTGATCCAGCGAACTTTGTCTCGCCAGAAATTGAGCAATTTTCTGATACAGTTTTTTTTTTGCGTCCGCAATTTATCTAGAAAACAAATCGGTTCTTCAGAATGATCTCTCATTTTTTTACTACTTTGTATATACATACATATATAATTTGTATATACATATATGGCACGTAACTTTGAGAGGATGGAGGAAGCCTACATCAGACTGAAAAGCGAAGCTAAACGGATTGGACTAGTCATCAATACGTCGAAGACGAAGTACATGATAGAAAGAGGCTCAAGAGAGGTCAATGTAAGCCACCCACCACGAGTTTCTATCGGTGGTGACGAAATCGAGGTGGTTGAAGAATTCGTGTACTGGTGACCGCCGATAACGATACCAGCAGAGAAATTCGGAGGCGCATAGTGGCTGGAAATCGTACGTACTTTGGAATCCGCAAGACGCTCCGATCAAATAGAGTTCGCCGCCGTACCAAACTGACTATCTACAAAACGCTTATAAGACCGGTAGTTCTCTTTACGGACATGAGACCTGGACGATGCTCGTGGAGGACCAACGCGCACTGGGAGTTTTTGAAAGGAAAGTGTTGCGTACCATCTATGGTGGGGTGCAGATGGCGGACGGTACGTGAAGGAGGCGAATGAACCACGAGTTGCATCAGCTGTTGGGAGAACCATCCATCGTTCACACCGCGAAAATCGGAAGACTGCGGTGGGCCGGGCACGTAAATTTTTCACCGTAAATAGAACAAGAAATCGAATATAAATCAGCAAAAATTGAGCTGTCTATTTTTGTGTGATGCGCGGTCGTATAAATACCAACTTTGTTTTAAATATATATAAAAGAAAAGATTAAAGAAGTTTTCAGCCGGAGACTGGTTCGCCTCTTGTCACAAAAGATAGATTAATTACATTACCACTACTTAGAGGTCGTGGCGCTGCAGGAAATTTACTCGACAGGAGCTTCAGCGCATGTTTAGGTGAAAGCCAGTTAGCGCAATCTGCGAAATGCTCTTTCTTCAACTACAACAAACCAGCACGTGTACTGCCCATATGAAGGGAAAAAACCTGGCGACGAGATAGAATCGCTAAACGCACTGTTGGTAAGCATATGCGGTATTTCGAAAAATTTCGTTTTAGGTGGTTCGAAACGAAATTCCGCGGAATTTCGCAGAATTTGAGCATGGCGAAATCTGGTTTCTTGTTTTCGTTTCGTTTCGTAAAATTACAAATATTTCGCTAGAAAAAACTAGCTTTCAACGAAATTTAACGGAATTCCGCGGAATTTCGAAACTAATTCAGACTTAAATTATACTTTCTCGAACGATCGTGCATTTTTAAAAATTTGGCTGCGCCGCTGGACAAAATCATAAAACTGTTTTCAAATCTTAATGTTATGCATTTTTTTTATTGGCGCTTTCTAAGCCCATTCTGAGTCGACAAATACGTATTTAGTTTTCTTCTATAAAACGTCTTCAGTGTTTTGTTACATTTTTTTAAAACTTTATTGAAGTGATTTTTCTCATAATTAGAGTTCATCGATGCAGTGTTTTGTTAGAAATGTCCAACAAAAAACGACAGGTATCTTTAACTATTCTATCCTATTTTTTTAAAGTGATCCAACTCAATATTTAAGACATCAGGCTCAGAGTGTAAATTTTAGGCAGCCAAATAAAATATCCATGTAGAATTAGAAATTTTCCATAAAAAATAGGAAATTGCCAATAAAGAAATCAGGGTATGAGCAATAAATAAATATAAAATTTCCACAAATAATGCAAAATTTCCATGAACAATTGAGAATTTTCCACAAAACAAAAACAAATTAGCACTTTTAAAAGCAAAAATTGCAATTATAAAGGAAGAACTTTCCATAAAGAAATCAAAATGTTCCACGAAAAAAAAATTCCATAAATAATTCAATATTAGCAATAAACAATAACGAAATATCTCACAAAATTAATATGTATTTCCTCCAAAAAAAAAATAAAAAAAATTTCACAAAATAAATCAATAAACAACAAAGGAAAAGAAAATTTCATTAAGAAAAATACAAAATAAAGAGCAATAAAAAAAGAAAATTTCCATAAAAAAATACAAATATAAAAATTTTCCATGAACTTTGAACACTTTCAAAGAAGGGGTCATCTATGGTTTTAGCTCAGGCTCAGTTTTATTGCTTTTTCATATTTCTTATTTTTTTTATTTTTCATTGCATTTTTCTTGATTATTCTGTGGAAGTTGTTTTTAATATTTATGGAAAAAATATTTATTTTGTAGAAAGTTTTGTAATTGTTTATTACTATTATTGATTTTGTTCACGATACTCGTGTGCCGTCACTCGAAGGACTTGCTTCGCTAATCTAATTAGCCCCGAAAAGTTCCGCGATACAAAGCACTCCACCAAATGCACTAAATGTACTAAGTCTCGTCTGGGTCTTTGACGATTTTTCCACTGCACCGTATCACTCGAGCGCGCAAAGATAAAGTTGGCTATTTAGCTCAACACTTAGAATGATTTCGAAGTCATCAAACGACCAAAAAACAACCGACCGTACTTGCTATCGGTCGTGCGGGAGACTCTCTTACTCTTTATTTTTGTTGGCGGAGTATTAGACGAGTCATTGAAAAGGGTAGTGTAGGGTTGCGTTAGATGGGCAATAAAATTCAATTGAACTTAAAACTACTATTTACAGCTATGACTATTTCTAACAGATTCATTCATGGAAATTTTGTATTTTTTGTTGTTGAAAATTTTGATCTTCATGTAAAATTCTTCGTTTATGATTGCAATTTTTGCTTTTAAAAGTGCTAATTTGTTTTTGTTTTGTAGAAAGTTCATAATTGTTTGTGGAAATTTTGCATTATATGTGGAAATTTTATATTTATTTATTGCCCATACCCTGATTTCTTTATTGGAAATTTCCAATTTTTTTATGGAAAATTTCTAATTTATTAGGGGGAGTTTTTATTTTAGTCAATCATATACAGTAGCCGTTCGACATGTTAACTTTTCAGTTAGCGAATGACGTTCGACGTATATTAGACGTCAAACGGTTGTCAATCGACGTCAGATGAAATAAAAGTGCATCTGATTGTACAGCGCAATGCAGCTGTCATTGAGTTTGACATAGTTTTGAAGTTTAGTAGTCCGATAACTGCAAAACTGCTGCAACTATCGAATTGCAGTTAAAATCATTGTAGTTTAATGACTTGCAGTTATCGAACGTCTACTGTATGAATCAGATCAGTACATACAACTTTGTCAAAGAGGCAAAACCGTGGCGTGGATTCCTAGGGCCCTTGTGAAGTATTTTAGAGCGCCTCTTTCTTATTAAAGGCCGAATTCTTCACCTCTTAGGCCTCAAACCAGATTTAAGCGCATAACTAGGCCTTGAGAGCCACCACTAAGAAAATCATTATTATTAAACTAAGCACACTAATTTTGCATTACGGAAACGAGCCAGCCTAGGGCTGAAAGTCTCCTTAATAAAGACAAAAAAAATAAATCAATTTGGCATTAGATTGATTTGAAACACGGGTTTCGTCTTCGAGTTTTCAAAATAACTTGGTTTACAAGAAATATTTAGCTGCTTACCAACGTGGCTTCACATGAATTACCATTTCAACAAACCAACGATTCCTTTCCCGTGGCGCTCACGGATATGCGGTATTTTATAATAATGAGTGTCAAACTAATTTTCCTCTCCTAATCCTAAATTGACTGTAAGGGCGTGACCGACTCATATTATCCATAGCAGCTGTTTCTTACACTCCGAGCCTCCTATGAAAAGGTTGAATTTGGAAGGAAATGATATCCTTTTGTTACAAGTTTTTGTAGGAGAAAGGAAAAATTATATCTTCATACCTGGCAAACTTCTGCCGTAAAAACTTTGTGATCGCATTTCTGATAAATAATCTAAAATAGATATCTTTGTGCATTTTAGAAAGGTACAGATGATTCGTCTAGCCAGCAAATGTATGCTATTAACAATTCTCTATCTGCGTAAACGCCTGGCAGATGTCGATGTATAAATGAGTATCCCACTAGATAAAAAACAATATCTATGCATTCATTTTCTGGTCTTGAGTTAGCTCAATACCATAAACCACGCTGATAAGTCGATATGAAGTATGCTTCAGCTTGCTCACTTAATTTTATATGAAATAAGGTTTTAAACAGAATACAAAAAAAATCCCACAATTTCTATATTTTTATATCAGATTCAAATCAGATTCGGAAGCACACACTGCACGATGTATATCTTTGAAAGCGGTACAAATGCAAGGGTATTGCCTTATTGCCAGTGATTTATTATAGGCTGGTTCTTCTGTTACTATAACCCTATTGATCGCAAAACAGATATTTGGCTTTGAAAACATGAAATCAGAATTAATGTGAAATCAATTCAATAAAAAATCCGCAGAAAAAAAAAATTAAAGTTTCGTTTCGTTTCGTGAAATTTCGAATTAAATGGACCTCGTATCGTTTCGAAGTATCGAAAGTAAAACTATATTTCGTTTCGATTCGTTTCGAATTAACATAGACATTTAAAATTTCGTTTCGTTTCGTTTCGTTAGAAAAAAGTGTCTTATCGCATACCCTTACTGTTGGAGCCCAGCCAGACGTCAAAATCTTCATCGTTGACATGAAAGCACCGGACCAACAAGTCTACCAAAAAACGGAAAACCAAAACGACCACGTTCCGATCGACAGAAAATTCTTTCCGACATCTAGACTGGCCGCTTTTACCGCAGTGCGAATGTAGAACCTGACCTCTACCTCGTTGCAGTATGCAGTACGCTGCAATTTGTTCAACTTTTACCGAAATTCGCACAGCCAAGCTCCAGCAAACATGTTTTTTGCCGAGATTTCTGTCAAGGTCTCTGAAAATCAGCAAATAATTTGCTGAAAATAAGCTAACAAACGTTATTTTTGCTGGGATATCAGTTTTTATTTAGCTGGGCACGCGGCTTTGCGGTTCCCCCATTTGCAGGCATTTGAAAATGACAGATTTTTTCAAGAAAAAACAGTGATATCTTTGCAATTCACAAATGTATTCACTCGGTTTAGTAACCAAGACGTGAATTTTTTATGCTCTGAAACAGCAGTTATAAACCTTTTTCTTAAAAGTTACCCCTTCTGGCTTTTACCTTCATCGAAATAATCCCCTATGTTTTAGCTGTAAATGAAAATATGATATATGTATAAAAAAATTAGGTACATGGCTCTCAAAAAAGTTGTTTGAAATGTTCGCTATTCCGAGAACCTTTCCAATTCAAATTAAATTTATACGTCAAGCATCCTATAAGCCTTTGAGAATACTGTGGGCTTCCTAATTTTTAAAAAGGGGCTTACGAGCCTCTTAAAAAGAGGTGCCCGAGCCTTTTGAAATTGAGATTGTGACCCTCTTGAAAAAAAGTTTTCGAGCTTCTTGAAAGAAAGCTTCCGAGTTTCTTGAAGGACTATTTCAAGGATCTTGAAAGAAGATTTTCAAGCCTCTTAAAAGAAAGGAGTCTTCCGAGCCTCTTGAAAGGAGGCTTCCGAGCCTCTTGAAAGGAGGCTTCCGAGCCTCTTGAAAGGAGGCTTCCGAGCCTCTTGAAAGGAGGCTTCCGAGCCTCTTGAAAGGAGGCTTCTGAGCCTCTTGAAGGAAGGCTTCCGAGCCTCTTGAAAGGAGGCTTCCGAGCCTCTTGAAAGGAGGCTTGAGCCTCTTGAAAGGAGGCTTCTGAGCCTCTTGAAGGAGGCTTCTGAGCCTCTTGAAAGGAGGCTTCTGAGCCTCTTGAAAGGAGGCTTCTGAGCCTCTTGAAAGGAGGCTTGAGCCTCTTGAAAGGAGGCTGAGCCTCTTGAAAGGAGGCTTGAGGCCTCTTGAAAGGAGGCTGAGGCCTCTTGAAATGAGGCTTCTGAGCCTCTTGAAAGGAGGCCTGAGCCTCTTGAAGGAGGCTTCTGAGCCTCTTGAAAGGAGGCTTCTGAGCCTCTTGAAAGGAGGCTTCTGAGCCTCTTGAAAGGAGGCTTGAGCCTCTTGAAAGGAGGCTTCTGAGCCTCTTGAAAGAGGCTGAGCCTCTTGAAAGGAGGCTTCTGAGCCTCTTGAAAGGAGGCTTGAGCCTCTTGAAAGAGGCTTCTGAGCCTCTTGAAAGAGGCTTGAGCCTCTTGAAAGGAGGCTGGAGCCTCTTGAAAGGAGGCCTGAGCCTCTTGAAAGGAGGCTTTGAGCCTCTTGAAAGGAGGCTTCTGAGCCTCTTGAAAGGAGGCTTCTGAGCCTCTTGAAAGGAGGCTTCTGAGCCTCTTGAAAGGAGGCTGAGCCTCTTGAAAGGAGGCTTGAGCCTCTTGAAAGGAGGCTTCTGAGCCTCTTGAAAGGAGGCTTCTGAGCCTCTTGAAAGGAGGCTCTGAGCCTCTTGAAAGGAGGCTTCTGAGCCTCTTGAAAGGAGGCTTCTGAGCCTCTTGAAAGGAGGCTTCTGAGCCTCTTGACACTAGGGCTTCTGAGCCTCTTGACAGGCGGCTTCTGAGCCTCTTGAAAGGAGGCCTGAGGCCTCTTGACAGGAGGCTTCCGAGCCTCTTGACAGGAGGCTTCCGAGCCTCTTGACAGGCGGCTTCCGAGCCTCTTGACAGGAGGCTTCCGAGCCTCTTGACAGGAGGCTTCCGAGCCTCTTGACAGGAGGCTTCCGAGCCTCTTGACAGGAGGCTTCCGAGCCTCTTGACAGGAGGCTTCCGAGCCTCTTGACAGGAGGCTTCCGCGCCTCTTGACAGGAGGCTTCCGCGCCTCTTGACAGGAGGCTTCCGCGCCTCTTGACAGGAGGCTTCCGCGCCTCTTGACAGGAGGCTTCCGAGCCTCTTGACAGGAGGCTTCCGAGCCTCTTGACAGGAGGCTTCCGAGCCTCTTGACAGGAGGCTTCCGAGCCTCTTGAAAGGAGGCCTCCGAGCCTCTTGAAAGGAGGCTTCCGAGCCTCTTGAAAGGAGGCTTCCGAGCCTCTTGAAAGGAGGCTTCCGAGCCTCTTGAAAGGAGGCTTCCGAGCCTCTTGAAAGTAAGCTTCCGAGCCTCTTGAATGCAGGGAGAAGAAAATGTAGAAGAATCAACCTTATTCTGCTTCATATCAGCAATATGTTTGCTCTGAGTTGTGAATAACAGTTTTTTTTGTTGTTAAAACCACAAAAAGGGTTGAATCTATCATACGCGATAGTTGATTTAACCCTCGTATATATTTGTTTCAATTATGCTTTCAAGCTGTCACTGTTAAACATCAGAAAACAATTATATTCATGATTCTTATTACTCTCGAAAATGCGGCGAAATTGCCTTATGGACAATACGATGACCATTAGCGTAAATAAAGGGAAGGGCCTTCCCTCTCCCAGACCTACTTGTGATCCCCACCCTTCAGCTCTCATTTAGAAAAATAATTCTAACTTGGTCAATTTTAGTTTACATATTACCTACATATTTCTTAATTTTGATTTTGAATATTTTTTACGCGTTGATTTATTGCTTTATATTTTTAGGAACAAAGAAAAAGAAACAGACTGAGTGTCGGAAACTTCAAATGGCATGCACTGTACGAATCCTTTTGATTTTTCTTGTTATCAAGAATATTCAAGAAATCTAATCAAAGGTTACATATTCTCGTTGATTTTAATAATCAACAATACACACCGAAAAAATAAAACAACATTTTTTACCGTGCAATAAGTGATTTGACGTTTGTAAGTGTTGGTTGGTTGGCTCCTCCAACCCATCACCAGAGGGCCAGAAGCACCATCGTCGAGCAGCCATGAAGGGGTGGCGTAATTGGGTTGATGGAATGATGCGAGGTGACTGACCTGAAAAAGGAGGTCATGACCCTAGAATGCGGGAAACAAGCCTAAAACCGGTCACTTATCCAACGCAATTCGAAGTGAACGGAATAAAGTTTTAAAGCTAGCGAAAGCTACCGAATTAGAAGAAGTTGAAGTGAGAGAGTTTGTGGAAGAAGACCAGGCGTAGAGGACGTCAGGTAACTTAAAGTGGCTGCTTCCGGAGACAGAAGCTGATCCCAGCATTTTCTCCTTCCCAGAACCCCGCCGTTTTATGGTTAAACCCTTGGTTAAACCCCATCGAGAACCGCGATCGTACCCAGGTTCCATTGTCGGCCTGATTCGGCATTGTTCCGCCGGTAGCCGTTCGGCCATCTTATTGGTCGTTTTGGACCGCGGCAAGGAGCGAGGGAAATCCCCAAGCCACCCCGGAGCTACCACCGGTAAGCCGCAGCCGAGTCGTCGGCAACAGAAGGAGGAAAGTGTCAGCTACGGACGCGACGCTACGGAGGCCGTTGAAGGGTGAAGGAAGTAAGGATTCCGTACCGAGGAGGAAGAAAGCCGCCGTCGCCGGCGTGAATGCCTTTGCATCGAAGGTTGAAGACAAGGAAGGACGGAAGGAGAGCTAGGCAGAGGATGAGGAAGGACAGGAGTTGAAAAAGGAAGAAGTGAAGTGGTGGAGTGCTGCCAGGAAGAGGGGCCCCGAGGAAGCCAGGTGAGCTGAACTTAAGAAAGTGAAAGAGTGGAGAAAATAAAGTGTCGCATTGTGAAGCTCTGTGGTTTTCCCTACATTTTGATTGCGAGAGTTCCCTGCCTGCGAGTAGCTTGAGGTGAGCGTGCCGACCCTGAGGCCATTGATTCAGGGAGTCTCAGCATAGCACAGGCCTTACTTACCCAATAATTGCACGTTTGCGGAACAGCTTTCCGACAGTCGACCGTCGGACCTCGGTTCGATTTTTTCAATCTTCTCGCAATATATCACATCTAATGACCATTCAGCAAAGTATCGAAGTTGTTGTTGCAAAATGTAAAGTCCAAGTATAGTAACCAAATTGAGGTGGACCCCTGGCAACACTTTCTCCATTTCTAAACTAAAATCAATGCCACTGTTAATTCCGTCGCAGGCTTCATAAAATTAATTTGTTCTGCATTTGTTTGACTTGTTTCCTGGTCGAAGAAACCGATATTTTAGTGAATGTTCAATGGGATCAGTTTGTTGAAGAAGGTAGGCCTTACAATGCGTTACTTTTCAAATCGTGCTTTGCTAACGTGTTCGTTAAAAATTTGAGAATGTATACACAATACGTTCATGTCGAAGTTGTGAATTAATTTTCGAGTCATTTGCAAGGTATGTCGAAAAACAGTTGATTAAATTCCTATGAAGCTTTTTGTTTTAGCGACCGTCGACGGAACAGAGTCAAGCTACAGAACATATCGAATTATAGAATATCGAGTAAGAAAGAGTTCACTGTATTTGAGTGAAAATAAAATTGGGATAGAAGACTAAGATTAAGACTGGGATCAAATTTTTATTCACTTCTCTAATTATATCATTTCAAATTTCATCAAATTTCGGTAGATTTATAATCAAGGAAACGCCTTATGCTTAAACTTTTCGCTGTTCGTACGCACCCTTTGACATTTTCATTGAAACCTGTTTGCCTTCAATGACTTTCTTCATCTCCTGCATAAGACCGATCAGTGCAGTGGTCATCAAGTCCAACCAGTAGATTTCATTCTCCTTGACCAGACAGGACGATTCGAGCTTCTGCTGTGTATCATTCCAAGACCTGTGGAACTCCACTTGCTGATAATGGGTGGCGTTAAGCTTCGTGGCGACATACGACGTGTTCTGAATGGAACGCTTCTGACGGCCGCCGCCCATGAAGCGTTCAAACACACCTGCAGCAAACATATTTGGGTTCGCTAAGTTTATTGAACAAGAATATGAATGAATGTTTCATAAAACTCCTACCTTTCAATGGAGCAAGAAATTGTTTCATCATTCCAGTGGAATCCTTTTCCGCTATGGAGTGCAGCACCTGGGATGCAGTGGTAAGGAGATTTTCGAAAAACTCCTTATTCATTGGTTCGGCGGAAACCATCGTCTGAAAGTTGAGCAATTCGAATATTAAATCAAACCCCGAACAGCCGAATTGGTGAAAACTTGATGTTCAGAATTGCTTACATACCATCGATAGTAGAACAACCATAATGCTAACCGTAAATTTCGACATCTTAGCGGAAAAAACCCAGACCTAGTTCGAATCCACCAAAATGCACTGAACTTGAATTCATATTAGCATATTCTAGTTTTTATACTGCCTTCCCTCGCCAAATCCAAACATCATCTATAAATGGTAGCTATTAAATCAATCTGATAATACCGTTCTTTGCAATAAATAAATATTACCTGATTTGAATCATGGTTTACAAATTGCACACTAACCTACTGAGCCAGCAATTTAAAACAAGAATACAGATTCAATGGGCTTTAAAGGTTTTTTCGGAACAAAAAAAGACGAGAACAGAAAAAAAATCTATGAAAATGGAATTAATGGAACTGGGATGCGACAGTCAGCAGTACGCAATGGGGTTTTTGCGAATGTTCGAATATTTAATACAATCGGCGTCCAGGCGTCTCGTTTGTACACGCTTGTCCAGACACTTTTTCATCGTCGAAGCAATGGGGAGAAGTGTAGTAGCGGTGATGTTGTAGGGGATTTATTTTCAAAAACTTCAATCCCGGCTATAAACTTTCAGTATTTGAAAATATTACTGAATATATAAGCAAGCAATAAAATAGTTTTAAATTACTTCAAAAATAATATCTTTCGAAGAAGGAGTCTACAAAATGCTCAAATTTACTGCTTTTACAAATAGATCATTTTTATTGCTATTTTCTAAAGTCTTCATGGGAAATTTTGTTTTTTTTTATGATGGAAGAAATAGGGGTCGTTTGGTCGAAAGCCATTTGGCCGAATGTCACTAGGCCGAAAGTTGTTTGGCCGAACAAAGGGTCGTTTGGCCGAAAGGGTCATATGGCCGAAATGGTCGTTTGGCTGAAAGGGTCGTTTGACTGAAAAGGTCATTAGGCCGAAAGGGTCGTTTGGCCGGAAGGGTCTTTGACCAAATGGTCATTTGGCCGAAAGGGTCATTTGGCTGAATAGGACATTTGGCCGAATGAGACATTTGGCCAAATAAGACATTTGGCCGAATAATACATTTGGCCGAATAGGTCATTTGAAAAGTGGGAAATGAGGAGTGAGAAGTGATACGTCTCACTTCTCACTGTAAAAAAGGAGCGCAAAGTGAGTAGTGAGACGTCTCACTACCCACTTCGCACTACTAACTTTTCACAGTGAGAAGTGAGAAATGAGGAGTGAGAAGTGAGACGTCTCACTACATACTTCTCACTGTAAAAAGTGAGAAGTGCGAAGTGGATAGTGAGACGTCTCACTACTCATTTCGCGGTTCTCACTTTTCACAGTGAGAAGAGAAAAATGAAGTGTGAGAAGTGAGACGTCTCTCTTCTCATTCCAAAATTCTCACTTTTCAAATGACCTATTCGGCAAAATTACCCTTTCGGCTAGACGACCCTTTCAACCAAACGACCCTTTTGGCCTAATGACCCTTTCGTCCAGATAGGTTTCGGCCTAATGGGTCGTTTGGCCTAGTGGCATTTGGTCAAATAGCTTTCGGCCAAACGACCCTTCCCTGAAGAAATAGTATCATTTTGTGTGAAATTTATTCACGACCTTGCAGATATGCAAGGAAACAATGACCAAGCGTACTTGCCTTGGGAAAAACATATTTTTCAACATCTCCAATAGCATTTCCTCATTTCCCTCAATCAGGATCCATCTAGTTTCAGTCTCCGCCTTAGAGCGTTGAGCATCCGGCCGTCCGTCGGCCCTATCTGCCTTGTCGAGAGACAGCCCTTTCGAGACAACAGATTGCTATTAGCAAATCATATATGCGACAGCCTGCCCATTGCATCCCGATCCAAAGGTTTCCAAGTAACTCTATTCTTTGATCAATCCCAGCACACACTTTGCCTTAGTGGATCGTGGCAATAGAGGCGGGTGTAGCCCACCTCATACCACTTCTGTGGCTTGACCACAAGTTAGATGTTAGGGTATTGAACAAAGCTTTTCTGGCATTGTCAGATTTTCTTGCTGCGTTTTCATCTTTTGGATAACTGGTCCTTATCCAGGATCAGATCACCGAGCACCGGTTGATGCTCAAAACATTACTATTGCCAAAATGAAAGACGAAAAACAATACCACATTTCTTACAGAGTAAAATTTGAAAGTAAAAAAAAAATCGATCTTTTATTTTTTCCACGCTTTGAGTTCAACCAAAACGTACAAATGATCCACTTTCGGAGATGACTTCTCTTGATTATCATCGCACAATTTAGCCAAATGAACACCTTTCAACAACCAATGGATCTGATAAATGCTACAGCAAATTATCTGATTCAGCTTGTAAACTATAAAACCGCTAGCTCTGTCATTAGTTCCGATAGTTTTTTTCAGTCGGTGTTTGTTAAATTGGTAACCTTCCGCAAAATGTTTAAGCTTCCGTTTCTAGTGATCGCATTGGGATCGGTCCTCTGCATGGTAAGATACAATACTAGAGCTGGGCGATTAGGCTACCGTAGGTTAACGCGATCTGTGAAGAGTTCCATTTCAGCGGAGCCCAACAAAATTCAGGAGGCGTTGAGTAAAATACCCCTCATGGTAGATGGAGTGATGAAGAAGATAGGCGGCGGAGGCGCTGGAGCAGCAGTTTCTCAGATTGCAGGTAATTTGGAAAACTTTCATTACGATTCCTAATTTCTCTAGAATATTAATCGCTTAATTCTCAGAAATGGGCAAAAAATTCCTTGGAAAACTAGGAAAAAATAGAAGCCGACGATCCGTGCGATCCAGGTATGTGGAAACCAGTATGAACGATAAGGAATACCAATCGGTGGACGTGAGACACAAATCGGACGATGACGCACCCCAGAAGCTCCAACAACAAGTAGAATCAGTTTGCCTGGTAAAGGACAACGAGATCTACTGGTTGGATATGGTTGCAGCAGCAGCGATACACGTTATGCAGGAAATGAGGAAGGTTCTACATGGAAAATTGGTTGCATATCAAATGCCAAACAATTTGTATAATCGAACGACGCCAGCCAACTAAGAAGTGTTAAGGAACACTATTGAAAAAAAGAAGAAAATGAAAATATATCTTGTTTTTCCACATATAGATTAATTTTTTTTTTAATTTTTGCATAATCATAGTCTAAATTAGCTGCTTCTGAAATAAAGTAAAGAGTGCATCTGTGATGATGTCTTTCTCGCTCATTGTGAAATGTACAGAAAAAAAGTACTTTGGAGAGGTCAAAATTGCACAAATATAGAGCAACTAATGGTTTTTGACTGTCATATAGACTTCAATATTTGGAATAATCCTTCTTCTTCTTTGAACTTCAAAATTCTTGAAATAATTTTTTTTTTTTTTTTACTAATTTTATTTGCTAAATATCATCTAATACATGCATTCATCTCTTAGACTAGGTGTTCCGTGTTTTCTTAACACTATCATCCTTATTTGATATGTTACTTTTTAGTTATTATTAATACATTTCAATTGCCTTTGGCAGTTAGGATTTTTCCTCTGGTTTAATTGAACCATGTAGGAATTACAATGTTTTTAACTTAAACTAAACCTAACCTAATTTATACTAAGGGTACAAGGAGCTAATCGTTGCAATAGAAGATTGCAACGATTTTTGTCTAAAATTGGAAATTATTTTGTTAGACATTTGTTGCAATGTCTCAATATTAGAAATTCTATGAAGTTCATTGGTACTATACCACGGAGGCAACTTCAGAATCATTTTCAAAATTTTATTTTGAATCCTCTGAAGTGCCTTCTTTCTGGTATTGCAGCAACTAGTCCATATTGGCACAGCATACAACATGGCAGGTCTAAAAATTTGTTTGTAAATCAAAAGTTTGTTCTTAAGACAAAGTTTTGATTTTCTGTTTATAAGTGGATATAGACACTTAATATATTTGTTACATTTGGCTTGAAGGCCTTCAATGTGATTTTTAAAAGTTAATTTTTGGTCCAGCAGAAGTCCTAAATATTTGGCTTCGCTAGACCAATTAATTGGAACCCCATTCATAGTGACAATATGTCTGCTAGAAGGTTTCAAATAAGAAGCTCTCGGCTTATGTGGGAAAATTATAAGCTGAGTTTTGGAAGCATTCGGGGAAATTTTCCATTTTTGCAAGTAAGTGGAGAAAATATCCAAACTTTTTTGCAATCTACTACAAATGACACGAAGGCTTCGCCCTTTGGCTGAGAGGCCCGTGTCATCTGCAAACAAAGATTTTTGACACCCTGGTGATAAATCAGGTAAGTCAGAAGTAAAAATGTTATACAATATGGGCCCCAGTATGCTGCCTTGGGGCACACCAGCCCTTACAGGTAATCTATCAGATTTGGAATTCTGATAGTTTACCTGCAGTGAGCGATCTGATAAATAATTTTGGATCAGTTTAATAATGTACAAAGGAAAATTAAAATTCATCAATTTTACAATCAAACCTTCATGCCAAACACTGTCAAATGCTTTCTCTATATCAAGAAGAGCCACTCCAGTCAAATATCCGTCAGATTTGTTGAGCCGAATTAAGTTCGTAACTCTTAATAACTGATGAGTGGTTGAATGCCCATGGCGAAAACCAAATTGCTCATCAGCAAAAATAGAATTGTCATTACTATGAGACATCATTCTCTTTAAAATAATCTTTTCAAACAGTTTGCTTATTGAAGAAAGCAAACTGATTGGGCGATAACTAGTAGCCTCTGCTGGACTTTTGTACAGCTTCAAAATTGGAACAACTTTGGCGTTTTCCATTTATCTGGAAAGTATGCCAATTGAAAACATTTGTTAAATAAATTAACCAAAAAGGATAAAGAGCTCTCAGGAAGTTTTTGATAAGTATGTAGAAAATACCATCATCACCCGGGCTTTCATATTTTTAAATTTTCTAGTAATAGATCTCACTTCATCCAAATTGGTTCCCAACGAAGGGTCAAAACATTCTCTTGATTGAGAATGTCTTCGATGCTCCGTGTAACCTGATCCTTATTTGAACTAGTGAGATCTAGATTAAAATTATAGGCACTCTCAAACCGCTGACCAAGTTTTTGAGCTTTTTTGCCATTTGTTAATTAAATTTAATTTCCCTCTTTAAGCGCTGGAATTGGCTTTTGAGGTTTTTTAAGAATTTTTGTTAATTTCCAAAAGGGTTTCGAACTGGGATCCAACTTCGAGACATTATTCTCAAAGTTGGTATTTCTCAGAATAGCGAAACGTTTTTTAATTTCATTTTGCAAATCTCGCCAAATAACTTTCAACGCGGGATTGCGAGTTCTTTGGTATTGCCTTCTTCTCACATTTTTAAGACGGATCAGTAGCTGAAGATCGTCGTCAATAATAATGGAGTTGAATTTAACTTCACATTTCGGAATTGCAATGCCTCTGGCTTCGACAATTAAATTTGTCGAAGATACGAGAGCATTATCAATATCACTTTTGGTATCGAGAGGAATATCAACATCAAAATTCCTATCGATATATGCTTTATATAAATCCCAATCAGCTCTATGATAATTAAAAGTAGAGCTGAATTGATTATAAATTGCTTCTTGTGAGATTTCAAATGTCACAGGAAGGTGATCAGAGTCAAAGTCAGTATGAGTTATCAATTGGCCACACAGCTGACTTGAATCCGTTAAAACTAAATCAATTGTAGAAGGATTTCGACTGGAAGAAAAACAAGTTGGTCCATTGGGATATTGAATAGTATAATATCCCGCAGAACAATCTTCAAATAAAATTTTGCCGTTGGAATTGCTTTGAGCATTATTCCATGAACGGTGTTTGGCATTGAAGTCACCAATTACGAAGAATTTTGATTTGTTGCGAGTCAGAATTTGAAGATCAGCTTTCAACAAATTCTTTTGCTGCGCATTGCATTGAAAAGGCAAGTAGGCTGCAATGAAGGAAAATTGGCCAAAATTTGTTTCAACAGAAACTCCCAAGGTTTCAAAAACTTTGGTTTCGAACGAAGAAAATAATTTATGTTTGATACGCCTATTGATGACAATGGCGACCCCACCACAGGCGCTGTCAAGACGATCATTTCTGTAGATAAAATAATTTGGATCTCTTTTAATGGAGAGTCCTGGTTTTAAATAAGTTTCTGTTATGATGGCAATATGCACATTATGAACTGTTAGGAAGTTGAATAATTCATCTTCCTTACCCTTTAGAGAGCGGGCATTCCAATTTAGAACTTTCACACATTTTTTTGGATCCATTGAAACGGAGTCCGTTAACAATTTTTTGTGTGTACTTTATACCAACCTGAACAGCTTCAGGAATGGTATTTGCTTTGAACATTGCATCAATCATGTGATGCAATTGTTCAGTTAAAAAATCAAAATCGGAAGCAGTCATGCTACCTGAATCGGCAACATGACCGTTATTTTCCGTTGGGACATGGGTATAAACCTCATTTTGAGAAGAGAAATTTTGTCTACCAGCAGCGATGTTTGCATACGTAGGTACATTCGAAAAATTGGAATTTACTGAAGTGCTTGCTACCCGTTGACGAGCGGCAAAATTTGTTTGTGAATTGTGGTGGGTATGAATTGCTCGACCGGTAACCGGTTTCGAAGTTTGAGCGTTTGAAAAATTTCTACCCGTCGAATCTGGGATCCGATTGGAATTTCCCGTCATCAATTTTGCACGGGAATTCAAAACTTTTTTGCGTGAAGGGCATTCCCAGAAATTGGATTTATGATTGCCCCCACAATTTGCGCACTTAAATTTATTGGAATCTTCTCTCACAGGACATGCGTCCTTGGCGTGAGAGGTTCCACCACAAATCATGCATTTAGCATCCATGTGACAATGTTTGGTTCTATGACCCCACTTCTGGCACTTACGGCACTGGGTGGGGTTTTGGAAATTTCCCCCAGGCCTGCGGAAATGTTCCCATGTAACACGGACATGGGACATAATACAGGCCTTTTCCAAACTTTTCATATTATTTAGTTCACTTTTGTTAAAATGAACTAAATAAAATTCTTGAGAAATGCCTCTCTGGGAAGTACCAAAGTGGGATTTCTTTTTCATCTTAATTACTTGGACTGGTGAAAATCCAAGTAATTGAGAAATTTCAATTTTAATCTCATCCAGTGATTTATCATCACTGGGGAGACCTTTCAAGACGACTTTGAACAATCGCTCGGTTTTGTCGTCGTATGTGAAGAATTTATGGCGCTTCTCAGTTAAATACTGAAGAAGACGTTTGCGATCGTCAAAGGATCCCGGCAAAACGCGGCAGTCACCCTTCCTAGCAATCTGAAATGAAACCTTGATCCGAAGGTTACTCAAAATCTCATTCCGAAAGCCAGAAAACTCGGCAACAGATACCACAATTGGCGGAATCCTTTGTTTCTTCGCATGAATCGAATCACCTGGGCTAAAGGTAGATTCGATTTGCTCAATTTCATCATTAATCAAATCGAACTGATTGCTCAGTTCGATAGGAGAAGAAACAATGTCAACATTAGATTTAGAAGGAATATCTGAAGTCTCCAGCTTCCTTCTATTTTTACCGCGCTTGGGCAGGACGGTCTTGAAACCTTGTTTCTTTGAAGGAAGTGGAGAATTCAGAGACTCCCCCTTCCTCTTGTTTTTGTTAATACTCATTGCTGAGCGTGGAGACGTGACCTTCTAAGGGTTTTTTTTTCTCAGAACGGTGTCCCTGCAGGATTACCACCGCTTGTCGGAATTTTACTTCCGCAAACGGGTCCAACGTAAAACGAAGGCACGGGTCCTTGCAAAGATCGTAACGGGATCAGTGGGTACAAATAGCGCTAAGAAGCACTGTTGAAATTAAAATAGCTTCGGGTAGTATTAAAAACTTCCTTCCGCAAAGAGAGAAAGAACCGCACAGCACGAAAGCACGATGCGGTCTGATTCTTGAAATAATTCTTATAAGCAACAGGCGATGAAAAGACATAATCAAGCCTAAATGCGTCCATTTTTTAAAGAATAGAAACTAATATCTAAATATCTTGGCTGTGTATATGCACAGCACATGTTTCGAAATGGACAAATTGATATGAAATTTGCGAAAAAGAATCCACGTGTCTTGGAGGGACTCGATTGGACAAATCAAGACAAAATTTTCAAAACGACTTATCTGCTTTTGTAAACAAAAATTCAAACGACAATTTGACGAATCTGATAGCTCTCCCACGCAAACCAACACCACCAACAGGTAGCTGAAGGTTTCCGCTACCTGTTCATGGTGTTGGTTTGCGTGGAAGAGCTATCGCATTCGTCAAATCGTCGTTTGAATCATTGTTTACAAAAGCAGATAAGTCGTTTTGAAAATTTTGTCTTGAAATCAAGCATCCGAAATATATTCAATTTGCAAAAAAGGGCTATATGCGGTGGAGGTTTGTACTCGGATTCTGATGGCTTTTCCGCAAACGTGACCTTTAAGTGATCTTGTTGTGTAGGGATTATCACGCCTATCTAGAGAGCAGTGTTGGTAAAAAATCAATATCTCAAAACTTATGGACGATTCAAATAAAGCGTGAGTTGAACGCACCCAACTCAGCATCTAAAAACTCATGGATGAGTTGAATCATCCATTTGAATCATCGTAGGTTTTCTTTTGTTCTCCTTCGTTAAAAACAGTAAATAACCATTCATCGCATAGAACAATGGATACTCTTTCATGTATAAGCAATAAAGTATAAGTATAAGTTTTTAAACCGAAATGATTTTTTGGCAAATGAGTGAAATGATGCGTTTTAGCATGAAAAATTCAAGCGTGATGCGTTCTTTTAAAATCGCAGACGATTTCGTTCGCACGGGAGGGCTCGTTGATTGAGATTTATGAGTGATTTTACCAGCACTGCTAGAGAGTAGGAGGTTGAGGGTTCAAATCCCCCCATAACACGTGGATTCT
The DNA here is from genome assembly GCF_024139115.2 of Armigeres subalbatus. Lineage (NCBI taxonomy): Eukaryota > Metazoa > Arthropoda > Insecta > Diptera > Culicidae > Armigeres > Armigeres subalbatus. The sequence continues at coordinate 296,457,422 of NC_085141.1, forward strand.
TTTTCACAAATTTCATACTAATTTGTCCATTTCAAAGCATTTGCTGTGCATATGCACAGCCAAGATATTTAACAAAAAAAAATTCATCTCGTGAAAGCTTGAATAATGTCAATCAATCATCGATAGCTGATATCAGTGATCATTATTTGCTTTGCATTGAGTACAAATATAAACTGTCTAAAATGCAATTAATTGCGTATTTTTCTGCAACCTGGCTGAACGAAAACCATTAAATATCTTGGCTGAGCATATGCACAGTACATGTTTCGAAATGGACAAATTGATATGAAATTTGCGAAAAAAAATCCACGTGTCTTGGAGGGACTTGAATCCTCAACCTCCTACTCTCTCGCAAACGTGACCTTTGAGTGGTCTTGTTGTTTAAGGGTTATCACGCCTATCTAGAGAGTAGGAGGTTGAGGGTTTAAGTCCCTCCAAAACACGGTGATTCTTTTTCGCAAATTTCATATCAATTTGTCCATTTCGAAACATGTGCTGTGCACAGCCAAGATATAATTAACAAAAAATTTCCAGAATGAATTCTGATATATATTGGACCCGAGATTATTACAAGATTGATTACAACTCTTCTTTATCAGATCAATATGTAGATTTTTTCACTAATGCGGATGAATAACTTTGATATTTCAATGACATATGCCATGTGGCCGAAAGTCATGCGGCCGAATAGGTCATTTGGCCTTTCGCCAAATAGGTCATTCGGCCGTGTATGTCATTTTGAGAAATAGGTCATTTGACGTCTTACTTCTCACTTCTCAATCATCATTTCTCACTTCTCACTGCAAAAGTGAGAAATAAAAAGTTTGAAATGATGAGTGAGAAGAGAGGTGTCTCCATTCTTACTTCAATCTTCCCACTTCTCACTTGTCACTGTGAAAAGTGAGTAGACGTCTCACTTTTCACTTCGTTATACTCACTTTTCACAAAGACTTCACTTTTCACTACTTACTTCACTTTTCACTACTCACTTCACTCTTCTAAATTTCACAATGAGAATTAAAAAGTGAGACGTTTCACTTCTCACTTATCATTTCTCACTTCTCACTGTGAATAGTGAATATTACTTTTCACAGTATGAATTAAGAAGGCGTCTCACTTCTCACTTCGTAGTACTCACTTTTCACAGTGAGAAGTGAGAATTAACTAGAGAGAAGCGAGTTGTTTCACTTCTCACTTCTCACTGTGAATAGTGAGTAGTGCGAAGTGAGAAGTGAGACGTCTCACTACTCACTTCACACTTCTCACTATTCACAGTGAAAAGTGAGAAGTGAGAAATGAGAAGTTGGAAGTGAGACGTCTTACTTCTCAGTTTTTATTTCTCACTCATCACAGCTCACTGTGAAAAGTGGGAAGAGAGACGTCTCTCTTCGCAGTGTGAAGTGGGAAATGATGATTGAGAAGCGAGACGTCGAATGACCTATTAGGCCAAATGACATTTTCAGCCGATCGACCTATTTGGCCAAATGACCTATTCGGCCAAACGACCTATTCGGCCAAATGACATATTGAGCCAAATAATATATTCGGTCAAATGACTTTTGGCCTAATGGACTGTTCGGCCAAACTACTTTCAGCCTCGGCCGAATGGCTTTTGGTCGAACGGCCTTTCTCCAAAAAATCCCTCTTCTGCGCAACCAACTTTGCACTCTATCAAAAGCAATGTTATCAAAACAATTGAATAAGTATCTCACCGCTCATAAACTGCATTGCCCATTCCAGTCGGGCTACAGGAAAACATGCAGCACGGTTACTGCTTTTATCAAAATCGAGAATTATATTGAAGAAGCTCTGAACAAGAAAAAGATTACAATTATGGCTCTTCTGGATTTTAGTAAAGCGTTTGATTCCATTGATCATCGATTACTGTGCAATAAGTTAAAACATAATTTTATGTTAGACCATTTATCTGTAAATTCAATTCCCACCTATTTGTCAAACCGAAAACAATTTGTAGAATGCAACAACAAGCAATCTCAGCTGATCCCTGTTCTCAAGGATCGATCCTTGGTCTACTTCTATTTTCATTGTATACTAGCGACGAACTTCGTTTCGCCTAAAATTGATTTATTCACTGATTAGTTCTTGAGTTTTGCAGAAATTTGTTTTTTATTTGTATGGGAGCCCCCCTTTCCAGAAAAGGGAGTAGTTTCGAACCACCACAGAAACATATCTCCCTTCCAAAATCTCCACATGCGAGATTTGGTTCCATTTGCTTGATTAATTTTCGAGTTATGAAGAAATTAGTGTTTCATTTGTATTGGATTTCCTCTTTCCAAAGCGGGGAGGGGTCTCGAACCATCTTAAGAACGCTTCCCGGCCCTCACCCCGGCCCCATAAACCTCTGCATACAAATTTTAACGTCGATCGGTTCAGTAGTTTCCAAGTCTATAAGGTTCAGACAAAAGATATTTGAGTTACCAGATAAACATTGTCGCTGCCGTCGCTGTCCGGAACATCTTTTGCTGGCGAGGATAGGGGATCCAAATGTCAATGAAGGAAAAATACATACGATTTGACAGTAAAATAAATGGGGCCCTCCTTAGCCGTGCGGTAAGATGCGCGGCTACAAAGCAAGACCATGCTGAGGGTGGCTGGGTTCGATTCCCGGTACCGGTCTAGATAATTTTCGGCTTGGAAATTGTCTCGACTTCCCTGGGCATAAAAGTATCATCGTGCTAGCCTCATGATATACGTATGCAGAAATGATAACTTGGCTTAGAAACCTCGCGGTTAATAACTGTGGAAGTGCTTAATGAACACTAAGCTGCGAGGCGGCAATGTCCCAGTGGGGGATGTAATGCCAACGAAGAAGAAGAAGAAGAAGACACAGACTCTCTAAGAAATATAGTTTTCAACTTTACTGATGTATGACAGTCCTTAAATTATTGTTGTTATAGATACACAATCGATTTTTTAGAGTTCTGTCGAAAATCTACTTTTAAAATATTCGGGGAAAATTGACCCCCCTCCAAGAACTTGCTTTGATAAAATTAGAAAGGTGCCCTCAGATTTTTAAAATATTTTTGCTTCAAAATACGCGCAATTTTCGAATTGCTGTGCGTATACATGAACGATTTTTGTTTTTGAATTCGACAGCACATGCAATTTTAAAATTTGGGGAGACTTGATCCCCTTTCTATGATATCTACGCAATGAATATTTCTTTCCTGTCAACCCTTCATCAAATCTGTCAAATCTACTGAAAATTAGAAGCCTGCGATCATTGTATTGAGAATTTTTGTATGGGGGATCAAATGTCCCCATATTGAGGAAATAACTTCAAATCCAAATTTCCTAAACCTTCGATGGAATAATGGCATTTTCATCAGTGCAAATAATTAAGCAGATTTATGGCTTTATGCTGTGAAAAAACGAAAGCATTTGGTCATTGTTATGAAAAGTTATTCAAATTTTGCGTGGTCAATAAATTTTTTTTTGGGAAGGTCAAAACATACAAACCGCCCTGCAGAATAAATAAGATTGTCAATTCAAAAAATAACTCGCCACATAAAGGTCATTTATCTAGAGGATCTATACTAAAAATACGCTAGAACAAAACTACTTTAGTTCTCGATAAAACAGGGTGTAATCAAGTCTACCCGGGGATCAAGTCTACCCACCTTCCCCTATATAGATTAATGATTTGCCATTATCTCTATCGCACTGCAAATTTCATTTATATGCAGATGATTGTCAATAATATAGTGGCATGGTAATCGTCTGCACACCGTATCGAATGACAACGGCCAACGATGCATAAACTTCGCAGCCTCCCGCGGAATGGTAGTCCGAAGCACCTTCTTTCCCTGCAAAAATATCCATAAGGCCACATGGAGATCACCTAACCAAGAAACGGAAAACCAAATTTACCACGTTCTAATCGACGGTACATTCTTCTCCGACATCACGAACGTCCGCACTTACTGCAGTGCGAATATTGAATCCGACCACTACCTCGTTGCAGTATGCCTGCGCTCAAAACTCTCGACGGTGATCAACACGCGTCGAAGTCGGACGCCGCGGCTTAACATTGGGCGGCTACAAGACGGCCCAAGAATAAGCGCAGCAGCTAGAAGTGGCACTCCCAACGGAAGAGCAGCTAGGCGCAGCGTCTCTTGGAGATGGCAGGAGAGATATTCGATCAGCCATTGGTAGCACCGCAACCGCTGCACCTGGCACGGTTCCTCCGGATCAGAGAAACGACTGGTATGACGGCGAATGTGAGCAGTTAGTAGAAGAGAAGAATGCAGCATGGGCGAGATTGCTGCAACACCGCACGAGGGCGAACGAGGCGCGATATAAACGGGCGCGGAACAGACAAAACTCGATTTTCCGGAGGAAAAGGCATCAGCAGGAAGATCGTGACCGTGAAGAGACGGAGCAACAGTACCGAGCTAATAACACACGAAAGCTCTATGAGAAGTTGAACCGTTCACGTAAGGGCCACGTGCCACAGCCTGATATGTGTAAGGACATAAACGGGAACCGTCTCACGAACGAGCGTGAGGTAATCCAAAGGTGGCGGCAGCACCTGAATGGCGATGTGGCAGACGAATATGGCGGTATGGTGGTGGACCTGGGGAAACGCGCGCAGGACATAATTCTACAGGCTCCGGATCTCCAGGAAATCCAGGAGGAGATTGGCCGGCTGAAGAACAACAAAGCCCCTGGGGTTGACCAACTACCAGGAGAGATATTTAAACACGGTGGTGAGGAACTGGCTGGAGCGCTGCACTGGGTCATTACCAAGATTTGGAAGGAGGAAGTTTTGCCGCAGGAGTGGATGGAAGGTGTCGTGTGTCCCATCTACTAAAGGGCGATAAGCTGGATTGTAGTAACTACCGCGCAATCACATTGCTGAACGCCGCCTACAAGGTACTCTCCCAAATTTTATGCCGTCGACTAGCACCAATTGCAAGGGAGTTCGTGGGGCAGTACCAAGCGGGTTTTATGGGCCAACGCGCCATTCGCCAAGTACTGCAGAAATGCCACGAATACAACGTGCCCACACATCATCTATTTATCGACTTCAAAGCCGCATATGATACAATCAATCGGAACCAACTATGGCAACTAATGCACGAACACGGATTTCCGGATAAACTGACACGGTTGATCAAAGCGACGATGGATCGGGTGATGTGCGTAGTTCGAGTTTCAGGGGTATTCTCGAGTCTCTTCAAAACCCTCAGACGGTTACGGCAAGGTGATGTTTTTTTCGTGTCTGCTATTCAACATCGCTTTGGAAGGGGTAATACGAAGAGCAGGGATTAACACGAGTGGTACAATTTTCAATAAGTCCGTCCAGGTATTTGGCTTCGCCGACGACATAGATATTATGGCACGTAACTTTGAGAAGATGGAGGAAGCCTACATCACACTGAAGAGGGAAGCCAAGCGGATCGGACTAGTCATCAACACGTCGAAGACGAAGTACATGATAGGAAGAGGTTCAAGAGAAGACAATGTGAGCCACCCATCCGAGTTTGCATCGGTGGTGACAACATCAAGGTGGTAGAAGAATTTGTGTACTTGGGCTCACTGTTGACTGCCGAAAATGATACCAGCAGAGAAATTCGGAGACGCATAGTGGCTGGAAATCGTACGTACTTTGGACTCCGCAAGACGCTCCGATCGAATAAAGTTCGCCGCCGTACCAAACTGACAATCTACAAAACGCTCATTAGACCGGTAGTCCTCTACGGACATGAGACCTGGACGATGCTTGTGGAGGACCAACGCGCACTTGGAGTTTTCGAAATGACAGTGCTGCGTACCATCTATGGTGGGGTACAGATGGCGGACGGTACGTAGAGGAGGCGAATGAACCACGAGTTGCATCAGCTGTTGGGAGAACCATCCATCGTTCACACCGCGAAAACTGGACGACTGTGGTGGGCCGGGCACGTAGCCAGAATGTCGTGTAGCCATGGACCGAATCGAATGGAGAAGACTCTTATATACCACACAGGCCACTTCGGCCTTAGTCTGAATAAATAATAATAATAATGGTAATCGTTAGGGGAGACTGGGTAGACTTGATCCCCTTTTCTGATCTCCGATGTATCACAACCAAAAATAAATAAATAAACATACGCGATTTCCACACAAACTCGCCAAGAAATATATAGTATTTAACTTTACTGATGTATGACAGTCCTTAAATTATTGTTGTTATTGATACACAATACATACGAATTTTTGGAGTGCTGTCAAAAATCGACTTGGAAAATATTCGGGATCCCTCTCCAAGAACTTGCTTTGATTAAATTAGAAAGGTGCCCTCAGATTTTTTAAATATTTTCACTTCAAAATACGTGGAATTATCGAATCGCTGTGCGTATATATGAACGGTTTTTGTTATTGAATTCGACAGCACATGCAATTTTAAAATTTGGGGAGACTTGATCCCTTTCTATGAGTTCTACGCAATAAATATTTTTTTCCTGCCAACCCTTCATCAAATCCGCCAAATCTACAATAAAATGGAAGCCTGAGAATAGATTTATATTTTTTTAAATTTTTTCGACAAATTTTTGTATGGGTGACTAATGGGGGATCAAGTGTCCGCATATTGAGGCATATAAATCCAAATATCCTAAAACTTTGATGGAGTGTTGACATTTTTATCAGTACAGATCAATAAGCATATTTATGGCTTGATGCTTTGAAAAAACGAAAGACTTTGGTCAGTTTTATGAAAAGTTGTTCAAATTTTGCGTGGCCAATAAAAAAATCTTTAGGAAGGTTAAAACAAACAAACCGCCTTGCAGAATAAAAAAGGTTGTCAATCCAAAAAATAACTCACCACATAAAGGTCATTTGCCTAGAGGATCTATACTAAAAAATACGCTAGAACAAAACTACTTTAGGCCTCGATAAAACAGGGGGTGATCAAGTCTCCCCGGGGATCAAGTCTACCCACCTTCCCCTAACGTTAGCTGGGCACCGCCAAAAATAATGTTTTGAGTTTTTATCGCATTGCGGATAATACCGTTGTGATTACACTATATCAAGATATTTTCAACATCGGAATAAATCTTATTGTCAATTTTAGAAATTTTGCAAGGTTCTCCAGATATATATTATAATATACATATTATGATAAAATTCTTATTTTGATGCATCGTTTACGGAAATATTTTTCCCAGTCCAGAACATAAACAGCTAGCCAAAACAATGGCCGCATAAAACTGACCACAGATAGCGAAAAGCCCGTGCTCGTCTCATTGCTGGCACAATTCTGCCCGTCTACGATGAATGAAATTATCATTACTGTTGCATGTTGCACTTTTCCGAGTGCTTTATCCTAGACGCTACCTACTGATTTGGACATGGTCTGCCTGCAGCGAGTTGAATAAACCCTTTCGAATGCACAAGCACCCAAACTCCTCTGGCTTTATCTTCCATCTCAACGACGACGGACGGAAGCATCGTTTCCACATAATAAATTACCCGTTTGTCAGTCCGAAGCCTCGAGAATGGAGCTTTCCACGTCTACAGCAGCCTGGGTAGGAAGGAAGGATGTGGGGATGGAACCGAATTAGCAGGATACCATTTCCAGTCAGAATGAGATATATGTGCTGTACAAGTACCATTGTGTCCCACGGTGGAATTACTACAAGCACATATCGTCAAACTAACCGGCGTCAACCGAAAATTCAGCTGGCTCTGATATGCTTCGTGCTGATTTACATATCGAAAGCATCCGTATTCGTGGGTGGAGTCACGCAATGGTGCACTGTGTAACGGTGTCGGAGCGGATGATAGGCGGATCTGGTGGCCTTGTAAGCCACAAATCTTTCTCTTGAACGTCGTCGGTGCATAAATTTGAATCGAATTAGGACGAATTAGGCACATAGGTACACAAATTCGTGAAATCTCTATGAAGTAGAGAGCAGTTTCCTGTTTCTTGTTATCTAGTTTAACGAGCAAGGGATTAATTTGTTGGAACGCATAGCTTAAAAGATTTAGTGGGTCTCAGTACAGTTTTCATTCAAATTCGTAAAAGAACATTTATCCAGTTCCAATAGCGTATATTTCCACACTCGTTTACCGCTTGGCAATCGATTTGCCCACCTAAAATAGATAGTTATGTTGATATGTAGAAAAAAAATAAATCGTTATTTCTAGTTGATTTTTTTTAGTAAGACATTCTATTTAACGTAATATATGTATGTACGCCTCCCACTCGCTGTCCACAAGTCATTTTCTCTGTATTACGATGAAGAGCGTAGGCAGTAATGAAGTTCAAAATACATTCAATGTTCACGTCGCGAACGGAGCATTCAATTATGCTCATGTCCTCGAAGCTCATATATCAGCGGAGTTTGGCACCATTTATCATTGCACAATATCTCAATTAATTCCCGAAGGGGGTGATTACGAACACTCTTCATCCGGATCAGCGTATGAAGTGAAGGACTTGAGTAACGATTGGATGACACTTACGCACTTTCATCGATATCGAATTGCTATCATTTGCAAACGCTTTATCAACCCGGAGGAAACGAAATGGAAACCTTTTTTGCCTTACCAGTAAATCCATAGACGATCGTAGTAATTGAACACAAAAGCCAATTAGATATGATTGTTTCAATTTACACATTTTTTAGTTTCGTTGATGACGCATATTTGTAACACTCGCATTTTTGTTCATTTTGTAGATAGCCTGTGAATCGTTCAGAAATCTCAATTTACTGCATCTAGTCCCACAACAGTAAAATAAACTTTACTATCTTGCTTATCTGTGGAAAGCTGTAAATGATTGAGTTTGTGGGGAGGATTAACAACTAACTTCATCTGGATATTTATATAATTTCAGTCTGACATCCTTATACGACTGCAGGTTTGCTGGGTGGTAATTTGGTCGTTAAAAATCGTTAGACCGAATAGATCATTAGATCCAAAATGCCGTTTGGTAAGAATTGCCATTTCACAGAAACAACCATTTGGCCCGAAAACGTCCTTTCTGCAAAACAACTTTTTCGGCCAAAGTTATTTTTGCCACATGACCTAATCAGCTAAGCGACTGTTTGGCCAAATGATCAATTCAGCCGAACGACACTTCTCGCAGAAAATGCCATTTGGCCTAAATGGAAATCTTAAAGAGGACATTCTTGGGCCAGATGGCTCTTTCTGCCAAATGACCATTCTTACCAAATTGCATTTTTGTCAAATGATCTATCTGATCAAACGACTTTTTCGGTTGAACGGCATTTTCAGTCAAATAACCTGTCAGGGCAAAAAAATGTCGTTCAGATTATCAGTTCGGGCGAATCTTTCTTTTTGCTGTATGTCGTTTTTGGCCAAACCATTGTCGACCTGATAACAGTTTCAGGAAAACGTTCAGTACGGCCCAGCTAAAAGGAATTTGACTAGATGATTGTTGGCTCAAAGGCCAGTATCGACTTAAAAAGTAGAGGTCATGGTCATTGATCAATGGTCATTTGTCAAAAAGGCCATTTGACTAAACGAATGGCCAGTTTGACCATATGATCCATTCAGTAATTGAAATTCGGCCGTATGCCAAATGACATTTTCGGCCAGACGACCTGTTAGGGCAAACGGATTTTTCGGCAAATCACCAGTTCAGCCGTCTGTCGTTTTCAACCGATGAAATTTCTTGAGAATTTCTTATGGACAATACAAAGCATTTCATGTAGAAATCCAAAGAAATTCCTTTAAAATTCCGAGAATTTTTCCGTTTATAATCAAAGATTTTTTTGTTGAAATCTACATTTTGAACAATCTTCCGCTAAAACTTTGAAGAATTTTTCTTCGTGGAAATGCCAGAGAGTCTCCCGCGGATATTCCGAAGAATTTTCTATTCAAACATTAGCTCTAGTTGAGTCGTCTTAATTAATCTAGATTGAGAAAGTCAACGTAAGAACATCGCTTCTACCAGTCACGAGCTCTTACAATTATGAAGGATTTTCTGTGTTTATTTTGAAGAATATTTTCCTGTAGAAACTTGGAACAACTTCCCGTGAAAATTCTGAAGAGATTCTCATGTAAAATCCGAAGAATTTTACGCTGAAATTCCAAACAATTTTCCTTGGGAAATCCAAAGAGGAAATCCTCTTGGTAACTTCAAAGAATTCTCAAAACTTCAAAGTAGTTCCCGTAGAAAATGTGAAAATAATTTTCAAATTAATATTCTGGAAAAAAAACTCAAAAAAATTTCTGGGGAAGTTGATCCATTTTTTTCGGCAAAATTCAAAATATTCTTCCGTTGATGTCTTGAAAATAACCAAAATGAGCTGCAACCGAACGACACTTTTGGCCGAATGTTATTTCGGCCAAAGAGCAAAATCGGCCAACCATTTTTGACGTAAACTACGTCTAAGGGGAAGACTCTGATACAGGGTGACAAATGAAAACTTCCAAATCCGAGACCGTCACGAAATCATGTAAGATTTTGAACGTTAATAGCGCATTCATCTTTCGATGGATTTTTGAGATTTATATATCAATCGACTCGGAAACTCTCCACCAATTTTCCAGTTATATTGAAACATTTGATTATCAACGTTAAAGTAGGGTATTGGACCATTTTGGCAGCACCTCTTTTTCCCGTTCGCAACGTGAGTCTCATTCGGCCGTCGTTCAGTGTAGTTGGTTTTTGGGCTCTTTTTGTGCGGTGTTTCGCACCAGTTTGCCACAAAAAGTAGGGCCAGAGCAGTGACCGCAGTCGGCGATATACATAGGGTAAGACGGTATAATATGCCCCCCCTAAGGCAATATCAATGAAAACTTTTTACTTTTCAACGTAATTTATGCATACTTTGTGTTATTTGGTACTTCAACAAGTCGCAAATGCATTACCTGTGAGTAGTCATATAAAAATATTACTGAGAACACGAAATAAAGCTTTTTTGAAAAGTCGTGAAAAACTGGATTTCAAAAAGTGCCTGGGCAATACGCCCCACCGTAATCAAACACGTTTCATAGCCCTTCATTAGTATTTCATCTATCCCATAATTAAAAGGTTACAAATCCTTATGTGCTTGACATTAAAAAACCAACATAAGTCCATTTAAGCAGGTGTGAATTACATTTCAATATTGTCCATACAATTTGGAAGCGACTGCTGCAGGCTCGCTGCGCTTGTGTACAGTTGGTAAGGGCATACCGTCCTGCCTACACTGGGGCGTTTTGGCCAGTGAAACATGTTTTCGAAAATCGTTACATTTTTCAAGATGGAAGCAATTTTATATCATATTAATCACTGAGATAAGTTATTTTATTGCCCAACTGAGTGTTCCAGTGCAAGTTTTTCGGACAGTATGCTAGAGTCGCTCCAGAATGTTTAGCAAACAAACATGAAAAGTTACATCAAAACTGTAACTTTTTGTATTTTGCTATTATTTTCATTGTGTAATAGAAAAATACTTCCACATTCACATAGTATGATGGTTTTACAGATATTTATAGGTTCCAACTGATGTTTACCCTTAGTTAGGTATAGTTTTCTAGAAACCAAAGTGGGGCGTTTTGGCCAGGTGGGGCGCATTATACCGTCTTACCCTACAAGCGCATGTTTGTGCAAGGATAGGATGATCGATTGTTAGCAACGGCAATGCAATGTCATAATGCGATAATCGCAATGCAAATGAACAAACATGTTCGATTCAAAGATAACTTAGGAAAATGGTAAGCCATTGTATGATAAACTGCAAATTGTTAATTATATGTTTATTATTAAATATGCGCCAAAATCAAAAGATTTCAATTTTAATTCAGGAAGTTTGAATGCACTTCAGATACTCTGTGGGTACAACCATGCGGGGCTTATTGTATACGGCTATAGCTTCGGAACGCATACTTTATTGAAACGGGCCGGGCTATAGGTTACAATAGAACTATTACTTTCAAGCTCCCGGATCTAAGATTCTTGCAATTATATTAATAATATGGTTGCACGAATATGTTATCCATAATGCCACTGCCAGATAGTGGGAGTTAGATTGTAATAAAATAGCACAAATACCCTATTCCCGTCCGCAGCGTTTACTACTCTGGCGCATCTCAACCGAATGGCTTGGTTTTTGGTACCGTTCTGACTCAAATCCCGAATATGACTCATATTCCGAACACTGACGTTTTAGCGCCCTATAACTACTGTCATTGGTTTTCCGCACTGAGGATCTAGATAACAAACGAATTCAAACTCCTGTGGAGAAAATTACACGAATAAAGTTAAAATGGGCTTTTAAAAGCTAAAGTTCGGAATATGAGTCATGTTCGGAATTGGAGTCAAAACGGTACATGGCTAGTATTTGTTGATTTCTAGTTGGCGCAACCGGGTTTTATCGACTCGCGCTTCTTTTTCGGACTCAACAATACGACTATCCCTTCTCTGCCAACTATTCCTGGTCACTCCAAATAACAGAAGGCGGAGATTCTGCCAAAGGTCCAAGGCTCGTATTCTTCCACCAGTGATGATTCGATGCTCTGACTACCATTGGACAGAGGCACCTGTTTGTCCGTAGCCAGAGCAGAGATTCTTCTATCTGTCGTAAAATCGCTAAATCGTGGTACACGCACTCACCAGTATACACCCCCCGCAACAAACATATTGCACATCGATCACAGTAACTTTTATGCCCGAATTCTCTCACCATATGTCACCACCATATATCACCATAAAAATTTAAGTTATCGTACCGTCGTCGGGGATACAACGGGTCAAATGGGGGTGAGAATGGGTCACTGTTTCAACTACATAGAATGCTTGTAGAATAGATTTAATGTATCCGAGAACCATAAAACTGAATTATAAGTGACCTTTTTGAACGATTTTGTTATCCGACCTCCAGACTGTCGGTGAGGGCTCGGACGTCACCCCTGACTACGGTATCCAACATTTATTTTATATTTTAAGTTATGGTAATTTTGTTCTAAACCAGTAACAAAAGTAATCGAATGAATTATCTTAAAATATGACTACATTCCTCAATGCACCAGACTGTTCTACGTAGTTTACGTTGGGCGGTCGTGTCTTGTACATAACCCTTCAGATTTTTTTCAGCCAAATGAATTGTTCGCCCAAATGACAAAGGCCAAAAAAACTTTAAGCTAATTAGTCTTTTACCAAATCGTCTATTCGGCCAAATGGCTTTCTGCCGAACGATCCTTTTCCGTACGAAAATTCAACGAGAAATTCTTTGGATTTCAACGGGAAACCCATCGCATTTATGATTTATCTTAGCTTTTACGGAGAGTTTTCATAAATTCAACAATAAATTGTACGGAATTTCCAAAAAAAATCATTGGTATCTTTACGAAAAAAATCTCTGTAGTTTCAACGCGATGTTGCGGGCCGCTTCAAATTTGAATCGGCATGGAAAGCTATAGATCAGCGGCGCACAGTGCTTCGAACGTATGGAGCTACAGGACAAAAATTATAACTTACTTTCTACACGTTCTAACTCAATGGTGTCTTTGGGAAAATGGTTGTAAACCAGTTTTTCTACTAGTTACATTACTGACCTATGTTAAATTGATAATTGCATAAGTGGCGTAAATGCCAAATTTCATAACATATAATATGCTTCGTATAATCGAGATTCATTTGGGAAAATAGTCACTTATAATAAAAACTTATATTTGCGTTATTGACCTATGTTGAATGGGGCTCTCCTTAGCCGTGCGGTAAGACGCGCGGCTACAAAGCAAGACCATGCTGAGGGTGGCTGGGTTCGATTCCCGATGCCGGTCTAAGCAATTTCCGGATTGGAAATTGTCTCGACTTCCCTGGGCATAAAAGTATCATCGTGCTAGCCTCATGATATACAAATGCAAAAATGGTAACCTGGCTTAGAAACCTCGCAGTTAATAACTGTGGAAGTGCTTAGTGAACACTAAGCTGCGAGGCGGCTCTGTCCCAGTGTGGGGATGTAATGCCAATAAGAAGAAGAAGAAGAAGACCTATGTTGAATAGATAATTGCATAAATGCCGTAAGCGCCAGATTTTACGAATCAAGATCTTTTTACGAAAAATATCAGGTATGATAACAGTTTCTATTACAACAATTGACCAATTTCCAATTGATCATCTCATAAGTGACGTAGACGCCAGCTCTATTGTTTTATACTATAGAATTAGGATATCCTTAAAAATGATTCGAGGAATTGTTTTTTTTAACGACGGCATCAGAAATCATTGGATTTTGTTATTTTTTTCCCCAAGTTTGTTTATTTTGTAGGCTCAGGCGTGTATAACACCTTACGGAGCCATGGTTATAGATACGTACAATCAATATCATCTTATAAAGTTAGTAACAGAGGGGTAGAAGCCAGCGTATTCGTGGTGACTCGAGCTTAAGTTTACAATGTTTAAGGATGGGCGGGATTAGGATTCGGTAATCATGGAATCATCATAATCCAGGAATTTCAGCTGCTCATCCGGTCATTTGGCATCAGGGACGATGTGGCGTGTCGTCGTTCTCGAGGAATGGTTCGACTGGGAGCATCTTCCGGATGGCCAGAAACTGAAGGATATCGAACATGGCCTCGGATTTGACCAGAAGATAGCGTTGTTTTTAATGTCAATAATTTTTGATAGAACTAGAGCCTCGACAAGCAGGCTCTAATTTCACCTTCGGCAATTTTTGTGTGTAGGTGCTATGTCCTGAGCTTCCGTCAAAAGCCCATTTGCATACAAGTTTCACCGTCCTTGAGCTCTCTACCGAAAGTTGCTGCATTATGCTTAGCGAGGTACAAGTCATTAGGTCTTGCAAATCAACCTAAGCGGACGTTTCAACGCGTAAAGACTAGGAAGCAGATTTGCATGTACTTTGTTTAAAGTACTTCGAAGCAGATTGTCCTTTCTCTCGAATAAATCCAAGTCAATGTACAACGCTAGTGCTTGTGCCGCTGTCGTAACCTTATCATGATTTGTGCTTGAGCTACTTGATATATTGGCCGCAAATGCTAGCTCCTCAGGTTCATTATTATAGATGAGGTCTTCAACACGTTGCTTCTTTGTTATATTTGAACATTCCTGAAACGGTTTTTGAGTTCTTCCCTTCGCGATGTTGAATGAAGACTCGGCAATTCCTTCAATAATTGTATTCGGATAGCGAGGAAGATTTACCAACGAAGACAGCCAGCGAGAGTTTTGCTTCTTGGATTTCTCGGATGATCGAAAGCTCTGTGACCATTTTTGATCAATTCTCAAACAAAACAATTTGCAAAACTGCTTTAGTTCTTTTTCAGCATATGAGCTTTTCGTTGGGACGGATCAATGGAAGCTATTGTTTGTATATATCTATGTTATTTAGCGCAAGAGTATCACCTAGGAAATCGTTAACAGCTATTAATAGAGCAAATAATAGCAGCTGGAATCACTTCCATTCTCTTAAGAATACTATAAGTGAGCTCTTGTGCGATTTTCAGAGATGTGTTTTGAAGTACTTTTTTTAAAAAGCTGTTTGAAGTTGTAGATTATTTCTTCCTCATGCCCATGACATGGAAGCTTTACTTATCACAATGATCGAAATATGTCCAACTGAAACACATTAAATTGGATTTTACTTACTTGATTTTATGCTTTCCATATCGATTTTCACAGTAAAAGGTACCGTTCCGAAAATTTCGGCAATGCAAAAGATGCTTTTCACTAACAGGTGATAAATCATCCACTTTCAGCGATGGAAATGTTTACAAACACGAATTGTTTTGATCGTCCCAGTGACCTTACAAAGATACTAATGCGCATACAGCATAATTGAAACATATGTTAATATCATGGTCTACTTGATTCGACTAAATACGAGAGTCGATTTTTCCATTTCTGTCCATGGGACAAAGCACTGTGCGCAGTGTTGCCACATATACAGATTTTTCTGTAATGATACAGATTTTTGAGTCTTTTTCGGACCAAGAATCTGTAAATACAGATTACAGATTTTCCAGAAATAAACAGATTTTATACAGATTTTGAACATTCTTGAAAAAAATAATTTCTCACAAAAACATCTTCTTTAACGACTCTACATTCCAACTGGTACTTGACCTGCTTTTCAATACTATTTCCCACCCGAAAACACCCTAGGCCGAGATTCGAACTCGCCATTTACTGGTTGTCAATCGTATACGCCTTTTAAGCAAATTTCTGCTCCAATTTTGTCATAGGACGAGTTAGTACTAGCCCATTTTATTCCACCACTTGATTGTAACTTCACCGACACGACATTATTACACGACCTCAACAGTAAGGTCGTCTTTAGTGTATCGTACTTGGTTCGTGTCGTAGCCGGGGGTCATTATGACACTGGTTATCCGCCCAAGTATTTGATGATTCGGTGCCGATGCTGAAGATTCCGATCCGAAATCGGATCTGAGATAGCTGCTGTTGCCGCCGGACAGAGCAGTAACAATGGAAAACTTTCAATTAACTGTGGCCCTGATAAAGGGCCGGTTGCTTTTGTTACTGCGACCGGACTCCGAATGTTCCTCTCCTCAGTGAAACCAGACAGTGTAGTTTGTATGGCTAAATCTTCCTCTGTAACCTTGGCCCTGAAAAGGGCCGTTTGATTCCGATGCTGCTGCGCTTTCTGGTACCACTACCACTGGTAAACGTCGAGTGGGTAGGTGTTGTTTTTCACCACCGCTGATGCGCTGATGTCAAAGTATGACAACGAATGAATCTCGCCGATGGATGCCCAAGCTCTTTTCCTCCCCTTCCGCGTCGGTACTCTGCTAGCGCTGCTGCCGATGATGTCCGAATGATGACGAGCGCGTCGGGTCCAATCCACTGCTGCTATGGCTGACTTCTGCTGTCTGCAACGTCTGACTGATGAATCAACAATCCAAGCGAACGTCATTGCTTTTATAGCTGAATGCTCAAGTCAGCCGACCAATCAGAAACAGCGAAGGGGAAAACATCGAGGAGAAACAGTTCCACACTTTTTTTTTCTTCTCTTTTTTCCAAAAGGCCTTTTGCATAATAGGGTTATAAGGTGCTTTTACGACTTCGAATAATAGGATTATAAAATGAATTATATCTTTCATTTTGATTTTCAATGAAGATAACACATTAATAGCTTTTGTTGAGAATACCTTTATTACGATCGCTCTTTAATACTACAATGCTTCATCACTGTACTCTTCAATCAAACACACTGAACAAAACCATATTTTCAAAGCGAGACGGTTTTTTCTTGAACGTTTTGGTCTTTCTTCTAAAGTAATCTCATCTGTAAACATACTTGTGATGAGATCGGGATTAAGAAAATCGGACGATTTCTCCTTTTCCTTATCTGGATTTGTATCGTTGTTCTCACCTAACGTAATCGGAACTTTCTTACTTTCTTCACGTCCTGTACATTCCTTGAATATTGCATGCCTCTGTCGCTCTGTACCACAATTTTGGCTCCGTCTCTTGTTAAAACAGTAAAACGATCTGCAGAAAAAGTTGGCTCTCCCTTCTGTTTCGTGTTTTGAGCTAGAAGTACCTTGTCTCCCACTGCAATCCCCGATTCCTTAGCTCCTCTTGCTGAATCCGCATGTAGTTTACTGTCTAGCTTGCTTCTTGCATCCTTCTCACGTACGTCAGTTCTATCAACCTGTTCCGATGGTAGCGACTCCCACAGAAACGGGAAGGTTCCTCTATATCGCCACCCAACAAGTAACTCAAATGGTGTGATACCCAGCCTTGATAGTGGACGAACCTTATTATGCATATGCAGGTACTGTTCCAAAGCAATTTTCCAATTAACATTGTCCAGCTTGGCAGCAGTGAAAGCGTCTTTCAACCCTTTATTTTGGCGTTCCACTGCTCCGTTTGACTGAGCACTCAGTGGGATTGATTTTCTGATCCTGACACCTCTGTTTTCCCACGTCTTGACAAATTTTTCTCCTTGGAAGGGTGGACCATTATCGCTATGTATTGCAATAGGATATCCCCATACTTCAAAGATCCTGCTTAGAGCCGCATTTGTGTTGTCTGCATCGGTGTTTCTCATCTCCACAACGTGTAAATACCGCGAATAGGTATCTACAACCACCAGGAATTCTCCAGAGCCACAGCCATTAAACGAGAAAAAATCGACCTGGAGGATTTCCCACGGACCATCAGGTAATTCACGACTGGTCAATGGAATAGGAGGATTTCTTCTAGACAGTCGGAAGCATGTTTCGCAACTCTTCACAAACATCTCCACTTGCCTGGACATGGATGGCCACCAGAAGTAGTTCCTCAAAAATTTTTTCATTGACGCCGCGCCCATATGGCCTTGATGAGCTGAAATAAGCGCTTTATCTCGAAGAGCGTACGGCAGAATAACCCGATCATTCTTAAAGATTAGAGCTCCTAGAACTCTCAAATTCTTCGCTTCAGATTCATATCGTTTAAGAGTCTTATCCCAGTGATTATTACTGACTGCTTTCCGTACCATATCCTGTTCAACATCCTTCTCTGCTTCGATTTCAATATCCTCCCAAGTAAATTCCATCGTTCCGGTGTCCAGAAAATATAAAAGATGTTTTTCGTTCGATTCATCAAACGATTCCGTCGACTGTGTTTCTTTTACTAACCGAGATAACGCATCGGCCATGTTCATCTCACTTGGTACACGAACAACCTATATATATACATGACACATAATATAATACTAATCATACTAATGAATGAATAACGTACCTTGAAATCATATGGCTGCAACCTTAGTGCCCATGCTTCAGCCCTGGAAACTGCTCTTTTACCAATTCTATGTAATCCGCCGAATATGAATTCATTGGATTCCGCGTCAGTCCGAATGGTGAAATGCATATTTAATAGATATACCGAAAATCGCTCAACGCCCCAAACCATGGCCAAAGCTTCCTTCTGCGTTTGCGGATATTTTTTCTCCGCCATCGTTAATGCCTTTGAAGCGCAAGATATGATCCGTGGTTTTGATTCCGCGTCATACTGAACCAGAACGGCCCCGAGTCCATATGGAGATGCGTCCACGTACAACTCCGTTGAGTCTTCACGATTGAAGTAGCCAAGGGTCTTGATATGTTTCCACGCACTAGTCTTCAGATATTGGAATTCATCCTCTAGGTCTTGGTTCCAATAAAAAACATTGGAGTTGGACAATTCCCGCAAGTAGCGAGTCCTATCCGCTCTTTGAGGGATGAATCTGTCGATAAACGTGATAAGCCCCAGGAAGCTTTTCACCTCTGGTACCGATTCAGGCTTCCGTGCTTCCTTGATGGCGCTGATTTTCTCATTCTCGATCTGCCAACCTTCGTTCGATACTGTGAAGCCAAGAAATTTGACTACTTCCATCCCGAATGAACACTTTTCTTGGTTTATCACCACATTGTGATCCTCCAGTCTTTTTAATACATTCTGTAGGTTCCGATCGTGTTCCTCCTTAGTTCGGCCGAACACCATGACATCGTCCAGGTAATTGACCGTTCCTCCGCATTCCGAAAGAATTACCGTTTGCATAACTTCCTGGAATATATCCGGAGCGTTTGTTAACCCAAATGGTAAACGGCAGCATCTGTAAAGCGCGTCGCCAGCAAAGAAGTTTGTAAGGGGCCTGGAGTTTTCTTCTAGCTCAATATTGAAGAAAGCGTTCTTCAAATCGATCGTAGAAAAGAATTTTGCACCGTGCAGCTGCAACAGAATTGACTCAAACGTCGGCATCTTGAAAGGCGTTCTGAAGATGCATTTATTTGGACCCCGTAGATCGATGACAAGTCTGATATCCGACTTTCCTTTAGGGATCACTAGCAATGATGAGCAGAAGCTTTTATCCATTTCCTTAGTTACCTTTTCAATTATACCAGTATCTCTTAATTCTTCGAGTTTTTGGCTTGTCAACTCTTTGAAAGCTGCTGGAATATGGGTATAAACGTTTCTGGAAGGTGGCATGGTTTTATCATACTTCAAAGCCACCGCCGGAATATTGAACTTTGGAAATTCTCTCCGAGGTTCCGCTTGTAAGGCATTCAGTTTGAATTCGCATCTCCAGTCTGAGCTTGTGTTTCCTTGGACAGGAACCTCCAGACCAATTCGCAACAAACTATATCGTACAGCAGTATTGAAACCAAGAAGTGCCTTTGTTTCGCGCACTACGTAAAACTTCTCAGTATTCACAGGTCTTTCATCGGAAACATAGAGCTCAGCTGAGAATGTAGCTAAGACATCTATATTTCCCTGTGAAGCATATGCTCGTAAAACCTTGTCCGATTGATACTGAAGTTCGTGCAAGTTTCGTTTCGCGGTATCATTCTGTAGAATGGCGTTGAAGGACTCCGGTGTAATCGTATTCACCTGCGCACCTGAGTCTATAAAGAAACGGACTCTTATTCCAGCGACGTCTGCAACTACGTATGCTGCCTTATCATCTGGTACATATGATCCGATCATACCAATGACTGTCTTCTCTTGATCAGTAGGTAGATTTTGAGATTCCTGAAACAATATCACCGTGATAATAAAACTTCGTTTTTCCATAACTATGCATAGTTTTCTCTCTTTTTATTATTATTCGAGTTCATTTTAAAGCAAAATTGAAATAATTATAGTTTCGAAAATTTAAACACTTTCAACATCGGTTACCTTCGAATGGTCTGAATCTTCTTCTGTCTTCTGCACAGCCGCGATTTTCGTTGGTGGTTCCGTTTCATCTTCCATCCAGCCTCGTTTGCGTGGTTCTTGTTTCACCTGTGTTGAGCATGCTCGAGCAATATGCCCTCGACGGTTACAGCTGCGACATACCTTGTCAGCATGATAACATTGTTCTGACGTGTGGTACGCACTCAAGCACCGCCAGCATGACTGAGCAAGCCTTTGATTCCTCTCAGGCCCACGAACGAAAGATCCTCTACCGCGGCGGTTACCAAATCCTCTTGGCATTTCGTATGGACCCCGACGCTGCTGCACGAATTCATGTGAGCGGTGTGCAATAGCCGCTACAGTGGCCGGCTGCTGCTGGTGCAGTCTGCGATAGTCATTTTCATTTTCTAGCTCAACCTCTCGAATACGCACTTGGTCAACCAATTCGTTCAAGGATCCTCCATCCGTAAGAACTCGGTAAGAGAGAGTTCTAACATGGCTGTCCGTCGATCCTCTGGTCATTGTTCGAGAAATGGCTTCGAATTCTTCATCTGATCTGTAATTGCATAGCCTTGCTGCCGCTGCCACCCGTTTCACGAATTGGATGTTCATTTCTCCCTTTCTTTGAACCATATTGGCTAGTTTACTTCGTTGTGACAACATGTATGCTCTTGATCCGAAGTGAGCGTCCAACCGAGCAATCGCGTTCGAATATGGAAACTGTTTCTCATCCGGTATCCCTGGATTAGATGATGTGCCGTCAAGCAACTCAAGCAGCAATGTACCTGCCTTTAATGCGAAATATATTGATCCTCGTTGACTCATCAACTGCTTGTATGAGGTCCATGGAGGCGTTCAGAACGTTCTTCCAATGGTCGTAGTCACGTTTATTCAATTCCGTTTCACCTGCTGTCGGAACACACTCTGGAATATTGAGACTGCTCAGTGACATGTTGTTCATTGTCGTGAGCAATGTCTCATTATCTGCAGTGTGCTCCTCCCGGATCGTGCTTGATCTAGCTTGGCAAAATTCATTCTCCTCCTTATCCCGATCCGCCAGGATCCGGCTTAATTCTTCCTTCTCCAAACGAGTCTTTTCCAACTCTGCTTTCACTTTGGCCAATTCTTCCGATACTTTTTTGGCCGCACTTCGTTTTACTATCCTGTAGAAGAAAATAAAACCTTCTTTAGTCCTGGTATCTACTTAATTATTGGAATGAACCACCGCCATTCCTATCGGAGTTCATTAAAATCGACCACCGCCTTTTCAATCGGAGTCTAAAGAATTATCGACCACCGCCTTTCCAATCGGGGTCTCAAAATATCGAACTCCGCCTTTTCAATCGGAGTTCCATTGTTGCAGACATCCGCCTTTCCAATCGGAGTCTACTATTCACCGACCACCGCCTTTTCTATCGGAGTCGATTTTAAGGATATCAATTTTCCTTTAGTTCTTTTTTTGTTTTTCTTTTACTTACTTGATAAATTTCTCTGGAGACTGTGTGCTGCTACCAGCCGCGCCATTGTCGTAGCCGGGGGTCATTATGACACTGGTTATCCGCCCAAGTATTTGATGATTCGGTGCCGATGCTGAAGATTCCGATCCGAAATCGGATCTGAGATAGCTGCTGTTGCCGCCGGACAGAGCAGTAACAATGGAAAACTTTCAATTAACTGTGGCCCTGATAAAGGGCCGGTTGCTTTTGTTACTGCGACCGGACTCCGAATGTTCCTCTCCTCAGTGAAACCAGACAGTGTAGTTTGTATGGCTAAATCTTCCTCTGTAACCTTGGCCCTGAAAAGGGCCGTTTGATTCCGATGCTGCTGCGCTTTCTGGTACCACTACCACTGGTAAACGTCGAGTGGGTAGGTGTTGTTTTTCACCACCGCTGATGCGCTGATGTCAAAGTATGACAACGAATGAATCTCGCCGATGGATGCCCAAGCTCTTTTCCTCCCCTTCTGCGTCGGTACTCTGCTAGCGCTGCTGCCGATGATGTCCGAATGATGACGAGCGCGTCGGGTCCAATCCACTGCTGCTATGGCTGACTTCTGCTGTCTGCAACGTCTGACTGATGAATCAACAATCCAAGCGAACGTCATTGCTTTTATAGCTGAATGCTCAAGTCAGCCGACCAATCAGAAACAGCGAAGGGGAAAACATCGAGGAGAAACAGTTCCACGCTTTTTTTTTTCTTCTCTTTTTTTCCAAAAGGCCTTTTGCATAATAGGGTTATAAGGTGCTTTTACGACTTCGAATAATAGGATTATAAAATGAATTATATCTTTCATTTTGATTTTCAATGAAGATAACACATTAATAGCTTTTGTTGAGAATACCTTTATTACGATCGCTCTTTAATACTACAGTTCGAAATCGAATCAACTCGAAGTCGAGTCAAGTACGAGACATTAAAGGCAGCAGACTACGTATCTGCAAAGTTCAAGGATTGTACTTGTAATTGTAGTTGAAAAATGCAAAAACAAGCAAGAAAATAGTAAAGTGATAAGTCTTTTTCCTCATCTGCAGAGGATAAGGACAATGTTGCGTTCCATCTTGTCTGCAATAAATATGTTGAGGTGAACCGGTGGTGAACCGCGAAAATTTGTAAATTTCAGAATTAAAAACAAATCTTATCAAAAGATGGCTATGTTTTTGTATAAATATTAATAACTGATACTTTTCATCATCGAAAATCGAATACTTCTCTTAATTTTGGTTTGGGACACACGCTTGTTGCGAGTTGAGTTTGTCCCGACATTTATATGAGAGGCCAATGTTGCTGTTATTGGCAATGTTGTAATTTTATATTCACTGGTAAAGTTACAATGAAGAGGTGGAATGAAATGGGATAATATAGAAGAGGTTGTAAACTACAGAGAAAAAATGTCGATTCGGTTCCCTTTTGTTCTACCGTTCGAAACATACTGGGAACAGAACTGTCAAATCGTATGAATTTGTTTCTCCTTCGCTATTCCTGCCAGCATGTTTCGGACAGCGACGACAAAGATAATCTTTCTCTGTAGTTTATAATATCTTTTGATTGTACTAACTCGTCTATTGACAAGTGAAAACATTCAACTATAAAGTCCAAAATAGTTATCTATATCTATATATTTTTTAACAACTGACTCGCAGATTATGTGAAAGTACATATGTATAACCGCCATACCATAATCGAAGATGAGATTGATGTGAGGGTTTTGTATAGGGCCAATTTCGTTTCCGTCTACATATTGCGTGACCTAAGCTGGTTACGTAAAACGTAGAAGGCCCTATTCGCAGTAAGAGTATGTGATAACACACTTTTTTCCTAACGAAACGAAACGAAATTTAAAATGTCTTTGTTGATTCGAAACGAAACAAAACATAGCTTTACTTTCGATACTTGGAAACGATACGAAATCAAGGTCCATTTAATTAGAAATTTTACGAAACGAAACAAAATTTTAATTTTTTTCGCGGAATTTTTATTGAATTGGTTTTACATAATGTATGCAATGCTGATTCTACTTTTGAAGTCAAAGCTGTTATGCGACCAACAAAATTATAGTCAAAGAAGAAGCAGGGAGTTATAAATCGCCGCGTTCCCGTGCATGTATTCTTCTTCTTCTTCTTCTTCATCTTCTTCATTGGCATTACATACCCCCTGAGACACTGCCACCTCGCAGCTGTGTTCATTAAGCCCTTCCACAGTTATTAACTGCGAGGTTTGTAAACCAAGTTACCATTTTTGCATTCGTATATCATGAGGCTAACACGATGATACTTTTATGTCCAGGGAAGTTGAGACAACTTCCAACATGTGCTCACGAATCTGAACATTTTTGACGTAGGACTACGCCTGTCTTTTCTATATTGAGGTACACTTTACGATTGCGAAAATCGGGGACCGTCACGAAAATATGATAGAATTTAAACTTTAATATCTCAGCCGTTTTTCGATGGATTTTCATTTTTTTTTGGACCATTCGATTAAGGATGAGTCAACGCTTCTATTACGGCGAGGTCCCAAAAAAGCGCGGAACTATTCACAGTACGGACATTAACCAGGGAGATTTCGAGGTGTGAGGAAGACTAAAAAACGCGTGTGGTTTTCAATATTTCAGGTTATACTACTACTATATACGCTTTCAGTTCATGGGGATATATACACACTCAGCGAACTGGACTAGCGAAATTCATAACTGGCGCCTTATGAAGCTTCGACTGAATATTCCACCAACAGTGCTTTTTATACGCAGTTACCTTCCCAAGTCTTCAAGCGTCGATGGGCGTGTGGTCTACATACCGGCCTCCCGATCCCGACGTCTGTGGTTCGAACCCAGTCTGCTGCGCTTTACTTTTTTTAAATGTAAATCATCATTCATAAGGCAAAATATTGAAATTCATACCGATTCCTTGTGGCAAATTTTCATAAGGCGTTTGATTGGAAATCATGCGTCCAGTTTCCTCAGTGCATATATAACCAGGAAAACAAAGGGCAGAAGGTTTACAATAAAATTCAATCGTGCTATGAGAAGAGATACAGGGTTTTTACGTAATCACTTTGTGTGCAATTTGCATTGCCCGACGTTTCGGCCCGTTTTTGTTGGGTTTTTTTTCAAGGGAAAAGCTGTCTGCCGAAGAACGGCAGACAGCTTTTCCCTTGAAAAAGACCCAGTAAACGGGCCGAAACGTCGGGCAATGCAAATATAAACCCGTTTGAATAGATCAGACTGAAAAAGCCAAAATATTTCAATTGATAAAAAGTTTAGAAATGGGAAAACCAACCAATCATGTACATGCATCACTAGCACAGACATCAAAATCAAGCAACTTACTGGTTTGGATCTAATCCTCAGTTTGAACAAGATTTCACGCGCTTTGACACACGCTTGCTACCGAAGACCAAATTCTCGGATCTATCTTCCCTTGTGTAAAATAATGGAGCAGCAAAGAACCGATACATTTTCAATAATGCGACTTTTCAATCCCTAACAGAAAAAAAATAAGAATATTGTGAGAAAATTGTATTTAATTACCACTGATGCCAGCTATTCAAACAAACTTATTGCATCATCTTCCTTCAACACGCGCTTTCCAGAAACAGCCAAACCAATAAAATCGCCACCTTAGTGGAACATATCGTTATCTGCTGTTAGTGTTCGAAAAGGCGCATGATTGAAAATAAGGAATCGTTACTGTCGTTTAAACGGAGAAAATTCAAAAACTTAAGCCAAATAGTTATTCTGATTACAGAAAACACCAATGATGATGATCTTCGTACATGCTTTCTTGTTACTTGGAGGATTCAACATTTCTCTGGTTGAACTCCTTCTCGTTCCGATAGCAGTAACCAACGCATCACTACACAAAATCTTCTTTCCGCAGTCGGGTCATCTTTGCCCGTTGAGTGCTTCGGCTCTTCTCCTGTTCAGCTTTGTTTCGTTTTGACATCACCGACCAAATTTAACGGCTCTGGTTTTCTTCCGGTTTCACTCGTCGGTATCTAGTGGAAGCTTCCAATCTTCAGGTGATTATGGCTAAATGTGAAAACTCACTAAATCTATAATTGTTTCATTTCAACTTTTCTCATTACAGAACACACCATGAAGATTCTCCAGCATCTAAACAAATCTACACGTGATGAAACCCATTTGTATGTTCGTTACACATTTCATAATCACGTTGTAAATCGGAGATTTCAACTTGCAATGTCGATGCTTGCTGGTGGCGTTGATGATGGAGTAATTGCTATCACATATTTTGAAAGAAATTTTGCGCGAGTTAGTAAGTCTCTTCTCTGTGATGCATGTTTGTGTACATGTCCTATCAGTAAAATGCTATCGTCTCTTCCTATGTATACAGACATATTCAATCCAAACATTTGTAATCAGTTGAATACGACCCCCAACGCCTTCATTTCTCACCTTAATCTCTGTATGCAGGCAGACACATTCGCACAGAAATTAGAGATAAGATAAAGAACATATTTAAATGCATTCTATAATTATTCGAATGAAGAACAGCTTGATGATAACATTTCTAAAGCCTTCCCATAGTGTTACTACTTGCTTTACAAGTTGAGGTCCTCTCAAAGCTCAAAGATTTAAATGCTCTCAAGGCACATTTAAGCAAGTATCAATTCGGTTTACTTACTATACATCACATGCACCGCATTAACTTGTGAGAAGGTAGAGAGCAATCGGCCACTGTGGGGGCCCTCTTTGATACTCCTCCAGCCTTGTATTTGATCAGTAGAGCACCTTTCTTTCGAAAAAAAAATATTACATTAGTAAAATGATTTAACTATAATAGTAATATTTATTTTAATGTATATTTCTTGAACCGGACCTTAAGCAGCACATAAAATATCCACACCTGCACAACCCAAATAACCTATTTTGGTAGCCCGCTGACATATAAACCACCAGCATGCTAATGCGAAAATCTATCACATATTACAGCTTTGACTCCGTCAACCACTGGAAGTCCTGTGGCTTACGATCAGCCAATGGACTAATCGCCACATTGATGATCGTTGGCTTATCGGTCAAAATTAGTGCTTCTTTGACTGCTTCCTGTAGTTCCGGAATGGTGCGAACGAAATACCCCTTCAGTCCGAACATATTCATCATGGCTTCGTAGCGTGTTTCAACATTCAGAGCAGTAGGGGGAGTTCTGAAAGAAAAATTAAAAACAATTAAACGTGATTCGAGCATCTGTCCGAAAACAATGATATTTACACTTGAGTAAGATCCCCCCCAGTACGCATCTCATCATACACTGGCTTGTCGAATCCGGAGTAGATTCCATTATTGTTGACGATCACGATTACGACCGGCAACTGATACCGAACCATTGTCTCAATTTCCATTCCGGAGAAGCCGAATGCCGAGTCGCCCTCGACGCAGATGACTTTCTCACCGGGGAATCGATCCCGACACACCAAAGCGGCAGCGATAGCGAATCCCGGTCCAACACCCATCGTACCGAATGTTCCGGCATCCAGGCGATGGCGGGGCCATTTGTTGTGCAAGAAAGTCCTACCAATGTCCATGGTGTTGGCTCCTTCGCTGACAATGATGGCATCCTTCGGAATTAATTCTTGAAGGTGATGGAAAACGGCGTGGTAATTCAGCGGAATCTTCGTCTCCATGGCCATCTGATGGACAATTTTCTTGTTCTTCTCGCACTTGGCTTTCAGGTCGACCCACCAGTCGTTGTTTTTGTCGAAGTAGAAGTGCATAGTGGCCAGCTCGTCGATTAGCTGTTCTGTAAACGGAACTATGTCCGATTGAATGGCCACAGAGCTGAGGATGCTGTTGTGCAGTTCTTCGGCACTCACGTCAACCTGGATGACCTTGACATTTGGGCTGAATCGGGGTTGACGACCAAAGTGGAGCATCCAGTTGAGCCGAGCTCCAAGTAGCAAAATGACATCCGCTTTTTGCAGCGCGAGAGTTCTAGCCGGAGCCACACACTGGGGATCCAAGTCGGGAACTACACCTTTGCCCATCGGAGTTGGAAGAAACGGTAGATTGGTTTGATGCACCAACTGTCTGAGATGCAGTTCAGCGTGAGCGTAAGCAGCCCCTTTGCCTACTATTACCAATGGTCGCTTGGCTTTGGCAAGCAAGTGGGCCGCTTCTTTCACCGATTTCGTGTTAGGGAACGCAATCGGTCGTTCGGGATGAACATACTGTTTCGGGACGCTATCTTCGGGAACTTTTGACATCAAAATGTTTCCTGGTAAATCCAAGTAGGCTACCCCAGGTCGGCCGTAGCATGCCAAACGAACGGCCTTCTCCACATGCTGTGGGATGAGTGGAATGCTTGCCGGTCTGGCTGCGTACTTGCAGTATGGCCTGCTCAGATCAACCTGAGGGCACTCTTGGAAAGCGCCAATGCCTTCATGATCTTGGAAGGCAGCTCCCGCCACTACAATCAACGGCCAGCAATTGATTTGAGCGTTCGCCATACCTGCTGTAACGTGGAGCAGGCCTGGTCCTGGTACGACCAGACATACTCCCGGTTTTCCAGTTAGATAGCCAATGGCCTAAAAAGATAAGTTGAGTTCATATTACTTTTAGGGGAGGGCGTCCTTAAAGTTAAGTTGGGTAACGTTGCCTGTAGTTTGTTTTTATTAGAAATATAATACAATAAACAGAAGATAAATAAGTGGGTTCAATTTGTCTGAACACCACCAAAAGACATTGATGGTTCCAATACTTTATACAGTCTACTCTCTACAACTCTCTATATGTCGCCCTATG